>NC_142871.1:130922500-131222500 GCF_051225735.1 Oryctolagus cuniculus | reverse complement strand
ATGTAATATAAGTATCATGTATAATAGTTAATATATAAAATACATCTCAAATGATGAAGGCTTGTTATGCAGATGCACATTTAAGTTAAACGGAATGAAAGCTGTAACAAAATTATTCTAAACCCAGAAACAAGAGCTGTGTTAACTCTCTGATAAAAAGGAATCATTATGTAAATCATTAACCACTAAGAAACCTCCTAACACCCAGCAATGCACATCAAATTTTATTGCAATTGTGTACAAAGAAAATTGGAGACAAGCTGATGTATTCTGATATCATTCATTTTCCCGAGTCTACGCACTCCGGGTACCCGATAGCTCTGTATGCTTATTACCTTATATTTGTCCTTCTTGGAGTGGTTATAATCATAAAAAGCTATCCAGTACCTTGAATGGACTGGATAATTAGAATTACAATGACTGCCATCTGAATATACTGTGGGTCATAATTCCCTTTAAATGCATTATCTTACTTGGTGGCATACCCGCCCCTTCCCAGCCTGACACTGGAGGCTGCTCGGAGGCAGAGATGAGCACCTTCAGCAAAGTTAGGCTTATCGAAACCAATTTCTGGAGTTGATGGATGAGGCCGCCAATATATCATCAGGTTCACTTACCTGAACCTACTATATCTCTTCTATCACTCTTGTATTCTGTTCAGAATGTACATAAGTTTTGGTTGACTTTGTTACCAATTTTGATATTCAGATAAATGAAAATAAATTCTTTTCCTACCCCTTTGTAGAAGTCACATATTCGTATGTAAATGTACGCTACTGTCTAATATGTTCTTCTCAGAAGAAACCACATTAGGCATGTCAGGGAAGCTACACCGGGGCCGGCACTGGTGTTTCCATTAGACACAATTACTTACAACAGCCTGAAATCACCCTTTCTAATTAGGGCTGAAGGGACAAACATTATTTTTATGATACCTTTCAATAATATCAGAAACCAATCATAGTGTGCAACTGTAAATGATGAGGCAAAGCAAAATTGTCCAAATATCAGGAATAAGATTTAACCTCTATTTTGGTCTTCTGTTTTTTTTTTTTTTTCAATTTACTATGCATTTTATTCTTGGGTTCATGAACATTAAGAAAATGTACAATGTGCATGCATATACACCTTAGTCCACACTTTGACAACTCCAGATTCTGCTTGCAATTTGTAGTTACAATAATCAAGATGTTCTTGTTTTATCCTTCGTACTCTACACATTATTTTTCCACATAGCATATTTTAAAAATTTTAATAAGAATTACTGATTTTTCTAATTTATGAAGTGTTACTGAATTAACAGGCTAATATAAGAAAGAAATACAGGGGTCAGCGCTGTGGTATAGGGTAAAACGGCCATCTGCACTGCCGGCATCCCATATGGGTGCTAGTTCGAGTCCCAGCTGCTCCACTTCCAATTCAGCTCTCTGCTACAGCCTGGAAAAGCATTAGAAGATGGTCCAAGTCCTTGAGCCCCTGTACTTGTGTGGGAGACCCTGGAGAAGCTCCAGGCTACTGGCTTCAGATTGGCACAGCTCAAGCCGTTGTGGCCATTTGGGGGTGAACCAGCGGATGAAGACCTCTCTCTCTCTCTCTGCCTCTGCCTCTCTGTAACTCTACCTTTCAAATAAATAAATAAATCTTTTTTTTTTTTCCAAAAAATAAAGTCATACAGTGAGTTCTTTCTCAAACAGAAATATTTAGATTCCTTTGTGGAAAAGCTCTTTTAAAAGATATAGGGCAGGAGTTCCATATCCAGTCATATAGATGACTATATACATGCAGAGAAATTCCTCCTCATGAAGAACATCTAAAAACAATGGACAATACATGTTTTAAAAGTATGGTTAAGTTGGTAGTAAAATACAAGAAATAACTGGAGGCAAGAATCTTTGAAAAAGAACCACCGCTGAGGGTAAGTCCTAGAGGGGCCATTTGCTCTGAGGAAGGCTGACCACATAATCCGCTACCCAAGCCAGGACGTTTTTGAGTATGAATAGGCAAGCTGCAGTGAATTCACAACTTCCCAGGCATATTAAGATATATTATCCTTCTACCACTAGGTCCTTTGCTGACCCCTGAGGGAGAGGCTGAATCTGAACAGGCTACCTACGTGCGTGAGGGAAGCAGACAAAAGCCTGGGGGTTTACACAGGATGAGACGTTTGTTCAGAGACCCCTGAACCAAAAGCCCAGAATCCCAAAAGACAATGCTTTTAGTGGCTGACTTTAAAAAGCTCTGTCTTGCACAAGGAGACAGACTTTAACTGGAGTTTGACTCTGAGTACAACAGGAAACACACACACACACACACACACACACACGAAAAAAGCCTTTTGAGAACTCCTAAGCACAAGCTCACTCTCCTTGTTTCAAGCCAGAACTCATACTAGCAGAGTAGCCTGAAAAGCCTAAAACTGTTTTTTAAAGATTATTTATTTATTTGAAAGACAGAGTTACAGAGAGGCAGAGGCGGGGGGGGGGGGGCGGGGGGCTAGGAGGGAGAGAGAGAGAGAGGTCTTCTATCTGCTGGTTCACTCCCCAGATGACCGCAATGGCCAGAGCTGCACCTATCAGAAGCCAGGAGCCAGGAACTTCTTCTGGGTCTCCCATGTGGATGCAGGGGCCCAAGGACTTGGGCCATCATCTACTGCTTTCTCAGGCTGTAACAGGGAGCTGGATCAGAATGAAGCAGCCAGGACTCGAACTGGCACACATATGGGATGCTGGCACTGTGGGCGGCAGCTTTACCCACTACACCATAGAGGTGGCCCCAACCCTAAAACTTTAAGCTGTGAAGGATCTTTGGTGAGCAGCCTGACCTTAGGTACTGGGGAAAACTGAATCTAGTCATCCACAAAGAACACAGGAACATACACCAAATTTTTGCACCACAATAAAGTTATTTTTTAATTTCACCTTTTCACAGGTTTTTAAAGAACCTCATACATTTAGGTTTCAAATAATTCCCATATATACAAAGAAATTCCAAGGAATATGAACTCAAAGAGAATGACAAAAATCCCAAGGAAACAAGCCTCAATGAGTGAGTGCAGAATACCAAATGGTGTAATCAGACAAGCAAATTCTGCAGATACCAGAATTACTAGATGCAGAGTATACTTGTATATGAATACCTTTAACATATTTAAAGAAATAGGAAATTAAAAGTATGATAATGCAACACAAGACTACCCATGTTAGCAAAGCAATATTAAGGAAAAACCTCCATACAACTTACAGAAATAAAAACACACAATTTCAATGGAAATCTAATGGATGAGTAATGAATATCAAAGTTAGTTGGAGAGAACTCATAAAATAGAAAATAAAGCTAAAGAAATTGTTCAGAATGCTGTACAGAGACACAGAGATGAGAAACATAAAAAGAAAGATTTAAAACTATGAAGGAATAATTAGCTGATCTAATAAAGATCTAGAAAGAAAAACATAAAGGATGAGAGAGCCAATATTTAATTGAGGTAACAGATAAACATTTTCCAGAACTACTTAGAAATATACTAAACCTCAGATAAAAAAATTCCAAACAGGATGAACAAAAAGAAATTCACACATGAACCCACAGGAGTGAAATTATTTTGGGATATAAAAGCCTACATATATATATTTAGGGGTGGGTGCTTGGCTCAGTAGGTTAAGTTACTGCCTAGGACACCCACATCCCATACTGGAGTGCGAGTTCAAGTCCTGCCTCCTCTGCTCCAATCCAGTTTCCTACTACTGTGCCTGGGGAGGCAACAGTTGGTAGCCCAAGTCCTTGGGTCCCTGCCACCGATTCTTGATTTGGCCTGGCTCAGACCTGGGTGTTGGAGGCATTTGGGGAATGAATCAGTGAGCAGAAGATTCTCTCTTTTTCTCTCTCTCTGTCCCTCTTCCTTTCTGTCTCTGTTTTGCTCTGCAAATAAACAAATATTTCTTTAAACAATGCAGATCTAGAAAGCAGCCATAGAAAATACACAGACTGTGCATGCAGAGACTTATCAGACCATGCCTGACGCCTGACTTCTGAAGAGTGACAATGGAAGGCAGTGGAGTTTCATCAAAGGCTGAGATGAAAACACTCACTGACCAAAAGTTCAATACCACCAAAATTACTGAAAACATCAATAAAAAGGCTTTTCAAAAAATCAAAGTGAGGGGCTGGGTGTTGTGGCAGAGTGGGTTAAGCTGCTGCTGCAATGTTGGCATTCTTTGTGGGAATGCCAGCTGGAGTCCCAGCTGCTCTGCTTCCAATGCAGCTCCCTGTTAACGTGCCTGGGAAAGCAGGCACGCAATGAGAGTCCTGGATGGAGTTCCTGGGTCACGACGCACATTTCAGGATGGAAGATCTCTTCCTCTGTCACTCTGTCTTTCAAATAAACTAAATAAATCTTTTTGAAAAAATTAAAGCCAAAAGCTTAGGAAGGAAAGGATGAAAGATAATGGTAAACTTCTGAAGGATAGGATGTAGCTTGCAGACCTAAGAGAGCTGATTCTTAGCAGTAAGGGCAGAGCAGAACCAATCTGTGTTAAGCTAGAGAATTCTGAAAAATCTCAGACACTAACAGTGGCTGATGCCTCCAGAACTGGGGATAAGAGGCTGGACCCCTTCCTCACTTCACACCAACAGGAAATCCTATCTTCTATCCCACCTGAAAAAAACTTGGTGATTCATCCAACAGAGAGTGAGAAAGAGTCTTTCCATTGAAAGCTGACCTAGGCAGCATACCTCAAAGCCACGCTCAAAACTTCCAATCATATTTTTAGTATTCTACTGTTAAGACAGCAATCAAGGATTACTTAGGTGGATTCCTAAAGAAAACCTCTAAAACTGAAGAAATATCCAAAAACAAA
The DNA here is from genome assembly GCF_051225735.1 of Oryctolagus cuniculus. NCBI lineage: Eukaryota > Metazoa > Chordata > Mammalia > Lagomorpha > Leporidae > Oryctolagus > Oryctolagus cuniculus. Next base: position 131,217,647 of record NC_142871.1, on the reverse strand, counting down.
CAAATCCAGAGAAAACAGAAATCCTAAAGAATACCCTAAGATAATTAAGAGCAAAGTGAGCTCTTGAAAATTAGAGAACAGAACATAAAAATTCTCAACTAAAAGTTAGAAAATTAAGAAGAGAAATATGCCAAAACAAAGAGCTGAAAAATATCAGTTAAGGCACTGCTTGGGATGCTCACACCCTACATCAGAGGATGTGGATTTGCATCCCAGCTCCGCTCCCAAGCCCAGCTCCCTCTAGTGCACACCCTGCGAAGCAGCAGGTGAAGGCTCGCTCTAGTACGAAAGTCCCTGAAATCGTGTGGGGAACCCTGACTGAGTTCCTGGATGTTCGCTGTGACCTGACCTAGCCCCAGCTCTTGCAGCAATTTGGGGAGTGCACCACCAGAAGGAATTATCTCTGTCTGTGTCTTTCAAAGATAAAAAGAAGGCAAAAATATGGTAAACAGAAGAGAGAGGAGAATTAGAGGACCAGTCCAAGAAGGCCAACATCCAAATAGAATTTTCAGAGAGCCATTACAGAAAACATGGTGAAAAATGCATATCATGGAAAGATGTGTTTTCAGATTTGAAAGGCATACTGAGGACTAAGAACAACAGTAAAAATGGAACTAGTCTAAGCACATTACCGAAGTTTTAGAAAATTACAAAGAATAAAGCTGACAAGCTTCTAGATTAAGAGAGACAAATAGAGACAGATACAAACAGAAGCAGTTCACATACAAAGTATCAGGTATCAAAATAACTTCATATTTCTCAAGAACACTGAAGTCAGAAAGAAAACTGTAAATTGTCTTTAAATCTCTCAAGCAAAATAATTTCCAATCTAGAATTCTCTATGTAGTTCAACTGTGACACAGGTGTAAGGATAGAATAAAAACACACTCAGACATGCAAAATCTCAGAAAGTTTATCTCCTATTAAATTTACCAGAAAACTACTGAAGGATATTTCCTACCAAAATGAGGATACATCCCAAATCATGCTTCATAGAAAACAGAAGATCCAACATGGAAGAGAATGGATGGGATTCTGTAAGATGATGGTGCAGGGAGACCACCATGCCCTGGAGGGCAACCTGCTCATACTGTAGCATTGTTACTTAAAAGACAGGAATACTGAAAAGTGTCCTCTTGGGTGGGCATTTAGTGCCTTAGCTAAGATTCCCTCATCCCACACTGGAGTGCCTGGGTTTGAGTCCTGCTTCTGCTCCCGATTCCAGCTTCCTGCTACTACAGCCATTTGGAGAGTGAAATAGTGGATGAAAGATTGTGTGTGTGTGTGTGTGTCTTTCAAATAAATAAACCTTAAAAGAAGCATACTACATATGCTCAGGAGTGATTGATATTTGCATGACAACAGTAAAAATGGCTTTAACTACAAATTGTAATAGGCCTGCTTCAGGAAGATGTGGAAGAAAAGCTCAAGATGATGCAGCATAAGGGGGCCAAACATTCATCTACTACCATAGTAGGAAGTGAACTGACTACAATTGTGAAAATTATAGGGATGTATAAATGCCCAAAGGAAAAACTAACAGAGTAAAGAAAAAGTTTGCGTTAGATGAGGGAGGATAAGTGTGGGAACCACTGTATTCGTTATAAATGCTTTTGAGTGCTATTTGATTTTTTAAACATGTACCAGATGAGAATATTTTCCAGAGGAATGGCGAAATACAAAAGTTCCAGAACTTCAAAATAAGGCATTTTCAGGCAAAGAAAAACAAAAGAATTTACTATCAACAGATTTTTATCACAGGACATTCTGAAAGGTATACTCCAGAATGAAGGAAAACAATCCCAGATGGAGATCTGAGATGTAAGAAGGAATGGCAAGTCACAAACATGAAATAACATGTGGATAATGCAAAAAGCACCTTGACTGGATAAGACAATAGTAATATGTCTCAACTGTGTAATTAAAAATCAATATACATCGGGGCCAGCACTGTGGCACAGTGGGAAAAGCTGCCGCCTGCAGTGCCGGCATCCCATATGGGCACCAGTTGGAGTCCCGACTGCTCCACTTCCAACCCAGCTCTCTGCTATGGCCTGGGAAAGCAGTAGAAGATGGCCCAAGCCCTTGGGCCTCTGCACTTGTGTGGGAGACACAGAAGAAGCTCCTGGCTTCAGATCAGCGCAGCTCCAACCTTTGTGGCCATCTGGGGAGCGAACCAGTGGATGGAAGACCTTTCTCTCTCTCTTTCTCTGCCTCCGCCTCTCTGTAACTCTTTCAAAAAAATAAACAAATAAATAAAATCTTTTAAAAAATCAATATACACATGCATTCTATTAAAGAATAGCTTATAGGTCAAATGGGGGGGTAATGGAAGATAAGTATATTCTAAGGTCTTTGCAGGATGTATGAAGAGGGTAAAGATACAGATTAACTTTAGACTGGCAAATTGAATACACATGCTAAAATTTCCACAATATAGTGTAATCACTAAAATAGAAACAGAATGCATTAACCATCAAAATAGTTCAGGGGGAAAACAGGGTGAAGAAAAACAACCATATAAAACTCAACTTATAAGAAGACAAGAAAGGAAAAAACAATTTTTCAAATTAGATGAGTAGAAATGGTATAGTAAAATGGATTCAATGTATTAGGAATCATAACCATTGCATATGGACTAAATTCTGCAATTTAAAAGATAAAGACAGACAAATTGAAAAGAGATTAAAATCCATGACATGCTGTTTATAAGAAATAAAAAAAAATTTGAACTAAAGATGCAGAAAAAGACATGATACCTATATGCAAAAGTTAAAACAGTATTTTAAAATAGACATTAAACTGCATTATTCAAGAAACAGGGCAACCACATATTGAAAAGAGGTTCATTTTATCAGAAATATATAACAATTCTAAGTGTATACACATTTATAACCTAGTCTCAAAATATGAAGCAAAAAGTGACAAAGTATGATAAACTGAAAAATCTATTATCAGTGGCAGATTTTAACTACTTTCTCTCAGCAAGTGATAAATCAACTGGACTAAATGTCAGGAAAAATTTAAACAACATAATTAAAATAACATGGATGTAAAGAGAATAATGTTCCCAATAGCTGAAAAATACACATTCTTTTGAAGTACACACAAAACATCTTTAAGAAAGACTACATTCTAGGTAAGCAAACATCAACAAATCCCACATGGGATGCTGGCACTGCAGGCTGTGGCTTTACCAGCTATGCCATAGCGCCAGCCCTAACCTGCTGAAATTTTGAGATTTTTAAAGAAACAAGAAAGCATGGCCTAACATGAAGGAAGGGTATGAAAGGAAGAAATTAACAGAAACTGTGCAAGAGGAAGCCCAAACACTGAACTTATGAGACAAAGACTTTTAAATATGTAAGTCACAGCTAATGTGGCTCTTGGTGAAAAATTTATGGTCTAAAATACTTATATTAGAAAAAATAAAGTATGAATATTACTGAAATAAGATATTCAACATATTGTTAAAATTGTTAGAAAAACAACAACAATAGAAAGTACCAAGAAAAATAAGGGGAAGAACAAAATTACTAAAACAGTAAACAATGATATAGGGGCAGGTATTGTGGCACAGAGGGTTAAGCCACCGTTTAGAATCCTGGCATCCCATATCCGAGTGCTGATTCAAGTCCCAGCTAACACTCTTGGGAAGGAAGCATAAAGTGGCCCAACTCCCTTTGTTTTGCCCAACTTCAACTCTTCCCACGGATGACTGGCTGCTCACATGATTTTTACAAAAATTTTAATTTAAGGACACCATTATTAACTGCAGCAACCTGGAGCAAGGGACAACAGTTATGACAAGTAACTGAAAATAAGAAAGGATGATGGTACTTTCCACTTACATGGGAAACCTGGATGCAGCTCCAGGCTCCTGCCTTCGCCCTGGCTCAACCCTGACCACTGCAGCCATTAGGGGAGTGAGGCAACGGACGGAAGCATTTGCGTGTATGTGCCCTCTCTCTCTCTTTTCCTCCATTACACTGGCTTTCAAAAATAGATTTTTTAAAAGATTTATTTCTTTATTTGAAAGGCAGAGTTACAGAGAGGCAGAGAGAGAGAGAGAGAGAGAGAGAATGAATCTTCCCTCCTCCAGTTCACTGCCCAAATGACCACAATGGCCAGAGCTGGGCAGATCTGAAGCCAGGAGTCAGAAGCTTCTTTTGTGTCTCCCACCTGGGTGCAGGGGCCAAGCACTTGGGCCATCCTCCGCTGCCTTCCCAGGCCACAGCAGAGAGCTGGATGGGAAGTGGAGTAGCTGGGACTTGAATCAGTGCCCACATGGGGAAAACAATGATACTGACACAGAGAAACAAAAAAAGCTAAAGACTTCTTCAAAAAGGCTAAGCAACAAAATTCAGAAAGGAGGATCAAGAATAATAGAAAAAAACATGGACAAATGAACTATTTTAGGCACTAAAGAGAACAAAATTACAGATGCTAAAGAGAATACAAATAAGTTATGTCTTTTAGTCAATAAATGTGAAAACCTAGTTGAAGTGCAGCAAAATCTGAATTACCAACACCAGCTCAACAAGAAATAAAAACAGAGTGGTCCTATAAACATCCAGATATTTAATCCATAGTTCCTAATCTTTCCACAAAGTCCAAAAGGTTTTATAGATGATTCTACAAATTACTCAAGAAATAAACAATTTTAATATTATACAAATTCTTCCACAGAGAAACAAAAAAGAGGCCATAATCAACACATTTTATGAGGCTGAAATAGCTCAAAAACAGAATCAGATAAGGAAAGCATAAGAAAATTCTAGCTGACCTCCTCATAAACACTAATGCCAAAGCCTAAGCAAAGTTTTAGTGAAACAAATTTAATAATACACAAATAGGTAATTTATTATGACCAAATTAGGTTCAGGAACGCCATATCTGTTCAGTACTAGAAAATCTTATAATGTAGTTCACCATATTAATGTTAAATGACTATTTCAATATTTCCAGGAACTGTATTTGCTAAACACAATCACTATTCAAAAATTTAAAAATCACTTAGCAGACCAGGAATATAAAGCGATTTCCTTAATTTGTTAAAATTTATGTATTAAAATCCAGGAGTTGGCACTGTGGCATACAAGCTTAAGCCTCTATCTACAGTGCTGGCATCCCGTATGGTGCTGGTTTGAGTCCCAGCTGCTCCACTTCCAATCTAGCTCCCCGCTAATGTGCCTGTGAAAGCAGCAGAAGACAGCCCAAGTCCTTGGGCCACTGCACCCAGGTGGGAGACCCAGAAAAAGAACCTGGCTCCTGACTTCGGCCTGGCCCAGCACCGGCTGTTGTGATCATTTAGGGAGTGAATCAGCTGATGGAAGATTGATCTTTCTCTCCCACCCCTTCTCTCTCTCTGAATCTCTGCCTTTCAAATAACTCTTTAAAAATTTTTTTCAGGGCGGGCACCATGGCTCACTTGGCTAATCCTCTGCCTGTGGCACCAGCATCCCATGTGGGTGCTGGGTTCTAGTACTAGCTGCTCCTCTTCCATTCCAGCTCTCTGCTGTGGCCCAGGAGGGCAGTGGAGGATGTCTCTAGTGCTTGGGCCCCTGCACCTGCATGGGAGACTGGGAAGAGCACCTGGCTCCTGGCTTCAGATCGGCGTAGCGCCAGCCGTGGCAGCCATTTGGGGAGTGAACCAATGGAAGGAAGACCTTTCTCTCTCTCTCTCTCTCTCTCTCTCTCTCTCTCACTGTCTATAACTCTACTTGTCAAATAAATTAAAATTTTTTTAAAATCTTAAAGCAAATATTTTCAAGTGGTAAAATGATAAAAGCATACCTTTTAAAACCAAAAAAAAAAAATTACTACCGTTGCCCCTTTTGTTCAACTGCATTTCTACCCATTTTATAGTTAATGAGTGGAATATACTGAATTCAAAGAGACCCAACACAGTAGCAATATATATGCTATATCTAGGAATAAATTGAAGAAAAGATGTAGAAGATGTGATGAAAATTATAAAATTTTATTGAACTACAGTACAGAAGATAAAAACAGAGACACACACCATGTTCACAGATAGGAGGATCCAGTATTGCAAAAGTGAAGAGGTACTGGTAATCACCATCTCTTCAACTGAGTGGTGATATTAAAACTCACTGCTAAAGACTGAATGCCTATACCCCACAAAGTTCATATGCTGAAATTCTAATCCTTAGGGGGTGGTATTAAGAGATGGGAGTCTCTAGGAGGCGACTCAGTCAAGAGGAAGGAGCCCCCAAGAATGGAATGTAGAGAGTTCGCTCCTCCCTTTCACCATGCGAAGACATGGCAAGAACATGTCACGTCTGAAACAGAAAGCAGGTTCCCACCAGATCCCAAATCACCTGATGCCTGGATCTTGGACTTTTCAGCCTCAAAATCCATGATAAATAAACTCTTGTTGTTTATGCTGCCCAGTTTATGATACTATGTTAAAGCATCCTGAATAGGCTAACATACTCATTATTTAAACTTTACATACACATATATACACTATTTTGTAAAAACTTTAGAGTCTGGGTAACAATGTTTTTAAGACCTTTCTCTCTGTCTCTCTCTCACTGTCCACTCTGCCTGTCCAAAAAAAAAAAAAAAAAGAAAGAAAGAAAGAAAGAAAGAAAGAAAGAAAGAACGAACGAACGAACGAACGAACATGGGGTCCAGCTGCATACCTGGGTTGAAAACTGAGAGGACAAATGGGAGCATAAACTTTGGGTAGAATCTCATCCAAGTCCAAGGGGTAAGTGAGTAGGCTGCAGCGGGGACACTGTCTTCTGTACTGGACAATTTGTGAGCTGCACGGGAACACAGCACCCCCCACGACCCCCCCGCCCCGAGTCACACAATATCTAACCTTGGCAGGCTGGCAGCACAAGACTCAGAGGGAAACCCTGAAGCCTAGCTTTAATAATAGTAGCACATACAGCACAGTGATTCTGACTCAGTTGCAAGACAAGTGCAAAATTAGAGTATATCTGTCTTTGAATCCCACCTTAAAAGTTTCTTTTTTCTTTTAAGCTTACAATTGATTCTTTCTATAAAGTGTCTTGTGATCTTGTGAATTAGGCTATATAAAAATAAAGCACACTGTATTATATAAAGTTTTACTGCTTCTCTACTATAACATCAAATGTGCTTGATTCTCTAGGCCTAATTTGTATATCTTTAGACTCACTGAGTAGATTTCACCTTATGAAGAATTCAATAAAATGTTATTAAAAGAGACAAAGATTGCTGTCAGATATAAATCCCTCTTTATCTTTCCTCTGAGTCTAGACTGTTGGCAAATGGTTCTTTTGGATATGCAAAATGTATTCTACCAACAAAGGCCTGCTTAGCTCCTACAGAGGTTACTATATCAGTTAGAATTTACAAACTGAAACAACGCATCTCCCTAAGACACATGCTAGATCTTCCCAACTAGTATTTCCTGATGGTAGTGTAATCAGTAAGAAAAATCACAGTGTTTCCAGGCCCAAGAAGACTGCAAAAAAGTCTATGTAGGGTAACACACATGCTAACTGCTGAACGACCTAAGATTTCACAAGAAGACAATGCTTGAATCTGGTAGCCAGTCCAAGAAAATATTTCCAGGAAAAAAGACCTTCCCAGGTTTCATAGGGAACTTTACCTCAACTTACATGGAACATATTAATAAAAATACACTTGTTCTACATCAGACCTAAGTGTTCAAGTTTCTTTTGGCATGAAAACAAACACAGGGAAACCAAGTTGCGTCTAGCGTTACTTTAAGAACCACACTCTAGTTTGGCCTTAACCGCAACTGCCTGCCATATGGCTTCATGCTCAGCCATGGAAGGGTGTTGAGAGCCCACGGCTGCTGCAGTGTCAGCTCTGCCAATCTTGATGTATTCCTGATCAGTGATATATGATCACACAGCTTCCCATCCAAGTTAACGCACATAAAAACCACAGACATGTGAACAAGGTATGCCATTTGGATTTAGTGTTAATATTTGTTCAATTTCAAAGAGGTAAGTACTCTATATGTAACTTCATGTAAAAATCTCCTTGGGTACTTTGGATAGTAAAATCCTAAAAACCACCTGAAGTCTGAAGGTATACTTATTATTCTGAGTAAAATGCTATAATAAACAAAAATAATTAATTTTATATACAGAATTAACTATTGAAAACTGGAGTTGTTAGATAAATGGAGAGAGAGAAATAGTACAGACATTAAGAAGCAGATTTACTAGCTACATTCAGAAAGAATATCATGGGACCGGCATTGTGGTGTAGCAGGTACAGCTAATGCCTGGGATGCCAGCCTCCCACGTGGGTGTCAGTTTGTGTCCTGGCTGCTCCACTTCCAAACCAGCTCCATGCTAATGGCCTGGGAAAGCAGCAGAAGATGACCCAAGTGTTTGGGCCCCTGCACCCATGTGGAAGACCTGCATAAAGCTCCTGGCTTCAGCCTGGTCCAGTGCTGACCACTGTAGCCATCTGGGGAATGAACCAGAGAATGGAAGATCTCTCTCCCTCTGTCTCTCCCTCACTGTCTGGACTTCTGACTTTTAAACAAATAAATAAATCTTTTAAAAAAGTAAGAATATAATTTTTGGGGGGATTAATATGTTATAAACTTTTAAAAATAGGCAGATTGGGGCCGGCACTGTGGTGCAGTGGGTTAACACCCTGGCCTGAAGCGCTGGCATCCCATATGGGTGCCGGTTCGAGACACGGCTGCTCCATTTCCGATCCAGCTCTCTGCTATGGCCTGGGAAAGCAGCAGCAGATGGCCCAAGTCCTTGGGCCCCTGCACCCACATGGGAGACCCGGAAGAAACTCCTGGTTCCTGGCTCCTAGCTTCGGATCGGCTCAGCTCCGGTCGTTGCGGCCAACTGGGGAATGAACCAGCGGATCGAAGACCACTCTCTCTCTGCCTCTCCTCTCTCTGTGCAACTCTGACTTTCAACTAAATAAATAAATCTTTTTTAAAAAAAGCATATTATTAGAGATTAGATAATATAATTATAAGCTTTATGGTATTTATTTGGCAAACTATTATTCATAACCTTAAAAAAAAGCCTGTTTGATTTTAATCATTTTATTCCATTTAGCTATGAGTTTCAAGAAACAACTCTATTTAAGGAATCTGGATCTCATGGGAGGATTAAATTGAAGAAGGATATCAATTTGGCCACCTCCAAATTTCATAAGGAGGTAACTTTCAAAATAACATATAACAAAAAATATAGCAAGGAAAGAATAAATTACCTTTGTTTAAATGGAATAAACATAAAAAAAAAAACAAAGAAAATAACACAGGATTAGAGAAATGAGTTCCTTCTCTTCAGTTGAAATATATGTTTATTATCACAAATGTGCAAAATACCCCTCCCAGGATCAATTTATCAGGTAATAGTGCTGAAAATTCTAGTTTCTACACTATACAATGAAATTTTAAAACTCTGATAAGTATAAATATAATAAAATGTTAGTGATACTAACATTTGGGGTACATTTTCTCACTCATGCCTGTTTCTCAAGATGTCCACACTATGGTGGTATTATTTTTGGTCACAATTTTCCATAGGTGTGCAGCATACCCTCCATGTCTGTAGGTTCTACATCCACAGATACAACCCGCCCTAGATAAAAAAAAACAGCTGAAAAAAACCTGCATCAGAACTGAACATATACAAACTGCTTTGCTTGTCATCATTCCCTAAGCAATATCATGTAGTAACTACTTACACAGCACTTACACTGTGTTAGATATCCTAACCAACCTAGAGTACCTGCGAGGATCTGTGTGAATGCTGAGCCATTTTATGTAAGAGACTGGTGCATCTGCAGACTCCAGTATCTGAGGGAGATCCTGCAACCAGGGTCCGAGGATACCAAGAGATGGCTGTATCTGAGGCACCCCTAAAATGCCTTTCTATACTATGTAGTAAGAGAGGACACTTGCACATGAACTGAACAAGGATTGAAGAGTTTGCTCTTGGACATTCACCTTCCTAACGATTTCACATTAATCAAATCAAGTTTCTTTTTCAACTGTGATTATGATTCTGAATGAAAATCTGTACATAATTGTAGGGAGAGACTGTATTAATATAGAATAATAAGACAAAAACATATGAAGGGCTCATGTATCTAATAGGCATTATCCAGCAGTGGGTATCTGGTCAGTGTGATAGAGATTATGAGTAACAGCCGCAAGGAAACATACAGACTCGGGAGAAACCTTTTAAAAGCGTATCGTTCATTTTGTTCCATCTGTGCCCAGAGGAGAAATCAGCCAACAGATAAGCTGCTCCTCTAAATTCTTGGGGAAAGGACTTGCCCAGATGCCAAATGCACTCATGTAGACTCATAAAGGAGAAGAGCGAATTCACAGTGTGTCAAGAATGTGTGGGAGAGAGGCCTGAAAACCAAGACAGGAAAATAACGGCCCGTTTCATTAGCATGCCACATTCTCAGAACGAGGGAGCGTCTCATTTGGAATGCATGTGCTCACCTCACCCTGATGGGATGTACCAAGTCTACCTTCTCAGATACCCTTTCTAATCACAGTCCATCGGGTTGTCATCTAAAGTGAAATGTAATCTCCAAGTGAAAAATAAAAAGTGATGGAAAAAATATTTTCCTCACTCAAGTGAAATCTGGTTTTATGATGCCTTTGCTCAAGAGACATCTGTTAGCATATCTGGATTTAAATGTTCAGATGTGCACTTTGTGCCAAGAAAATGCTTCCACTGTAACTGCCCCTGACAAAAAGCCTGCTTAGTCAAACAGCTTTGAGGCTCCCAGTTTAATTGGCTGGAGCCAGGCCATGTTGCCGATGAGCAGGGACCCCTCAATTTGACTTACACAAGGACAACATGTCAGTTCTCCAACATCGGTGGCTTGTTTTGCTCTATTAAAAAGGAAAGGACGACAGCACAAGCACAGTCCACCTAGAATTTTGCACAGCTTTGTTTTACACGTTATGCTTCCTGCTGATGAGAGGGAGACAAAGGTGCTCTGGGCTTGTGAGCTGCATGTGGGGCTTCTGCCCGAGGGGCAACAGCTTCTCCTACCTCCATGCCGTCTTGCTGGAGTCCTATCGACTGAAAGGAAACCTAACGATTGGATCTAGTGTGTTTATGAGTTCGATAGAGTCCCTTTCAAATGAAGTGTGTCTCTCACTCCTTTGGCTGGGAGTGTTTTTGTATATGTATAAAAGTATCTATTCTATTTCTAAACTTTAACCTTGAAATGACTCTATTTCTAACGAATACTAATGGAAAACCTGAGGACCATTTCAACTGGAAGTTAAAGTTAAATCTTCATGACTTCTGAAATATTAAAATGTCATCATAAAAGCTACATTTTTAAAGGGGTTAATAAATTGTGTTTTATGATGCATTGTCTTATCCTTTCTCAAGAAAGGGATCTGAGTTGTGTTAGACCACAGGTCTTTTATTACGAAAAGAGCTTTTTAAACAAAGTGTGTGGGGGGGTGACAATAGTATAATAATAATAATTTATTTTTAGGACTATGTAATACACCAAGGTCTGCACTTGATCTTTTAACTGTACTTACCTGGCAGGAAATGTGTGATAATTTATAGTACAGAGATTAATTAATAAATGGGTGAGGATTTAATAAAGACTCTTTTAAACTTAATGTCACCAGTTTTTAAAGACAACTATCTACAACCAAATTTCTTTCTACTTACCCCTGCTGAGAAAGTTTCATTTCCTTTAACTCAATACATAAAATCTGCACCTTTGTTTGCCAGAGAAATATGCTCACGACGTGGTCTGTTTCATGGCCTGATACCCCACAATAAACTTAATGATACATTACTGCACTGAAGCCCAAGCAAATACAAGGCCATGTTCTTTGTACATTTCAAATAGAACCAGGAAGTTTCAGTGTTGTCCCTTTAACCCTTCAACACCAACATCACCACCAATAAACATATATGAAGCACCTGCTTCAGTCACATGGCCCCGCGCTGGGTGTCTTGGGTGCATGCCCTCATTCATAACTGACTGTGCTTTATAGTGAATTCACAGTGTACAAAGATTTTATGAAAAATGTGCCAAAATTATTCACCACCTTCTCCAAATTACTCAAATGACAGTTAATAGGATGAACAAATGGCACAAATATTGAATGAAAAAATTAGATGTCTTAATTTGGTATATAATTGTTAAAAATCTCAGGCACTATGAATATTAAAGCATACCAGTATGGAACATTTTACAGGTTATATTTTCTCTCTGGCTTCTGGTGCCTCACGCTTCATGCTGGTGATTTATGATTTATATTGTCAGTCAAAGCTCTTAATAAAAATACAGCTTTATGTCATGAAGCTGGGAATAGACCTTTTTCCTTACTCTCTCTGTCTCTCTGTCTCTGTAGAGTCCCACATAATACTGAATATAGTCTAGTAGTAATTATGAAATATGAGGTTATAGGGCCATCATTGATTGTCATCACATGCCACTCAAACCTCTTTCTGAGGGCGCAATGAAGTGATTGGAAATGCCTTTCTGCTGATGCTGTCACATGTCTCAGAGTGTGCGGGGCTCTGAGAACACACAGCTTTCATTCTCCGTGAGACACAGACACTTCCAGAGAGCTTCACAGCACAAGTCTATCAGACTCTCGGACCTGGCACATCAGGTTTGTCTTATGTACATTAATCTCTACCATGTGGTGAGGTTTCGAAAGTGGGACACATATACTTCAGGGATATGTAAAACTTTGATTTATTAGTTACAAAAAGAAAATACCAGAATTTCCATTACTATATTTTGTTGTATACTTTTAAAATGTCTGCTGTGATTTATAATGTACATAATAGCACGGAAACACACCTACACACATATATAATTTATAAATGAATAAATATATCAGGGAACCCCACTCTAAAAATCCTTTTCGTAATAGCTTTAATAAGATATAATTTACACAACATAAAGTTCAAAGTATACAGTTCAGTGGTTTATAGAGCATTCACAGATTTGTACCACCATAGACATGACTTTAGAACACATTTATCAACTAAGAAAGTAACCCTGTATCCTTTAGCTATTACCTCCCATTCCCCACTGCTAAGCAACCACTAATCTATTTTCTTTCTGTCTCTAAAAACTTACCTCTTCTGGGTATTTCATATAAGTGGGATCATTTATATGACTGACTTCTGTGACTGACTTCTTTTATCTACTACACACTTTCAAGGTTTATCCATGTTGTAGTATGCATCAATACTTCATTCATTTCAATGGCTGGATTATATTCCATTATGTGGATATACATTTTGCTTATACATTCATTAGCTGATGGACAGTTGGTTTGTTTCTACCTTTTGCTTACTATAAATAATGCTGCTATGAACACTCATGTTTAAGTCTTTTTTTTTTTTAAAGATTTATTTATTGGGGCCAGCACTGTGGCGTAGCGGGTAAAGGTGCTGCCTACAGATATTAATAAGCCCAAGAGGGTTCTTGCCTAATATTTAGAGAAGAATTCTAAATACCAGCACAGATAAATGAGGCAGCATGGTACATTTTAAGCTTTTATTTAGTGAGAAAGATGCATAGGAGAGTGAGAGCTTTATTTAAGAGAGGTAAATAGGGGTTCATACCAAGCACCACATGGAAGAGCATCTAGGCTAGTAAGCCTGGAGCACATGGCCTGAAGGCCATGCGCCCTGGAGGCAAGCCCCTTCCTAGCAAGAGGCCAGGGAAAAAGAGCAGGCCAGGCCACACTGTGGCCCAGCTTTTAACCCACTTCCAAAGAGGAGTGGTTAATTAACCTGATTGGCTGGTGGGCACCCAGGTGTGGCCAGGTAGGGGATGAGGCCACACAGGGGCATGGCAAAGGCATCAGGTAGGGGCATGGCGAAGGCATGGTCTTCCAGTTCACAAATCTGATCAATTTTAACCTGTATGCCTGCCTACTTCACCAGCATCCCATATGGATACTGGTTAGAGTCCCAGCTGTTCCTCTTCCAATCCAGCTCTCTGCCATGGCCTGGGAGGGCAGTAAAAGATGGCCCAAGTCTTTGGGCCCCTGCACCTGCTTGGGGAACCCAGAAGCTCCTGGCTCCTGGCTTCAGATCAGCCCAGCTCCAGCCATTGCGGCCATTTGGGGAATGAACCAGCAGATGGAAGACTTCTCTCTCTCTCTGCCTCTGCCTCTCTGTAACTCTGCCTTTCAAGTAAAATAAATAAATCTTAAGGGGCTGGCGCTGTGGTGCAGCAGGTTAATGCCCTGGCCTGAAGCGCCGGCATCCCATATGGGTGCTTCATTTCCAATCCAGCTCTCTGTTATGGCCTAGAAAAGCAGTAGAGGATGGCCCAAGTCCTTGGGCCCCTGCACCCATGGGAGAAACCTGGAAGAAGTTCCTGGCTCCTGGCTTCGGATTGGTGCAGCTCCGGCCATTGCAGCCAACTGGGGAGTGAATCATCAGATGGAACACCTCTCTCTCTCTCTCTCTCTCTCTCTCTGCGTAACTCTTTCAAATAAATAAAGAAATCTTATTTGAAAAAAGAAATTTTAAAAAATATTTATTTATTGGAAAGACAGAGGCAGAGAGAGAGAGAGAGAGAGAGAGAGAGAGAGAGTCTTCCATTTGCTGGTTCACTCCCCAACTGGCCGCAATTGCCAGAGCTGCGCCAATCCAAAGCCAGGAGCCAGGAGCCAGGAGCTTCCTCCAGGTCTCCCACAGAGGTGCAGGGGCCCAAGAACTTGGGCCAGCTTCTACTGTTTTCCCAGGCCATAGCAGAACTGGATTGGAAGTGGAGCAGCTGGGACTTTACACACTATGCCACAGCACCGGTCCCTCATGTTTAAGTTTTTAGGTACACATATGTGTGTGTGTGTGTGTGTGTGTGTGTGTGTGTGTGTTTGACAAGCAGAGTGGACAGTGAGAGAGAGAGACAGAGAGAAAGGTCTTCCTTTGCCGTTGGTTCACCCTCCAATGGACGCCGTGGCCGGTGCACCGCACTGATCCGATGGCAGGAGCCAGGTACTTCTCCTGGTCTCCCATGGGGTGCAGGGCCCAAGCACTTGGGCCATCCTCCACTGCACTCCCTGGCCACAGCAGAGAGCTGGCCTGGAAGAGGGGCAACCGGGACAGAATCCGGCGCCCTGACCAGGACTAGAACCCGGTGTGCCGGTGCCGCAAGGTGGAGGATTAGCCTAGTGAGCCGCGGCGCCGGCAGGTACACATGTGTTTTCATTTCATTTGAGTATACACTTACAAGTGATACTGCTGGTTCAAATGCTAACCAACTTTTTGAGGAACTGTCAGACTGCTTCCAAAGTAGCTATATCTGTTAGGAAAAGAGTGTAGATTGTTGCCTCTCATTCCAGATACCAAACGTTAGGAAAAGAGGTGCAGGATGGAGAGGAGGCAGAGTACGAACTCGCAGCCAGAAAGAATTTATTCAGAGAAAATAAATCCGCTGAAGTTGACCAACTGCCATCATGCCTTGACCCCAGCAGGCTAGGAGTGTGAGTGGGGGACAGTAGGCAGAGAGGAGTTTCTCCATACTGTTCTTCAGGTTTGGCCCACTGGCTTCCAAACTTGGGGAACAATGCAGAGGGTGGGGTGGGGAACAATACAGGGTGTGAGACTGAATTGGTCTCTTGAAAGAAGGCAGGGTAACTAGAACCTACAATAGCTGAGACTTATGTCCTTGTTCTATCAGTATCTGGTTCCCCACCATCAGTGTAAAAAGGTTCTAATTTCTTCAGATCCTTACCAACACTTGTTACTATCAGACTTTTTTATTCTAATCCTACTGGGTATGAAGTGGTATCTCATTATAGTTTTGATTTGCACTTCCCTGATGACTGATGTTGATAATCTTTTCATGTGCAAAATTTTTCTACCAAAAAGTGCTTAATCAAAAAAGTTTTAGACTATTAGTATAATTGCAGGGGCAGTTATCCAAGAAAAACCCAAAAGAGCTCTGTGAAGAAGCCACAATAAAGCTTGTTCAAGATACTCAAATTTTCATGGACAAGAGCAAGGAACACCCACCAGGTGACATGAATTAAGACAAAAAGCGTAGGAAAGCAATATAGAAACAACGATCAGCTATAGAGGTCTAGACACAATACCTTCAAATCAAGCACATTATAGGATACAACTCTAAGGACACGCGCAGTATCAGCTACACTGTCACCACTGCTTAAACTGACGTGCCACTCCACTGTCCTTACACAAAGGAAGTGGCAAAAAATGCTTCACTATCTTTCTTGGCCTATCATAAGCAGTCCTTAAAAGATAATCTTAGTGACCACTCAGAGGGAGACACCCTACAAGGGCCAAGTCACTTTCACCTCTGTGTAAACAGCTCTCCTCAGTACAGAACAACAACAAGCTACATATAATTTTTTAGTATAAGAAAATAGAAGCAATTTAAAGAACTGGTGTGTGTGTGTGTGTGTATTCTGGTATTATGGAATAACAGTGATAATCAACATCTTTACTAACCAAAATTACATTTGGAAACTGCACTGGTCGGTGGAAAGTCTAGAGTGGAAAGCTGATGATGCATGAACTCCTAGAGAGGACCTAGGGTCTAAGTTACTCTATCAGTCCTGCTCTTCTAGGCTTCTCCCTGTTGTTCCCCAACCCTGGAATACCAAGCCAAGCCTTCAAGTCCCACCCCCTCCCTTTTTTTTTAATTATCTGAGGGAAGGTGGGAGGAGAAGGAAATTAGGAGTGAATGAGAGAGCACTCTCATGCACTAGTTCAGTCCCCATATGCAGGCGATGGCTGGGGATGAGCCAGGCTCAAGCAGGAGGATGGGAACTCCATCCAGGTCTCCCATATGGAGGCAGAGGCCCAACTACCTGAGCCATCACTGCTGCCTTCCAGGGTCTGCATTAGCAGGACTTGAACTCGGGTACTCCAGTGTGAGATGTAGGAGCCTCAACAGCTACGCTAAGCACCTGCTCCCCAAATCCTGCCCATTTTTAAAAAGTCAACCTCTTCTTCATTCATTCAGTCATTTTACTCAAATATTTACTGAATATCTAAGCGGAAGACACCATGTCAGGGGTGCAGTAATTATGGAAGGAGTCTGTGACAAGATTAGCTCATTAACCCTACTCTTAAGGGTTTTACATACTATGCGCTTTAGCAAGACTTCAGTGATAGACTGATTAACAATTTCTGAATCATATCATCTGTTAATAGTTTAAAATAGTCTGGAGGGGCCAGACTATTTTAAATTAGAGCTGCTTTGGAAAATCTAGCACATACAGGTCACAACACTGAGTACATGACACACAGCTCACAGAAGAGGCTTTCTGGATGAGTCACAGCTTTAACTAGGAAAGAGGGCAATAATAAAAGTATACACCTTAAGTCACACTTGCAACGCAGAGCTTTCTATCTCCCTAAATCTAAGAAATAATGTCAACAAGTCTGCTGATTATTTTACCAAGAAAGAAAATGCTCTAATGATTAATTCTTTTTTAACTAATCCTTTTTATACCTCTAACACCAGAGTGTTGTTTCTGAATAAAAAGTTGCTGTTTCTCTCTCTTTTTTTTTCTTCAGGGCCTTTCTCCCTAATCCTCACCCTGCTGAATTTAATTGCCTTGGCAATGCCAAAACAATGTCTGATCCTAATAGGTCAGCATTGATCGCTCTAAACCAATTGGTTCCTTCATTAGCAAGAAAATGAAGTAAAGAGAAAAGGCAGGTGGCTCTGAACAGGCAGCTGGGCTTCTGCCTCTCTTACAGTGCCTCTTTCTCATTAAACAGGAGCTGATCGATTGGCAAGTTGCTCAAAATCCACAAAAACTATTCATCACTTTTGACACAAAAACAGGCCACTCAACTCACGATTTGGATAGCCGAGACAGTCTATTTGTGGGGTCCATCACATTCTTCCCAGCAATCTCTTGGAAATCATACATACAGAAATGAGAACACATCATCCAAGCAACAACTTCCCAGCAGGGCACCAAGTAAAGCCCACAGCGGCTAGACCTAGTCATGAGTGTGCGGAGCAGAGGCTTCCCAGGAGGAGGGTCCTTCTGCCAGGGTCTTGACTTCATGGCATGGCAAAGCTGACAGAGTGAGGAACGAGTTTTGGTGTACCACCGAGAGGAAAAACGCAAGAATATAAAAACATCATCACCACCAAAGAGAAGGAGAGGGAAAGAGTCAAAGAGGAAAAGGGAATGCAACAAAGGAGAGGAAAGAAGGCACACAGGAAAAGCACAACTCAAATCACAATGTTGGCTTCAGGCGGAGTGTCAACTAAGGGGAGAGAGCAGACTAGGGAACTAGTCTCCACCAGAGGCCAGAGCGGATGGGCCACTGGCTCCTGGGGCAATGTGACACCACCGGGGACACAGAAAACTCCCTTTCAAGCTAGGTAAAAGCACTTAGGGAAGAGGGGTATTACCCAATCTTGGTGGGACATCTGCTGTATGCCAAAGACCATGTTAGTACAAAAAATATCTTTCTGAGTCTAAACAATGCATCTTAAAAAGGTGTCTGTTTTATCCTCGTTTTACATACTAAAAAGATAAGGCTCCAAGATATAAAATAACTTGTCCAATGACAAAAAGAAGTGGCGGTCAGAAGTTCAATGGCATTCAAATTCAAAAGTTCATGCCCTTTTAAAGAATCTGGAGGAAATGTGAAAAAAAAAAGCAAAAAACAAAATACAAATTTAACTTAAAAAATCACAAATATAAAGAAAAACATAAAATAAGGAAATGCTTTTCAAAGAGAAGGAAAAGAGTGTGAGGAGCAGGCACTTGTAAGGTCATTGCTTTCATGCCCGAGAGCCCCAGGCTTTGACCCCCAGCTCTACACACTCTGAGGAAAGGAGACAGGGCCCACACTGGTGATTAGTGTCCTTTCACCTGCCACCTTTCCACACAGCCAGCAGAGCAGGTGAGGAGAACCAGTCACAAGAACGACGAAACCACAGTGGTAGGTCGATTTTCTCCTAACTTTCAAATCCAGAAAAACAACTTGCTCAATTTACCTGTCCGTAAGTAATTCCTTGGGTTAACAAAATCAAAATCTAATAAAACTATCCACTTCTCAGACAATCTAAACCCTCACCACAGTTCCTCAGTAAAAAGCACTTATCAATATGTTGAATTTATTCACTAGCCATTAACGAAACACCTTCCATGTCTAAGGTACTTGCTCAAGCCTGAATATAAGCTGCCAGGTTTATTAAGCCCTCTCATTATAATGACAAGCTATCTAAAATCTTATTACAATGTTGACTATTCAGGAAATGTCACATTATTTGACAGTGAGAATCAAGGAAGTATATTTTTATAAATAATCAGATTTATCATTAGTGGTAGACCCGTAGAAACGCTGAGCCCCTTTAAGTCTTTATTCCATTAAAAAAAATAGGGGGAAAACAAAGGAAAGAGATATTTATTAGGGGCCTTTTTTCGGCTGGGTATGCAATGCCCTGGGGATACAGAAATAAAAAGACCAGAACACTGTTTTCTAGGAGTTCAGAGCCTACTACAAAAGACAAACATGTGTGGTCAGTAATTCACCTACCCACTCACCCATCTTTTCCTTTATCTGTCCAGCAATGACCAAGTATTGAGAACCTGTAATGTGTTGCCAAGTACTATGTTAGGCAGTGAGGAAGCAACAGTGAACAAAAAAGATGATCATGGCTTACAGGAACCCAGTCTAGTGGAGAGACCAATAAGCAGACAATTACAAGAAAATCTGTTAAGTGCTATGCTAGGAGAAAAACAGGGTAGGGTACTCTAATAGCATGGAATAAGAGGGTCATTGGTGGTGGTGGTGGTGGCGGCGAGGTGGGAATTGTGCTGGTAATAATGTTTCTCATGGTAAGAGAAATCCAAATTGAAGTTTGGATGATAAATAGGAATTAGAAGGGTCAGTGTTGTGCCACAGTGGGTTAA
The DNA here is from genome assembly GCF_051225735.1 of Oryctolagus cuniculus. Classification (NCBI taxonomy): domain Eukaryota; kingdom Metazoa; phylum Chordata; class Mammalia; order Lagomorpha; family Leporidae; genus Oryctolagus; species Oryctolagus cuniculus. Next base: position 131,197,729 of record NC_142871.1, on the reverse strand, counting down.
GCTGCTGCCTGCCACAGTGGCATCCCATTTGGGCATTGGTTCAAACCCCAGCTATTCCATTTCCCAACCAGCTCCCTGCTAATCTGCCTGGGAAGGTAGTGGAAGGCCCTTGCACCAAGTTTCAGGATCCTGGCTCTGGCTTGGCACAGTCCAGGCTATTTTAACTATTTGGGGAGTGAGCCAACAGATGGAAGATCTGTCTGTAGCTCTGCCTCTCAAATAAAATAAATAATTTTAAAAACAAACAGGAATTAGAAAAAGCAAACAAGAAGAGGAAAAACAGAAGAGGTAATTATTTTGTGGTAAGAGAAAACAACACATATGAATGTCCAGAGATAGGGTATGGTATACCAAAGAAATAAAAATTAAAGAAATCCTATACACACACCATATAGTAGTGTTTCTTCTATATACAGTAGTATGCCCTTTTGTAGCTCCCTCCCATACCACAAAGGATAGTCCTTCATAACCAATAAGATATTATGGAAATAATATTTAATAATTAAATATTAATAATTATTTGATATAAATAATAATGATTTCCAAGGCTTGGTTAAAACAAAACAAAACATTGTGGCTTCTGTCTTGCTCTCTCCCAGATCACTACCTCTGGGGAGAAAGCCATCATGCTGTAGAGACACTCCAGTAGCCCTCTAGAGAAGAGAACATGAAAAGGCACTAAAGCCTCTACCAATAGCCAGGACCAACCATGCACGTGGGCCATCTTCACACATCAATCTTTCGGAGTGGGCATTCAGTTTAGTGGCTAAGACATTGGTTAGGACATCTGTGTCCCATATCAGGGCACCTGCGCTCAAAGGTGGCTCAGACACTTGTCTAGCTTGCTGGTAATACAGACTCTGGGAGGCAGCAGTGATGGTTCAAGTGATCAGGTTCCTGGTTTCTGGCTTTGGTTAATCCTGGTTCTGGTCACTGCTAGCACAGGGAGAGTGAATCAGTGGTTGGGAGTGTCCTCCTTCCACTCCCCCCTCACCCTGCCACTTAAAAAAAAAAAAAAAGATTCCCCAAAGACTAGTAGTGATGACTTCAGATGTCTATAGCTCTGACTGGCATCTTGATTCTAATGCTTGATCTCCCCCACCAACCAACATTCTTATATGGAAATCCCAACCCTCAAGGGTAATGGTATTAGAAGGTGAGGCCTTTGTGGAGGTGATGAAGTCAGGGAAGTGGAGTCCTCAAGAATGGGATCAGTGCCCTCATTAAAGAGACCCTCAGGAGCCTGTCTGCCCTTCCACTGTGTGGGGCTAGTGCTAGAAGACACCACCTACAAATCAGACACTAAATCAGCTGGCGTCTTGGTCTTGAGCTTCTCAGCCTCCAGAACTATGAGGAATGCATTTCTGTTGTTTATAAGCTACCTGTTTACGGTATTTGTTGTAGTAGCCTAAATGGACCAAGGCAGAAACTTCAAGCCAGAACTACCAGGCTAAGCTGCTTTTCAAAATTTTAATAGTAATTCTGAAATAATAAATGCTTATAGCTGTTTGAAGTCACTACATTTGAGGTAATTTGCTAAACAGCAATAGACAACTAACACACATAGCATTCAAGATGGGAGGGAGATGGCTGAGATAAGAGGCTAGATAGGAGGGTGGTATTGTAGTGGAGAGGGTTAAGCTTATACCTGCAGCCCAGATCAGAGTGCCTGGGACCCTACCTCCGCTTCCAATCCAGCTTCCTGCTAATGCTCCTGGGAAGAAGCAAATGATGGCCTAAGCACTTTGGGTTCCTGCCACCCATGTGGGAGTTCTAGGTGGAGTTCCTGGATCCTGGTTTTAGCCTGGTGCAGGTATGGCTGTTGCAGGCATTTTGGGGAGTGAATCAGCTGACAGAAGATTGGTCTCTCAGCCATGCTACCTTTTAAATTAGTCAATCAAATCTTGGAGCAGGGTGGGGGTGAGGGAACAGCTAGAAAGGTAGGCAGGGGCCAGATAAAGTAAAATTATTTTATACAAAAGGAATGTTGGTCTTTATCCTGAAGATAAGGAGGAAGTCATGAGATTTTGCAATAGTGGAGTCAGGTCTTATTTAGCAAGAATTGGCTACAATATAAAATTGGATTGGATTTGTTAGGTAGGAAGTCAGATATGAGCTTATATGTGTGTGACAAAGGCCTAAAGAGATGTCCAGCAAATGCATCTCAAAGTCATCCCAATAACCTTATCTACATCCTGCCATGCCCCTCCTACCTGATAACCTGCCAGGTGGGGGTCCCTGCCCCTTCTGCCTGATAATCTCCCAGGTGCAGCCCAGTATCTGCATTTCAAATATGCATCTTGCCCTGCCCCTTCTACCCCATAGATAACCATCCTTCCTCTAAGGCTCCTCTAAGGTGGGGGTGGGGCGAAGCCAGCCAGGCTTCCTCCCATCTGATAACTTCAGGGGGAAAATTCAGATAGGAATTTTTTGTATTTACATCCAAAAAGTCCTATGTTCTAAGAGGAGCAGAGGAGGGAAGGCAAGACCCATCTCCTTAAAAACCCCTGGCCTCAACCGGACTGTGCGCTCAGCCCTCTGCCTCTATGCTGAGCCGCCTGCCTGGCCTGGCTTGGCCAGGTATAATCTCTCCACTCAACCATGTAGCCCGCTCTCCCCCAGTCTGAGCAACTGGGCACTCTCTCTCAGGTTCTGTCTGGAGAGGTGCCCATCCATTTTTAGATGTCCCTTCCCTAGTAAACCTTGCTATTTTACTTTCCACTTTTACTCTCTGTTTCACGCCTGAATTTTTTCTTGCGTGAAGACAAGAACCCTAGCATTCACTGGTAACAGACTGAGTCAAAAACCTCAATGTGTTTGATGCAAACATAGTGTGTCTCAAGGATCCGCTCAACCCCCTCCAACTTTTTCTATAGCCTATACTGAGCCACCCATCTAGCTGTGCACTTGTATAAAATTTCCTACAGCTTTCTGAACACCTGGCAAAGGGCTGGAAGAACTTAGAGGAAGAAGACAAAGGGAAACAAGTCCACTGGACAATGGGCCATGCGATCTGTAGGGGCTGTGAAGTGGTGGCTGGCATGGTGAGACATGGTATCACACTTTCCCTTGCTTAATTTTCCTTTATCCTTTGCCCTTAACACTCTGGAATGGAATCTACCAAAGAAAATGTTGGCACCTTAATCAGTTGCTTCAGGTTCTGCATTTTACAGCTACAATGTCATATATAGTAGTCACTGGACGCAGTTACCTATTTAGAGGTAGAGATGTGGTTAATCTGAGATGTGCTGTAAGCAGAAAATACAATTTTGAAGACTTATTAAAAAATTTAAAATACTTCATTAATAATATCTATATTGATACATGCTGAGTTGATTACATTTTGGATATATTGGTTTAAGTAAAATATGTTACTAAAATATATTTCACTTGTTTCTTCTTAACCTTTTTTAATGTGGCTATTAGAAAGTTTAAAATAACAACATTTACATTGGACAGCACTGTTTTAGAGGACCCCTACGTCTGCTCCAAGAAGATAGTACATAATTTATGCAAGAAAAGGGCAACTAGTTGTTCCAATGAAGATGTAGAAAAGAGGATGAACTAGCAAGGAATTTAAGGACAAACAACTGCCACACTGAAATGACAGGCCGTGGGAGAGGGAGGAACAAAGCATACCGCCCTGCTTTGTGGATGGGGCCATTCAGGTATGATTTTGAGGTACTTATGTGTCATCCCAGGGAAGCGACCCAGAGGCCACATTCCAGTGTGCTGGCTACAAGCACGAGAGTGAGGGTGAGAGTAAGAGTGAGAGAGAGAGAGAAAGAGAGAAAGAGAAACAGAGAGAGAGAGAGAGAGAGAGAAACAGAGAGAGGGAGATAGAGGTGTCTAGGCAGGAGATGAAGATCAGTTGTCACTGATGCCCGTGAGCCCATGAGATTGCTGGGGAAGGGTATGCAGAGAGGAAAGCAGAATACACAAGTACATTTAGGATATCATTCTCCATTCTGATGGGTGTCATATAGAAAACAGAGCAGATCATAAGAAAGCAGATGGTGGGATGGGGTGGGTGGCCACATAAGCCTGGAGATGAGTGAGACGGAAGCAAGGAAGTACACTGGAAAGAGCATTCTCAGTAGAAGAAACATGGAGGTGGGCCGGCGCTGTGCTACAGCGGGTTACTTCCCTGGCTTGAGGCGCCGGCATCCCATATGGGCACCGGTTCGAGACCTGGCTGCTCCACTTCCGATCTGGCTCTCTGCTGTGGCCTGGTAAAGCAGTGGAGGATGGCCCAAGTCCTTGGGCCCCTGCACCCATGTGGGAGACCCAGAGGAGGCTCCTGGCTCCTGGCTTCAGATCGGCGCAGCTCTGGCCATTGTGGTTGGGGAATGACCCATTGGATGGAAGAACTCTCTCTGTGTGTGTAACTTTGAATTTCAAATAAATAAATAAATAAATCTTAAAAAAAAAAAAAAGACATGTCACTGGGGTCCATGGAGCACAGTTTGGAAACCACTGGACTAAATGACCTCTGTAGGCCTGAGGAGCTACACCACCTATGGGTAAGTGATAGGTGAGGAAAGTATAAAATTATTATTCATTCGGCTGTATAAGTCTTTCTCCCCCTCTTCTTCCCTGACCTCTCCTCTCACTCTCATGCAAGGCAAGCCAGAACGATGGGAATACAAGGCTATACCAAGGAACCAATGTTCACTTTGCATATCACAAATTCCCACAAAATACACAGGAAGAAGGAAGCAAATGTCTCTGGAGGGCAGTGGAGACCATCAGTGACAGACTGCTTATCTGTCAGTTGCCTCATCCAGGCCCCTTCACCAAGCTCCACCCATGACTCTGCTGTTCTCAAAGGCTCCGCTGCCCATTCACCCTCTCCTCACAGGAAAACCCACCACTGTCGGGTAAAAACACCAAGGCCTTTCACAGTGCCATCTATGGTTTACTGTGTCCCAACTGTGGGACACCTCAGGCAGAGATTAAAGAATCCCCCAGAGATGTAAGATTGCCCCTCACCAAGTGCATCTGCCGGTCCCGTTAACTGGGAGGTACAGCCAGCTGTACCATCCACAAATCCAAAGCTAAAACACACCTTTACGTGATTTGCTTACTTCAACTTGACAAGTTTATTCTCATTTTTTGAAACTAATTATTTTACTTCATTGTTGGGAGGGGTGACTGCTGGGATCACGTACTCCCTGATCTGCAGTTCAGAGCCCTTTGCCATCACACCTACATTCATGCCAACATGGGTTTTCCAAGATGCAACACATTTCACGACACCAAGATGGAGAAACGTTTGCTTTCAAAATAAATAGTGCTCAGTAATAGCTTTCACTAGTGCTCCTTATGATATAGTAGCAAGTTCTATGGTGGGAAGAATTTCCAAACACTTTGAAACAAAAAAACAGAGAATGACTGTGTCTCAAAAACGAAATGAGTCTCTGAACAAAAACTAAATTAAATCCATTATAAAAAGCTTTTCAGTGGACCACATCTAAATCCCACTGACTTCTTAATCTTTCCAGACTTTAATATAAGGTGCCTAATACTACCTAGATTTAGAATATTTGGAATATCTGGAAGTAAAGCTCTAAATCTTAAAACTGTCTATTACGGGAGCTACAAATACTACACACACATAATCACATGAAAGGTATTAGGGCAACAGGAAGAATGCCAGACTGGGGAGTATGGGGATTTGGGTTTCTGCTATGCTACCCACTCACTGTGAGAACTGTGGCAGCTCAGTTAACCTTCCTGAGTATCAGGAAAATAAGGCTATTGGTCAGTAGTAAATAATTTTAATTCCCTATCAAAGGCTCACCAACCACTCTGGATGGGTTGGATTATCTATGGCAGAGACTATGAGTTGCCCTACCCCAAAATTGACTTTCCTCTTCTTCCTTAGTAAAATCACCTTGACTGTGAAAATGAGCAACAGCTGCCTGGGAATAAAAACTCCATTTCCAAGTCTTCCTTGCAGCCAGGAGAAGCCATCCAACAGTGTGCTGGTCTTCTCACTGTTCCCTTTTCCTGTTCCAGGCTCACCTCCCCACCGGCGCTCCTGACTCCATCCTCACCTGATTGTGGGACCAGTTCTCCTTTCCACCTATCCCTTCAGTTACTCCTCACCTCTGGTACATCGAACGGCTCAGTCTCCACCAGCCACTTCTCACTCAGATCCTTGAACGCCACACATATTGTCAGTGACCATCGCTTCTCTTCTGCCCTTTCTCATCAAACTTACTAAGTTCACATGTCCTCTTTCCCACATTCTTTGATTTTAGGCTTAGCTTCGCATTCTGCCCTTCCCCCCTTTTTCTTGACTGAAATGATCTGTAAGATCACCCGATGTCCTCCTAAAAGCCACTTTACCCCACTTGACAGCCTCAGAGGTATCTAGCATGCTGATCCACCTTTCTCCTCAGAAGCCCTCTCTCTAGCCGTCTGGAACACTCCCCCAGGTTCTGCTGCTGCCTCCCCACTCCTCGAGCTCTTTCATTTGCCACAGTGGTCACTCTCTATGCCGTCATCCTAGCCCCCTCTTATCTTAGTCTCTCCCACAGCTTCAACTACTTTCAAACAAAAAAGATCATTTGGTTTTCTGACTATAAAATTATTCATGTTCACTGTAACCAATTTTTAAAAACTGGTTTTTAGGAGCAGGCACTGTTGCAGTGATTAAGTCACCACTTGGGGAGTCTGCATCCTGTGTCACAGGGTCCGTGTTGAGTCCTGGGTTTCTGCTTCCAATCACGCTTCCTGCTAATGCACACTCTGGGGCAGAGGTAATGGCTCAAGCACTTGGGTCCTTGCCACCCTTGTAGGAAAATCAGATTGCATTCTAGGCTCTTGGCCCAGCCCTGACAGTTGTGGGCATCTGGGAAATGAACCAATGTATAGAAGATCTCTTTTTTCTCTTTCAAATGAAATGAAAATAAATGAAATTTTAAAAAAAATTTTAATTGCTTGAGCCAGGGCTCAGCTAGGAATTCTCCTGTGCATGATTTTTTTTTAGAGCCTGACCATAATCCTGTGAGATTATTTTCTCTTTCTGGAATGTCCTGTTCCCACTTTAACCTTGGATAATTCCTATCTTGTTTCAGAAAGATCACAGCTCAAAAGTCCCTTCTGTCCCTGATCCCCTCCTGAGATCAAGACCTCACATGACTCTCTCATGGCACACTGACCTTTCATTGCACAATACATATCGCAGTTGGTATTTATACACCTTATTTTACTGTCTGACACCTCTAAGACTAAAATCTCCTGAAGACAGGGGCCATGTCAACTTCATTTATCATTATACAATCAAAAAATACTTGTTGAATATACACATTTTTTAAGTTCTAGTAAATAACAAAATGAAAGATGAACAAGATTGTCTTTCAACTGGACTGAACACCACTATTCAATCTTTACATCACCAACCTCTCTAGTGCCCCAATGAGCCCCACCATTCTTCCCCACCTAATTAACTTACCCCCCAGTCAATGTCATCATCATTTATTCAGTCTGTAAAGCTAAAAACCTCAGTCACCTTTCATCCCTTTTTGTTTCTCATTCCCTATTCACAATTGGTTTTTTAATTCTGCTTTCAAAAAGCCTCTCGGGGCTGTGAGCACCGTGGCTCACTTGGTTAATCCTTCACCTGTGGCGCTGGCATCCCATAATGGTGCTGGTTCTAGTCCCAGCTGCTTCATTTCCAATCCAGCTCTCTGTTATGGCCTGGGAATGCAGTAGAAGATGGCCCAAGTCCTTGGGCCCCTACACCCATGTGGGAGACCTGGAAGAAGCTCCTGGCTCCTAGCTTTGGATCGGCACAGCTCCAGCCACAGTGGCCATTTGGGGAGTGAATCAATGGAAGGAAGACCTTTCTCTCTCTCTCTCTCTGTCTATAACTCTACCTGTCAAAAAAAAAAAAAAAAAAAAAAAAGCCTCTCAAAGCCACACCCTAACTCACCTTTCTCTACTGCTCCTTACAGCCCCTGCCTGTGGAGAGAAACTCCAGGCTCCAAGCTCTAGAATGGCTTATGCATTTTTGCTGAAGATTCTCTTTGAAATTAAAATTTCCCAAAAGAGAGAGAGTAACACAGTTACACAAAACTGAAATGATCAACCCTGATAAGAGACAAGAATTAGACAGCTGAAAAATATTTCCATATTACTTCATTTATTGGCTGGATTTCAGAATAGAGCTATTATGAATTATTCCCCAAAAGGGAGTATTGTCAAGTGGTTGAGCCCCAGCTCTGTACTTACTGTGGGACCAATGGCAAAGATTTCTCATTATAAAATGGAAATACAGGTTAGCATTAAATGAGAGTCAGTCACTGCAACATTCACAGTAGCTCAGTACATAAGTGTTCAATAAATGTTAACTGGGGCAGGTGCTGTGGCACAGCAGGTTAAGCTGCCTCTTGAAATGCCAGCTTCCCATCCTGGAATGTGGCTTTGAGTCCCAGCTACTCTACTTCTGCTTCAGATTCCTGCTTAATGCAACCTGGAAGGCAGCAGATGATGGCTCAAGAGTTTGGGCTCCCTGCCACCCACTACATGGAGTTCTGGGCCTCTTGCTTTGGCCTAGGCCAGCTCTGGCTAATGTAGGCATCTGGAGAGTAAACCAGTAGATGGAAGAGTTCTCTCTCTCTCTCTCTTTCTGTTTGTATGTGTGTGTTGCATTTCCAGGTAGATGAAAATAATTATACTTACTCTATTCTTTTAAAGAATCCCAATGAAGACTAATTGGCTTATAAATTGGTTCTAATGTCTGAAATTCTAACAAGAAGATATCCTTTAAAATGGCTTATATAAACAATATACAAAAACCAGTTGTATTTCTATAAATGAGCAATGAACAATATGAAAATAAAGTTAAGAAAATTCAATTTTAATAGCATAAAAATTTAACAAAAGTCCAAGATGTGTAGTACTGAATACCATAAAATATTGTTGAAAGAAATTAAAGATGACTTGAATAAATGGAAAGATACCTCATACTCATAGATTGGCAGATGTAACAATGTTATGATGGCAGTACTACTCAAAGTGATCTACAGCTTCAACAAAATGAACTTCAAAATTTCAGCTGGCTTCTATGTAGAAACTGACAATCTGACTCTGTAATTCATATGGAAAGGATACAGAATAACCAAAACAATCCCCCCTTCCCTTCAAAAAAAAGGTTGGAAGACTCACCCATCCTGATTTTAAAGCTTACTACAAATGACAATAATGAAGAAAGTGTGATAATGGCATAAGGACAGACACATAGATGAATGGAATACAATTAATTGTCCAAGAAATAAATCCATATACCCACGGGTAGTTAATTTTTGACAGGAGTGCCAAAATAATTTAACAACAGAAAGAATAATCTTTTCAACAAATGGTGTTGGGACAACTGGATATCCACATGCAAAAGAATGGATTTAGACTCCTACCTCATACCATTGGGAGAAAGGGGCACAAAAAGTTAATGGAAAATGTGTATTATGAAAGAAACCACATACATCTCAAAAATATTTTGCATGGAAATAAACTTATCTTTTAATTCCATTTTCCACATACTTTTTCCAGTATCTTTGTATAAAAAAGTAACTCAAAGTTGATCAAACACCTAAACATAAGAGTTAAAACAATAAAGTCCTTAGTAAAAAAAAAACATAGGTATAAATCCTTATTATCTTGGATTAAGCAACTGTTTCTTAGATATGAAACAAATCAAAAATGATTTGGACTTCATCAAATTTTTATGCTTCAAAGGACATTATCAAGAAAATAAAAAGAAAGTCTACAGAATGGGAGAAATATTTCCAAGTCATGTATCTGATAAGCCTTTAATATCCAGAGTATATAAAGAATTTTCAAAATCCAACAATTAAAAAAAACAGGGGCCAGCATTGTGGTGCAGTGGATTAAGCTGTAGCCTGGGACTTGGGCATCCTATATGGAAGTGCTGGTGCAAATCCCAACTGCTCTGCTTCAGAACAGACTCTCTTTTAACCTACCTGGGAAAGTAGCAGAGGATGACCCAAGTACTTGGGCCCATGAAACCACTCATGTGGGAGACCAGGATGGAGTTCCTGGCTCCTGGCTTTGGTCTGTCCTAGCCCTGGCTATTGGTTTTTATTGGGGAGTAAATCAGAGGATGGAAGATACCCTGCCCCTCCTTTCTTTCTCTGGCTCTCCACCTTTTAATAAATAAGTCTTTAAAAAAAAACTCAAACAATGGGAAAAGAAAAAATAACTCAATTAAAAATGGGTTAAAGATCTGAATAGGACATTTCTGCAAAGAAGATATACAAATATCCAGCAAGCATATGGAAAGATACTCAGTATCATCAGCCGTAAAGTAAATGTATGCTTATGAGGATGACTATAAGCAAAAAGCCTGATCACAGCTAGTGTTGGTAAGGATGTTGAGAAGTCAGAACCATTCCACACCACTGATGGGAACATAACCTGGCACAGCCACTGTGGAAACCAGTTTGGCAGCTAGTCACAGAGTTCAACAGAGTTGTCCCATGACTCAGCGATTCTCTTAGGTATATCCAGGAGAACTAAAAACACATCCCCACAAAAACTGTACTTGAATGCTTACAGCAGCATTATTCATAACAGCCAAAAGATTAAAACAGCCAAAGTACCCTTCAACTGGTGAACAGATAAAATGTTGTTTATCCACACAACGGAACATTACTCACTCAAAAACAGGAAGGACATATCAACACACTTTAACACAGATGAACCTTGAGAACATAATTAAGTGAAAGAAGCCAGTACAAAAGCCACAGATTATATGACTTCTTTTATATAAAATCACCAGAACAGACAAATTCATGGGCATATAAAGAAGATAGTGGTTGCCAGGGAGATGGGGAGTGACTGTTTACGAGTATAAGATTTCTTCTTGGGGTGATGGAAATGTTAGATAGTGGAGATGGTTGCACAACCTTTTGAATATACTAAAAACCACTTAACTGTATACTTTAAATAGTGAATTTTATGGGCTATGCATTATATCTCAATTTTTTAAATTCCAAAAAATATAGCTAATATAAATTCATTTCTTTAGAGCACCAGTCCATTTTCTCCTTTCATCAAACTCAGAAAGCAAGTGCTTTTCATGAACTAAAGCACAATTTTTTGAGTCTTTACTATCTTGACACAGCAGCAGATCCAGTTGGGAAAACTCACAAGACAGGGGAATAGAACGGACAAATCTGCATCATATCCAGCACAGCTCCAAAACAGAGGAGGCATTCATCACTGACAGCACAGCTAGGACAACAGAAGAGTCAGATCTTTAAAAACTGAAGGAGTCGTCCCAAAGCAAGTCAGCGAGAAAAACAAAATCACAAATGACTAAATACATACCCCTGAGCCTGCCTGGCATGTATGGTATCTCTTTCCACCAAAAATCAAATTCAAAAGAAATATCAAGATTCTAGGGAGGGCAAAGCTCAAACAAGGAAAAGATAAGGGAAAATAAATGGATGTGTTTCATTCTGGGCTTGTTATTACCAAATTGGCCCTGGCTGACAAAGCAGGGGACAGAAGTGAGCATGGTTAACTCCAGGTGACATGGTGGTGCTCAGCTCCAGAATGACTCCCACTGGAAAAGTCTTCTATCTCAATTAATTCTCTCAGACAAGACAGGCAAATTCAGAAACCCCCTCAGATCAGAGTCCTAGCCCTGACCCCACCTGGATTTTTTTAAAGTGTTATTTTTTATTTTAAGATTTATTTATTGATTTGAAAGGCAAAGTTATAGAGAGAGGGAGGGAGGGAGGGAGGGAGGAAGATGAAGAGGGAGGGAGGAGGGAGGAGGAGAGGAAGGGAGATGGAAGAGGAAGGGTGAGTGGAATAGGGAGAGGGGGGAGAGAGAAAGGGGAGGGAAGGATGGGGAGGGAGAGAAGGTGGGAGGGAAGGAGGAGACAGGGGGAGAGGGAGAGAGGGAAGGAGAGAGAAGGAGGGAGGGAGGGAGAGGGAGGGAGAGAGGGAGAAGAGAGGAAGGGAGAGATGAAGAGAGGGGGAGAAGGGGAGAGGGAGATGAAGGGAGGGGGAGAGGGAGGAAGAGGGAGGGAGGGAGTGGGAGAAGGAGGGATAGAGAGGGAGGGAGAGGGAGAAAAGGAGGGGGAGAGAGAGAATTCTACATTCTCTGGTTTGAAGCTAAGAGCCTGGAGCTTCTCCCAGGTCTTCCACCTAGGGACAGGGATCCAAGCATTTGGGTCATCCTCTGCAGCTTTCCCAGTTACATTAGCAGGGAGCTGGATGCAAAGTGGAGCAACAGGTGCCCATATGGGGTGCTGGCTTCACAGGCGGTGGCTTTACCTGCTAGACTACAATGCCAGCACCTAAAGTGTTTTTAAATTCATACTGGGAAGAGGATGAGGCAGGAAATATTGCAACACTCATGAAGGCTTTTAGTGCTTATTGTCAATCGTTACAAAGTGATCCTTGCCTGATTCATACCTCTAAACAATCAGAAGGAATCAAAGTCACAATGTGTGTTCCGGGAACAAATACAAAAATGGCCTCACGGCTGCGGCTCTGACCTATGCGATTCTAGGAATGTACTGTGATCTCTGGCTTCTGTTCAGAATGCTTCTGTCTGAGGAAAAGCTTCCTGTTCTCTCATAATTGACCTGGGCAGGGCTGTGACTACATGTGCATCACCCGCTTTGAACCTTTTTAAGAAAACAGATGCGCTATAACTGAAGATAATTTGGAAATTGGCACAACAGTTTAAAAAAATAAATCCAATTGGACAGTCGTTGTAGGGCTCCTGCCAGCTTCTAGTTTCTTGCCATAGAGAATAATGATTCCTGTCAGTCACTTAGAAAAAGAATAGCTTCTAGAAAAGTCAAATAGCTATGACCTAAAAAACAGCAACTCTGCATCAGCACATAAAAACTTATAGGAAGTAGGAAGTCAGAAAAATCAGATTCAAATTCAGAAACTTAATCTGCTCCAATATTGAAGCTATAATGAGAAATAAGCTCCTGCAAAACACATATTAATCATTTTATTCGTTCTATTGTTAAAAAAAAACACAGCTAGTGTTGCATTCCCAGTGCAAATGATATATTGTTTTGTGACTGCAAAATCTTCAAATTATTTTATCCAGATCTATTTATTTTATAATTTCTAAAACCCAAATACTCTCAAACAGATAAAAGCCAATTCAATCAGGGAAAAGCAGCCATAAAGCCTAATTGAGTTCCTATATTAATCACAAATATTCTAATGATCTCTAAGATGCTAAACTATTCAGCACCTAGAACAGTTCTCCATGTCACCCGTGCACAATGGTTACAAATTAAGTTTCGAGAAATTCTTTGGAGGAGTAAGAACCTTGTTGGGGTATTGGGGGTGGGTGTGAAAGGTGTTTCAATACTTTAGAGAATGTCAAAAGGCCATAGGATCAGCTCCCATTCAAGTGGGCTAAGTTATGAGCCTCTAAACCCCAAACCTGAGTTTAGATCCAACACAGATCCTTACCTTAGGTTAAAGGAAAGGGAAGAGATAAGGAAAAAAATTCTTCACAACTCTGTGGGAGGAGGACCCAGCATGTTCTTACAAATCACCGGCTCTTCCATAGCTCTAACATTTGAGAATCTCAGAGAAGCAGAACTACAAAGAGCATCAGCACAGGCCAAAGGCAAAATTCTTTGCCAAGCTGTAAATGCTGTTGAGATTTTGATCTACAGCCCGAGAATTGATTAAAAAAAATAATCTCCAAATTCTAGTGACTATCAGCAAGTTTAAGCAAGCCTCACATCACGCGGTATAGGAATATACATACATTACCATTCCATTAAACTTCTTGTCAGAATTGGTACTTGGAAAGACCTCATAGATTAGAGAATTACATTTTCATTTACAGTAAGGACTTGTCATTCCCAATTCCAGAAAGTTCACTGGTAGCAGAAGACTGGGAAAATAGTTTTCTGATACCTCTACCCTGAAACACAATGTTAGCAGATTAAAAGACTGGTCCTGGATGTGTGATCTCACTAAGAAAAACCACATGTGTGTGTGTGTGTGGGGGGGGGGGGGGTCCTATATGCATCATGTCATCTGACAGCAATAATTGTTGGTGAGTAGGGTAGGACAGGTTCTTTTACAGTCTTGTTCAAGAAAGCTCAGTGACCAGTCTGTGGATCCACATAGCTACTTAATAACAGGACCAGGTCCAGAATTAAAGCCTTCAGAATCCAAATTCCTTGTTCTATTTCCATTACCTGTCTGCCTTTGCAAACAAAACAAAAAACATACCAACAACAGCGTGGAGATGGGAGTGAATAAGAAGAAAGCAGAATAAAAATCTATGTTGCAGCCAAGTATTTCTTGGATTTTAATTTTATTTTCCCACAGGTCTGGAAAATTATTTGATGCCCAAACTTAAACTTTTATTTTCCTTTTGAATCTGACTTGCAACACATCTGTGCATCATACAATAAAATGAAATTGTCAGAAATTCAGCAATGAGTTGTTTTCAGTAAATTCCAGCATTGGTTCCCAGCTCAACCGAAATGGCAGTTTTCACAATAAGCCCAAATTGAAAGATCATTTCAGAGCAATAAGAGAGAAAGATACTCCAGTTGGGGATCATTTGTGAATTCTAGTTCTTTGAAACTTTATATTAAAGATCAATTAAGCATTGGGTATGTTTACTCTTTCTGATGCCTGTGTATAAGCCTGCCATGCCTGGATCAGGACAAAGCAGGACAAAGTTCCTGTGTAAAACTGCAGCAGACCCTTGCAGAATCTGCTTGGGATTTTTGAAAAATTCTGGTCATGTACTTTAAAGCCATTTTACCAATAAGCTAGACTTGCTTCAGTTCTAACCTAGGAAAAAGGAGACAGTTGGGTAGAGGTTAAATGCAGGGAAATAATGCAGGATGGAATCAGCCTAGGGACTGTTTTCAAGGGAAAAAAACCAAAATGTTTCATTTTCTCAGGGTATTTTTACAATGTTTTTCTATGTTCATAACTATATAATCAACAGGGCCATCTTAAAAAACTATGCAAATGACTACCAAAACTGAATTCAGTTAGACCAACAAATTCCATGATTCTTTTCTTCCCATCCAGATTGATTAAAAAATTCTTAGACCTGAATGGGCCAATTCTGATGTATGATCAAATGTATGACCAAAGGAAGGCTGTTTTCTGTTGTCTTACTGTTTTTTGTTTGTTTTTTTTTCAGAAAAAGAGATCTCAATGAGACAGCTACTAAATAACCTAGAAGTAAGCCTTTTTCTTATTCACACTTGAAGGATATGACTTATAATTGGCAGCAAAGTTGTGAGTGGCATGTTTCCCTGCAGTGACCCCACAAGACAGGACTACCAGCCCACTCTGTCACTGCCACCTGATTGGACAGCCCATCATGGGCTGTCCCCCCTTGGCACTCTGTACAGTTGATGTAGTCTGATTGACACTGCAATATCCTATATCTTCTTTCAACTTTTAAAAAATATTCTCACACATTTATTCCTTTTGCCCACTTATTTTAATGGCCAAGGGTTAAATACACTGAAGATAGGAGAATCCAAAGGTTTGTGATACGAAAAGGGAAACAGCCCAGCCATTTTCTTTCTTCTGCCAGAGTTGAAATAATTCTAAGACTACTGTATTGACCCCTTGGCCCTGTATCAAGAGATAGAGTTCTTAGATTCATTATGGTTGCATATTGGCCAACCAAGAAAAATTCCTGGAAAACTATTCAAGAGCAAGGCATAAATATGCCAAAGAAAACAGCTGCTTTGTAGAATCAATAAAAAAGAAAAGATATATTATGCAAAGACTAGGCAACATATTTTATTCTTTTCTAAGTCTTGCTGACAACAAGCTTCCAAATCAGTTTTAACTTTATCCCTCCTCTAGAATGAGGACTAAAGACAGTTGCATTTCTGCTACCACTCACACTAGTCCCTTCTCAAAGGAAGTTTGCTTGTTTGGTAATTTGAGGGGCAAAGAGTGAGTGAAAAACAGTGAGAGTGTGTGCAAGACAGAGTCAAAGCTTCCATTTGCTGGTTCACTTCTCCAAATGCCAGCAACAGTTAAGACTAAGCCAGACCAGGGGCTGGCACTGTGGCATAGTGAGTAAAGAAAGCCTCTACTGCCTGGGATGTCAACATCCCACATGGGTGCTGGTGTGTGTCCTGGCTGCTCTGCTTCTGATCCAGCTCCCTGCTGATGGCCTGGGAAAGGCAGCAGAAGATGGCCCAAGTGTTTGGGCCCCTGCTACCCATGTGAAAGACCCAGATGAAGTTCCTGGTCCAGCACTGGCTATCGCAGTTATCTGGGTAGTGAAGCAGCAGATGAAAGATGAATATTCTCACTGTCTCTCTCTCTCGCTCCCTCCCTCTTTCTCTCTTTCTCCCCATCTCTGTGTAATTCTTTAAAAATAAGTAATTTTTTTGAAAGGAAAGACTGAGAAGATCAGAGCCAGAGCTGGGAACTTAATCCAAGTCTCCAATGTAGGACTCAACTACTTGAGCCATTACTGCTGCCTCCCAGGGTCTGTCACCAGGAGGAAGCTGCATTCAGGAGCCAGAGACAGAAATCAAATCCAGTATGGGATGCAGGCATTATAACTGGTACCTTAACTGCTAGAACAAACAACTGCCCCACCAAGGCAAATTGCTAGTTTTTAAGACTTATTTTTTTTCTTCATACTATTTGTTGAACTCCTTTAATTAGTATAAGGTTCACTATATGATCATTAAGTAAGCTGAAAATATATCTCTGTTAAGAGAAGGAATGTGAGAGGGAAGAGGAAGAACGGTTGGAGCTTGGGTGGGAGGGAGGGTTGGGGAGGAAGTATCACTATGTTCCTAAATCTGTATATATGAAATACATGAAACTTGTCTAACTTAAAAAAAATTTTAAAATAATTAAAACAAAAAAATCTAGAGTTAATTTATTAAAAAAAAAAAAAAAAAACAGTTCAGATTAGAAACCTGTTCCTTTCATGTCTGGTCCAGCCCTTTCCTCCTACAAATTTTTGTATAAACTTCAAGTAGTTCCCCATCCATAAAATGAGACCAATAAAAGCATGAAGGTAATTCAAAAAGTTAGCAGAAAATGGAATTACAAAGTAAATTTATTTTGGCACAAAAATTTTTCAAAATTCATAGTTTTTTCATAATACATATTTTCCATGAACATTTTGAAGATGCTTTATATGCATGGATTTCAAAAAAATTTTTACATCAAAAAAAACTTATTACCCTTTAACTCCATTTGCCACAAACCTTTTGAAATATCCTCATCTCTGCTTGATGAAACTGTTGTGAAGACCTAAAGATCGGATGAGTAAAAGGTTCTGCACAAAATCGGGTACACAGCTATATATCTATTGCTGTCACTATAGCTATTATGCCAGCCATATGATCATTTATTATTGGCATAGTTCATATTACCCCAAGAGTTGCACTGAAGTTCAGGTTTTCTGTTTATTATCTCTTCTTCATGTTTGTGCACTGTTTTATCACTGAAGAAAACCTGACAACTGACAAAATCCACCATTTACAAAAGCAGTCATTGTTATTCAGTGCCTTGTGCTTGTCAAGGTGCTTATTTTAACTGGATTGTTTGATGACATGTTATAATATTCTCCCTGCTATGTGGAATAGGAGGACATCCATAATTACTGAGGTCATGCAGAGGTTCTTCTCTAGTCTGTACAGCTATCTTTCATGCTCCATGCGACCTCAAAAATAACAGCTAACATTGTCTCTACCAATACATTTTTTTTTAAATAATGGAGGATACAAGTCACAGGACTCTGCTGACAGGAATTCATCCTCTTCCCCTAACCATGTATAATTAAAAACCAGACCCCACCCCCAAACAATCAAAAACCCCTTCCTCAACCTTGGTCCTCCTCTGGCTACTACCCCTTCTCTTTCCCATCATGACCATCAATCTCCACTTCTTTGGTCTTCTGCCGCCACCACTCCCCACTGGATCTGTTCAGATATTTTTCAGTCTTGCAGACTGCCATGCACTGGTGATATAACTGACAACCCCGTTCTGTGACACCATTCTCTCCTCTCTTTCTTCAGGCCTCTTCCTATGCTCTTCATCACTATCTTTCTTTTTCATGTATGGCACTCTTTCTTTATTCTGTCCCTTAACCACAGGTGTTACTTGAGAGTCTCTCCTGTCCTAGGCTGCCTGGTGCACTCATATTTCTGCTTTTGTCTTACTGAGAGGTAAGGTTGAATGTCTTCATCTATATCCTCTGCCTGGAATGTAATCTTCTAGAGGGGGAAGCTCTGTCATATTCAACTCTGTGCCTAACAAGATGCTCACACATAACTGGTATTTGTTGAATAAACAAATATGTATATGAATATTGGTTTTAGTTGATTTTTCATTCTCCTATAATATGAAGTAGCATTTGTTTTGGATAACTGATCATCACAGCTAACTTCTTCCCAAAGGAGAATATGGTGGGGAAAAAATGAAAATCTTTTTAGAGTCATTTCTTGTTAGCTTTCTACCACGGGAAAAGAAAGCAGCTGAACAGTGTATCCCAGAACTCTTGCCTCCTATAATTGAGGGATGTTTTTTTCTATTATCATTTATGTCTTTGCTTATGGCCCATAAAGAGTCAGATTTAACTGCATTGGAAATTTAAGGGAAAAATATAAAAGATCTTGATGAAACAAAGTGTTGGTACGGGATGAGCCTTATAAGGGAAATAAATTACATAAAATCACTCTTTCTGACTATAAGTACAGGGAGAAATACGTTTAGGGTGGCACAACAACCATGTGAATGTGGGCTCAGATACAGAGACTGGTCTAACTGTACTAAGGCCGTCCATTCAGAAGTCAGACAGCCTCCATTCCTCTAGTATATTCTGGTCCAGTTCCCCTCTCCATCTCTACAACTTCCACCCCCACCCACACCAAAGAGAAAAAAAAAAGCTATAGACAGAAAGAGAATGCATGTGTGTCTGAGTGTGAGTGTGTGAGTTAACTGGTTGCTACAGGAGATCCTCAGGGAAACTTCCTAATGGAGCCTGAAATTTCCCAAGTCCCCCAAGAGGAATGAATTTTCTGCTTGTCCTAATATTTTTCAAACTGTTTTGCATTACTGGCCCCCTTACAAGAGCTACTTTTTTAAAAGGATTTATTTTATTTACTTGAAAGACAGAGTTACAAAGAGAGGTAGAGACAGAGAGAGAGAAGTCCTCCAATCACTGATTCACCCCCCAGATGGCCACAACGGTCAGAGCTACACTGATACGAAGCCAGGAGCCAGGAGCTTTTTCTGGGTCTCCCACATGGGTGCAGGGGTCCAAGTACTTGGACCATCTTCTACTGCTTTCCCAGGCCATAGGAGAGAGCTGGAAGGGAAGAGGAGCAGCCGGGACTCAAACCGGTACCCATATGGGATGCTGTTGCTGCAGGCCAGGGCTTTAATCTGATGGGCATGGATGGACTGGAGGATTAGAATATGATAGCCACTGTTCTTAAGCAAGGTAGGCTGAGGATAAGAAAAACCATTCCTGTAAAAGAATTTTTTATAGTTAAGAAAAATAGGGGCTGGTGATGTCCACAGTGGGTTAAAGCCCTGACCTGAAGTGCTGGCTTCCCAAGTGGGTGCCGGTTCGAGTCCCGCTGCTCCTCTTCCGATCCAGCTCTCTGCTATGGCCTGGGATAGCAGTGGAAGATGGCCCAAGTCCTTGGGCCCCTGCACCCGTATGGGAAGACCGGGAAGAAGCTCCTGGCTCCCGGCTTCGGAACGGCGCAGCTCCAGCTATTGCGGCCATCTGTGGAGTGAACCAGTGGATGAAAGAGCTTTCTCTCTATCTCTACCTCTCTCTCTAACTCTTTCAAATAAATAAAATAAACCTTTAAAAATATATATATATATATATAAAATTCAAGTATGGGATTTACCTTTACTTGGAGGTATCACTAATTTAGCCTTTTAATGTAGGTATTTTACAATTTTTTTTTTTACAGGCAGAGTGGACAGTGAGAGAGAGACAGAAAGAAAGGTCTTCCTTTGCCGTTGGTTCACCCTCCAATGGCCACCACGGCCGGCGCGCTGCAGCAGGTGCACCGCGCTGATCCGAAGCCAGGAGCCAGGTACTTATCCTGGTCCCCCATGGGGTGCAGGGACCAAGCACTTGGACCATCCTCCACTGCACTCCAGGGCCATAGCAGAGAGCTGGCCTGGAAGAGGACAACCGGGACAGAATCCAGTGCCCCGACTGGGACTAGAACCTGGTGTGCCGGCGCCGCAAGGTGGAGGATTAGCCTATTGAGCCGCGGCCTGGCCTACAATATTTTTTTAGATGTTACTGACATCATACCCGATGAGGCTGAATATAATAGCAATCTGTATCTTCTGCTCCCCTACCCACCACACTGATGGCCCAACAGGGACTCTCTTTTGAGTGGATTTAACTTTTGTCTACAATTTATGATTCCAAGAAAGGCTACAGAAAAAGGGTTGGAACACCTTTCCTACTTATTGATTACATACTTTTCAGAGTTTGATTACAGAAAAAATTTTCATCTCCATTCCACTTATCAAGTAAACTCCATCAGTTGTAGAGTCCGAGAGTTCAACCATGTTGAACCATCCCAAGTTCGGATAATGAATCAGAAATCAGATAGTCTGCATTTCTGTATAAACAAAGCGTGTCCTACTTACATGATGGAATATTAGTCTGTTACAAAAAGGAACGAAATATTGATAAGTGCTGTAATGTGGATGGACCTTGAAAACATGTTTCTGAAAAACATGTTTTTGAAAGAAGCAAGACATTATATTATTCTCTGTATATGAAATGTCCAGGACAGACCAATCTAAAGAGACAGAAAATGGATTAGTAGTTGCTTGGAGGTGGGAGGGATGTGATAGCTAAAGGACATATGATTGCTTCCTGAGGTGATGAAAACACTTAAAAATTAACTGTGATAGTTGCACAACTCTGAATAAACTAAAAACAGAATTTAATATTTAAACAGATGAATTGTATGGTATGTGAATTATATCTCAAAGCTGTTTAAAAATTCAGAAATGTTCAGCCATCGCATTTTATGAGACTTTTTTTCTTGAATTTTTATTGATTTATTTTCATTTTATTTGAAAGGCAGCGAGACAACAGAGATCTGCTATCCACTATCTGCTGGGTCACTCCCCAAACGCCTGCAACAGCCAGGGCTGGGCCAAGCCAACGTGAGGAGCCCAGAGCTCAATGCAGGGTGCCCACAAGGGTGCAAGGACCCAGCTACTTGAGCCGTTACCTGCTGCCCCCCAGAGTGTGCATCAGCAAGAAGCCAGACCTGGAAGCTGAGTAGCCAGGACTCAAACCAAGCACCTTGAAGTGTAATCCCTGCACCAAATCTGTGCCTTAGAGACTTTTTAACAATCTTTTTTACTTTCAAATTCACTGTGATTGAAAGAATAAGACTATTATTTAGTCCAGAAAGAAGAAAAAAATGCACTTTCCTTAAGACTCTCAAAATACTGGCTTAAACATATGAAGGTGCTTTTTATGGTGCTCAAAGAAATCTTCCTTTCAACAAACTAAACTCCAATGACATGGCAAACAATAAATCACACAGGACCTGAAACAGTTTTAACTAATTTATCCCAAAGAACTGAAAAATTTATAAATTCTGAAAAGCCATTGACATCTCATTTCCCTGACAAATAACACACAAAAGTTTAATCCTTTTAAACTTTTAATTATTTCACAGCTAATAACACTACAGTAATTTATAAGACTAAGAAAGCCAATTTTGCCACTAAAACGAACACTATTCTGCATCATTATTAAGGTGACCAATATCCAGGAACTTCTCTAAGTCTATGAGGGCATTTTTCTAAAATCACTTATAGAAGTTAATGTGCACATAAGATCATGGAAAACAAGGAGGCGCTGAAACGCTTAGGCTGGGCAGAGGACTGCAGTCCCTGAGAAACCCAGTTGGCATTCACGGGGCCATAACGTGTGATTCACTCATGTGCCTGAGTAAAACCCCTGGGTCATGGACCTTTTTGAATGCTTAGCACTTGTTAAATCTAACAGTAATATCTTAAAAAAAAAAAAAAAAAAAAAGAAAGAAAGAAAGAAAGAAAGAAAGAAAGAAAGCAAGCAAGCAAAGGTGGGCATTTGGGACAGCAGTTGAGATGCTGCTTGGGTTGTCAGTATCTCATCACATCCGAGTACAAAGGGTTTTTCGCCCTGGCTCCACTTCGGATTCCAGCTTCTTGCCAACATGCACCTGGGAGGCAGCAGGTGTGACTCCCGCACTTGGGTCTCCGCCACTCACGTGGGGGACTGGGACTGAATTTCATTCTCCCGGCTTTGGCCTGGCTCAGTACCACTGGCTGCAGGCATTTGGTGAGTAAACCAGCACATGGAAGATCTCTGTCTCTTTTTATCTCCCTCTCTCTGGTTTTCAAATAAGTAAAAATAAAAAATTATTTTTTAAAAAGATGGAATACCACACATCCATTAAAATTATTAGCTGTGATGGGTAGATGCAGAAGGCTTAAAAGCAATATTATGTAAGAAAAAAAAATCTTTTAAAAACCTTACACATTTTGTAACTATTAAATAGATTAAAAAATGTTACAGTGGTAAGATTGGATAAAGCTTTTAAGGAAGATTCTTATTTGCTTTTATGATTTCTTAAAGTATATTTAATAATAAAAATGCTTTAGAAAACATTTCTGAGGCAAAATTATTTACAAAATTATTCACTGAAGTTTTTTTAATATGTGTTTTGGTTTTAATTTTTATTATTATCTCTTGATAATTTAGTATTTTTTTAAAGATTTTATTTATTTATTTGAGAGGTAGAGTTACAGAGAGAGGGAGAAACAGAGAGAAAGGTCCTGCATCTGCTGGTTCACTCCTCAAATGGCTGCAATGGCTGGAGCTGAGCTGATCCAAAGCCAGGAGCCAGGAGCCTCTTCTGGGTCTCCCATGTGGGTGCAGGGGCCCAAACTCTTGGGCCATCTTCCACTGCTTTCCCAGGGCTAGATCAGAAGTGGAGCAGCCGGGGCATGAACTGGTGCTCATATAGGATGTTGGCACTCCAGGGGACTAACCTACTGTGCTGCAGCACCAGCCCCAATAATTTAGTATTTTAAAAACTGACTTCAGTCTTCCTTTGTATACCTATGCTCTACACTACTTTATTTATTTATTTAAAATATTTATTTATTTATTTGAAAGGCAGAGCTACAGAGAGAAGGAAGATAGAGAGAAAGAGATATTCCATCTGCTGGTTCAGTCTCCAAATGGCCACAACACCCATAGCTGGGCCAGGATGAAGGTAGGCGCTTCTTCTGGTTCACCATTGTGGGTGCAGGGGCCCAGGGAGTAGGACTATCTTCTGCTGCTTTCCCAGGAGCATTAGCAGGGAGCTGGATTGAAGTGGAACAACTAGGACTCAAAACTAGTTCCCATATGGGATATGCTGCAAGCCACAGTTTAACTCACTGTGTCACAGCGCGGGCCCCTCTACTTTTAGCATCAAAAATGTTTTGCCTTAGGGCAAAAGCACATGGAGAAGAGGATTTCAGTGGTTTACAGTAACACAGCCAGTCATCAGCACACTGTAACACTTTCATACATGACCAGTTAAGTGGATGAGAAGCAGGCTCCATTGAATGCTGGAAGTAACACCAAACAGTAAGACATCATCAAGACTCTAGAAGTTTGGGTCATAAATTGTCAATGGAAAAAAGGATTAACAACATAGGGCCCATCAATAATGCAAAAGAAATAAAGAATTGGAAGGAAACAGGGAGTACAAATATAAAATGCAGAAAACGTGGCCAAAAATATGAATGTCTACAACTGAAAATTATGATCAATTGTTCTCAGCTTTCATTAAGAAGCAGTAGTAATGGGCTCAGAATGCAGCACGAGGGCTTAAGATAACTAATGAAGAAGCAGCTCTTTGATTGGTTAAATAAAACAAACTAAAACAAATCAGTGCATCAGATACAGCTGGAAAATCCATCATACCAAGTGAATTTTCTAAGCCAGCATTTTCACTGGGGGTGGAAGTCTACTCTAGAGGGCACTCTAGAGTCTGCTGGAGCACTCCTATCTGCCAGTCCAATTCTTTCCTTTTATTTCTCCTTTATGGCACAACTAGAACATAATATTGATTTATCCAAACTCCCTTTTCATTGTGATATAACCAATATACACACAAATGGATACAGCATAAAGGTATAACTTAGCCAACAACTATAAAATGAACTCTATCCAGCATCTCAAAAGCCCTTGTGTACCTCTTCCTGGTAAGTCTTGATAGCTAATAAATCAAGCTTTCCAAAACACTTTCTTCTTCTCCTTCATAGGTGACTTGGCTATTTTTGACCCTTTATACTTCTTTATAAATTTTAGAATCAGCCTATTAAATTCCACTAAAAACACAGTTGAGGTTATATTGATTTTTTAAAAAAAATTTATGTGTGTGGGTGTTATATTTTCTACACATTTTATTTCAGGATTGGTAAGGGACCTGCAAAATATTTTTTTAAAGATTTTATTTAGTTATTTGAGAGGTAGAGTTATAGACAGTGAGAGGGAGAGACAGAGAGAAAGGTCTTCCTTCTGCTGGTTCACTCCCCAATGGCTCAACAACTGGAGCTGCGCCAATCCAAAGCCAGGAGCCAGGAGCTTCTTCTAGGTCTCCCACTTGGGTGCAGGGGCCCAAGTGCTTGGCCCATCTTCTACTGCTTTCCAAGGACACAGCAGAGAGCTGGATCAGAAGAGGAATAGCCAGGACTAGAACCGGTGCCCATACTGGATGCCAGCGCTTCAGGTGGAGGATTAACCTACTTCACCACAGTGCCGGCTCCCTGCATAATATTTCTTTGAAATGGAGACTTTTGGGACCAATGATAAGAATCAATGGTATAAATGAAACAAAGATGTGGGACTCTCCCTGATGAGTAGTATCTAATCTAAGACTAGAAATTCTTTTTATAAAAAATATTACTGATTTTCATTTTATTTGAATGCCAAACAAACAGTGGTGGGTGGGGAGGTATACTTCCATTTGTTAGCTAAAGCAGTCAACTGCCAGGGCTAGGCTGGGGGAGGCCAGGAGCTGGGAACTCCATCCAGGTCTCCTAAATGGGCAACAGGAACCCAATCATTTGAGCCTATCACCTGCCGTCCCATAGGATTCACATCAACAGAAAGCTGGAATCAAGAGTGGAGCCAGAACCTGAATACAGGCTCTCTTGGTATGAGATGCAGGCCTCCAAAAGGCATCTTAACTATTGAGCCAAATGCCCACAACATAAGACCAGATCTTCTGTGAAAAACAAAACTCACCCAAAATGACCCCTGAGTTTCCTCACGTGAAAACTTTTTTTAAAGATGTCCAGATTTGCCCACCTAATTATCTTACATGGGATTTCTAGGCACTGGTACATCTTAGTATCCTTAATCAAAACCCATTCATTTCTTTATACATTTTTCTTTTCTTTTTTTTTATTTGACAGGTAGAGATGTAGACAGTGAGACAGAGAGAGAGAGAGAGAGAGAGAGAGAGAGAGAGAGAAAGGTCTTCCTTTATAAAAAAAAATTTTTATTTGACAGGTAGAGATGTAGACAGTGAGAGAGAGAGAGAGAGAGATAGAAAGGTCTTCCTTCCATTGGTTCACTCCCCAGATGGCTGCTATGGCCGGCGCTGCGCTGATCCACAGCCAGGAGCCAGGTGCTTCTTCCTGGTCTCCCATACGGGTGCAGGGGCCCAAGCACTTGGGCCATCCTCCATTGCCTTCCAAGGCCACAGCAGAGAGCTGGACTAGAAGAGGAGCAACCGGACTAGAACCCGGCGCCCATATGGGATGCCAGTGCCGCAGGCGGAGGATTAACCAAGTGAGCCATGGAGCCGGCCCCCCTTTATAAATTTTTCAAAGATGATCAAAGGGGACACACAACTAATGTCATACAGGTAACTAGAAATGAACTCATTTCGTTTGTGAAAACAGATTCACCAGGGAAGAGGAAAAAAGTTAGTACTGGAATTCTACAGTTACATTAGCTAACAAAAGTGACAAATCAGGTAAAATGGATTAAAAAATGTCTTTGGGATATTAAAAACTCAAGATAGCCTGATGATCAAAGAAATAAATAATTATCTTTTTAAACAGTTTGTGACTGGGTTCAGGCCATATCCAGCTGTTTTGCTTACTGGCTGCATGACCTTGGGCAAGTTGCTTGACCTTCTAGAAGCTTGGGTTTCTTATATGTAAAATGGAAAGAATACCAACATTTTGTATAAATTACTGGAGATCAGTATTCAAGGCACCTAGCAGCTAGGTATCTAAGAGGAACTAAATAAGTGACGGTTATTAGTTTTATTTTTATACTCACTCATTGACTAATTGCAACTTATGAATGAGTGAATGGGTTTCACACGGATTATGTCTCTGAGGAATTTGCATTTCAAGGCTTTTATTTTTAATTGTGGAATGAAAACTTTGTCTCCTTTAAAGAAACTTCAGGCACCAGCAGGCAGATGGCATAGACCATTCAAAATTCATCTCACAAGGTCATACTGTACATTTGGTTTATAAGAAAGAAATTTTGAAGCAACTGAGAAATTGAAACAGAGAAAATGTAGTATTTCCCAACAATTGACTTGATGACAGTGCTCCAACTCAGAGAACATTTTCAGTCAATTATACACCACAGATATTAGAGAGATCTCCCACTCTATGAGGTCTGAATCTGAATGAGTTATAAAAATTTCCAAAAGTTAGCCTCATTTTAAAATATGGAGGCCTTTTTTGTACTAGAACTATTCAGGAGAATATACTAGAAGACAGTATGATGTGACAGAAAATAAAGCAATGAACTTGCAGCCAAGAGAAGTGGATCTTTTTCTAGCTCTAACACTCAACATCAGTGTGACATCAGGCAACACATTTAACTTCTATAATTTTCAATACTACATCTAAACACGAGGGAGATAGCTGTGGACTCCTTTCAAGCTCTGAGATTCTATGTGCTGGGTACATCCAGGGAGAGAGAATGACAGAGGAAAATGCTAGCTTGCCCCTTGCCATCATATAATGTTTAATGGTAAGTCCAGCCCAGAAACAAAATCTGACCTAATTCTTGGTGTCATAAGAAGGTGGCTCAGGAGGAATGGGAGTGGTACATCAGGGTAACACTAAGCCTATTCCCAGGGGCTGCAGCAAATAATGAATGTTTGATGTGGTACCATGTGTGGACTAGACGAACCCTCCAGTCCCCAGTGTTCCCTCAAGAAGCAGGACAAAGCTTTAATTCCTGGTCCTCTACCAGATTCCCAGGTGGAGTTTCTATGCTGTATCTTGCATCTGTACCCTCTACAGTACCATGATGCTCATGATGATCCTCCCTGAACAAATTATAAAAGAAACTACTATACTTCCATCCCTTTATGAAAAATGACACTCAGCTCCAACTATATATTAAAGTTCTTTGAGGAGTTTTAGAAAAAAAATACTGGTGGCAGGCCCATTCCAGGTCTATTTGGTCAGACTCTCTGTGAGGTGGGACTCAGGCACTGGGATCTTATAAAATCTACAAAATGATTCCAGTGCACAGGCGGAGCTGAGAAAAGTCCATGCAGGGAGAAGGTCATAGGCTAAGCAAGCACAGAAAAGATACCTCCCCCAAAAGGAAAAGGGAATCCCGACAGATAAAAGCTACAGTTTTGTTTTTCGAACCAGTGTGTCAAAGGATTTATGTGTTGATGAGTACACAAAAAGATTAAATTATACTAGTATCCAGAAAAATTGTCAACAGTAAAGATAATTATAGGTAATGGAGAATTAACAAAAAGAGAAAACCCACAAAAATCTATTTTCACTGTATAAAAGAAAAACTAACTGCATTCTTTTAGGTCAACCATTCTTTATTTAACTAATTACAATGCAACACAGTAACGATGAGGTATGTTATTATGTGTGCAACTTTAACTAGAATACGTTTTATTTGATTACAAGATCAAACTGTTCCTATATGCTTAACCTTCATAGTTTGTTACTCCCGAACAATGTAATGTTTGAGGGAACATTGCTCCTGGGCACTAGGAAGTGTTAATGTTCAATATTTGCATAAGTGAAGGTACTTTTCCGTATCTGCATAAAGAGAAGTAACTAGCCCCCCTTAAAGGAATGAGGAGCAAAGAATTCTGAAGGTTGGAGGTTCTGGGAAGGATGCTTTGTGGTAGGGCTAACAATGGGGTAGATCAGGTTGCAAAGATTAATGAGATACATCTCTGACATTTAAACATCAAGAGATGCTCCTCCAAGCAAACTGAAATGTAATTGCTGCTATGAAGGTATGGGAGGTGGACTTTAAAGATGTGATTGGTGGGAGAAGGCTGCACTCAGGGATGGATTAATGCCACTGTCAGGAGAGTGGGTTATTATCTCGCCCTCTCAGATACTCTGTGTCTACATCATTGCTTGGATTTTCCAACAACAAAACACTAAGAGAAAGCCTATTTATTTGGGAAGCCCTATGCATGTTTCTCTTAAAAGCTCGCAAACCATCAGGTTAATCACTGGTTCTAGAATGCTGCAAAGGATAGGAGCCAAGCCTACTGATCTTTCCATACAGGATTTCTCCAGGGAGCAGAATCACAGGTAGTACTTTCTTTCCGGATAGAAATTATGGTGACTGGAAACCCCAAATCAGATTTCAAAGTTCTCTGAGCTTCCTGGGATGTAACTTAGTAGGATCCAGAAATTAGAACTAACTCAAAGCAGCATTCATTCACTCTCCCTTTGCCCCCTTGCACACTCTGGGCTTCAATTCCTTCTTAACCATGTTTACATTTTTCCTGTCCTGTTTTAAGTCTAAACTCCTTACAGAGTCATTAGTAGCAAAGGTCATTTTTTCTCCTTTTTTTTTTTTTTCTCTTCTAAAGATTTATTTGAAAGACAGAGTTACACAGAAAGAGGGAGAAATAGAGAGAGAGGGAGATCTTGCACCACCTGGGTCACTCCCTAAAAAACTGCTCTGATCAGAACTGTGCCAGGATTAGGCAGGGGCCTGGAACTCCATCCAGGTCTCCCACATGAGTGGCAGGGGTTCAGGCACTCAGCCCATCCTCTCTGCTCCTTTCCCAGGTGTTTCAGCAGGGAGCTGGATGGAAGTAAGTTCACATGGGATGCGATGGAGCCTTCACCTGTTGCGTCACAGCACTGGTCCCAGGTAATTTTTTCTAAGAGATGACATATCTTTCCTTATTGTTCAGAATGCAGCCTTGTGCTATTGCACAGCACTCCCTCTGCCTGGAATGCTTTCCCCTTGGTTTTCATTTGCCTGATCCCTTCCCTTCCTACAAATTTCAGTTCAAATTTTACCTTCTCTGATGACCAAGTACTCAGTTTCTCATCCATCTACCATCTTTGCTTTCGTTCAGCATTCATCATATCTGAAATTGCCATGCTTGTCTGATTATCATCTTTCCTTCCTCCACCATAAAATGTAATTTATACAACAACAGGCATCATGTCTGTTGTCTTGTCTGCTGTATACTCAGTGACTGGAACGGTGCCTGACAATCAGGATTTGCTGGAAATGTGAATTCAAATTCAAACAGCTTTCTCTTAGCGTTCTCCCAGTAATATACTACCATCCAGAAAGTTTATGACTAAATATTATAATTATATATTAAATTTTTGCTTTGTTTCACGTGGAATGAAAGATATATTTAATGATCTATACCTATCTCATCACCTAGAGTCTACAGGAAATAAGCTTTTATTTTTTTCTGTATCCCCAAAATTCTAGAAACATGTATGTCCAATGCTTAATCTAGGCTTGAATTTTCTTGCCACAGCTAATGGGATATGTTCAATACTACAAACTTCAGGTTGCAAAGGCAGCTTTCCTCTCAGTCTTTCAAAAACATGACACATATGATGACTAAATTTAACCTTAAAAAAGCATGATTTAAGTTTTGTTCTTTTTAAATTTTATTTATTTTAATCTTTATTTATTTTGCTTTATTTGAAAGGTAGAGAGAGACAGCATGATAGACACACAGTCAGAAATTTCCCATCCACTGGTTTGCTCCCTAAATACTTGTAACAGCTGGTGCTGGGCCAGGCCAAAGCCAAGGATACAGGAACTCAATTCAGGTCTCCCATGCCGGGAGCAGGGACCCAACAACTCAAGCCATCACCTGCTGCCTCTCAGAGTGTACATTACTGGCAGGAGACTGGAACAGTAACAGAGCCTGGACTCCAGTATAGAATGCAGGTATCTCAAGTGGTATCTTAACTGCTGTACCAAATGCCTGCCACAGTTTTGCCCTTTAAAAAACATGCAGGACAGAATGAAACCCCAAACCAGTGAACCTTTAGAACTCAAGAACTCCATACACCTCTATCTCCCTAGTACTACAGCCTAAGAGTGTGCTGGTATTACCACAGTGCTACAGGAATGTCCAATATTAACATTCTGAGGATAAAATTAACAACTTGGAGCAAAATCAAAAAATGTCATAAATGTCTTAAGTGTCTTGAAACCAAAAGTAATACAGAATCTCTGCCTAAAACTGATAAGTAGAAAGCATCAATCTATTAAATGTAAAACATGAGGCTGAGAGGTAGAGATTCCATTGCCAATATAAGCAGTAGAATGTGGAACATCCAGAAAGACATATTCAAATTTCCTGTCATAAATACAAATATCCTATTCACTTTCCCACAAATACTTTAATGTTCAACATTGAAAGGGAAGGCTACCCAATCTTTCAAAAGTGGAACTAATGAAACAATAATACCCACCCAAATTCTAATCTGAATGTATGTTACATCAACATTCTCATTCGTGGGACTTTTCAAAAAACGAAGTGGAAAGAATAAGTTTGGATGACCTGCTTGCGTCTCCTAGCCTTGGGCCCTGCCCTCAGAAAGAACCAGAATGGCTGAGTAGGCTGTCGGCATCATTCAAGTCAATGTGAACCTCTATATCTGTAAACAGAAACTGCTATAAATTACAAGTCCACAATGATGATAGCTGTAGTTGTAGAAATATGTATATGTGCACCACTTCCATCAGCCAGCTTTCCCCTTGTCTGTGCTATCTTAAACAAGCCAGTTTTTCCTTACCCTATTAACCCAGCAGAATCAAAGGTGGCATCACAAGGGCTGGGTTAGTAATAATGTGCAAAATGTATACTAAACTTTAAATTAATACAAATTATGATAAATTTTTCTTGTTTAAGGAGTATGAAATATATAAATACATGGTATATTATGACCATCTGCATATGGAAGGCTGCAAGGTCAAGGTGACACAAAGAAAGAGAACAAGGACAAGGATGTCCGAGCTCCCTCGGGGGCCCCATCCTATCTCAGAGTAGCCATGCCTGGGAGGGTAACTCCTCACAAAAGGGAAGGTGTGATGATCCTAGTCAGTGTCTGGCCCTTGACCTCCGGGGCTCTGGTGTTTTCTCACCTGTAAGGTTTGTCAGCTCACAACAGTTTCAGGAAAAAAAAAAAAAAATACAGGAAGATGCAATATCTCATCTGGACTCATGTTCTTCTCCCATTATTACTATTAAATTTTACTTCTATTCACTGATAAGAAGTGCAGAAATAATCTTTCCATGTTTACTGTTATTTCTCTGAGAAAGACATCTTGAGGACTGTGAAAAATATCAAGTCCATTCTACATGTTTTCTAATGTGACCATTTCTCATCTTATACCCAAGACATATCTATCTTACTTTGTTATGCTTGTAGAGTGAAGATTCCAGGCTTACTGTTCAGTCCATAGCTCATGTAAAGAAAATGGTTTCATTAGTAATAATTAAGGGGGAAACATCATTAAACTATAATTTTTAAGCAAAGGACAGTATTCAAATAGTATGTATGTATTTAGGGTTTAAAAAATTCAGTGATGGAATCTCTCTTCTGAGTGCGGCATAGGGAAAGAAAGGGGAAAGGGCAGGAAGTGGAAGAAATCTGTGTTGAAATGCGACAGGTCAGAGCCCATCTCCAATTTTAAGAAGCCTTTTCAAGGTCACACCGCTGGATGAGTGCTGAGCTGCAATTATAATCTAAATAAAACCCACCTGGCTCAAAAACCCAGTCACCTCTAGGGCAGAGAAGGAAGGACATCTTCATCCACACCAAAAGCTCTGATGTCAAAATTTTGAAACTTTGGTAGAAAGGATCCAACTTGAAGAACCTTACTGCTGTTCTAAGCTTATGGCAATTTTGTACATAAAAAACTGCTTTCACACGCTTTGGATACTCAGTATAAGCTTGGGCAGCAGAAGAACAGCGAAGTAGAGAAATGATGATCACTGTACAGAGTACAGACTAGTTAATAGCCTTTGAAAGCTAAGACGGCAACTAGGTAACTCCAATTCTTCTGGCAGGGATATGGGAGTGGCAGAACAGCATATGAGTTCAAAGAGGAAGAAATAAAAAGCACTAAACACAAGCATCTCCATGTCCCTACTACCAAGACAACCTTTATGAAATATTTATTTGTTTGAGACACACAGAGAGAGAAAGAGAACACAATCTCCTAACCACTGTTTGCTCTCCCACAGCCTACAAACAGCTGGACCTAGGCCCAACCAGTGCCCGGAGCTGGAAATTCAATTCAGGTCTCTCAAATGGGTAGCAGGGACTCACCCACTTGGGATATCACCAGCTGCCTCCCAAGGTCCACATTAGCAGGAAGCTGGAATCTGGGTCTGGAGCCCCGGGACTACACCATGGAACGTGGGCATCCCAACTGCTATCTGGGCCAAACGCCTGCCTCAGCGTTTTCAAACACAAACACTCCTAAGAAATAAACCTTCTGGTCATTCAGGCCTCAAGATGAACAGATCCCCTTCCTCTGAAAACCACAGGAAACAGTAAAAGTTCGTTTTGAATTGTACAAATATAGTTATTGGGTACCCACTAGGTTCCAGGTACAGTTGTACATTTTAGTGGGGAAAAAGAAAGACAATAAATAGATTAAACAGGAAAAATCAATCTAATAAGGTATATTTGGTATATGGTGGTCAATGCTATGGAGAAAAATATAACTAAAGAAAAACATGTGTGGCCTGACTGAGGCTTTACTGAGAAAACGCCATTGAAGTAAAGACCTAAATGAGGTGAGGAAAGAAGCCACGAAGAATTCTGCAGAAAATGATTTTCAAAAGTAGGACAGCAAGTCCAAAGGTCCTGAGGCAAGAGTATACTTTGTGAGTTCAAGGACCAGCAAAGAGGGTGCTGGAGTGAAGAAAACAAGGGTAATAAGAAGAAAGTCCAAGAGGTGACAGAGTGGCTGCGAATGCGAGGCCTTGCAGGCTACTATACAAAGTATGACTTTAATTTGATTAGGATGGGAAATCACTAGGATAGGAAGAGGGTAGGGTGGCAGACATGATCAGACGTTTTGAAAAGATGAGTTTCATTGCTGGGTTGACACAAGACTCCAGAGGACAGGATGGAAGTGTCCCTTCTGATCAGCATACTGTGATATCCAGGCAGGAGATAACAAGGGCGTTGATTGAGGTGGTAGCTACTGAGATGGTGAGAATGATCTGGAAATACCCTGAATGAGAACTAACAGCAATTCCTGACAGACTAGATGAGGGGTACAACAGAAAGATGCCTTACACAGAAGAAAGGAGTCGCTGAGAAGGGGCATTACACAGGCTAGCTCAGGAGTGTGGCTCTGTGTGTGGTAACTTTCAGATGTCTGTTACACATGAAGGTCAAGGTGCTGAGCAGGCAGCTGAATTTAGAGTTCAGGGGAGAAGTCTGGGCTAGATATATAGATTTGGGTGTTCAGCAGAGAAATGGCTGAAGACCCTGGACACTGGATGAGATCACTAAAAACGTGAGCATGGGTATGGCTAAAGCAAAGAGAACCATGGACAAAGTCCAGGACACTTCAGTTCTGGAGGTGAGGAGAAGGTGCACGAAGCAGGAGCAGCTGAAGGGGTAGAAGGCAAACAAGGGGAAGAGGAATCCTAGAAGTGAATCAAATGATGAGCCTGGAGAAGCAGAGTGTGACCGGGTGAATCGAATGCTGCAGATTGCTCAGGCGAGACCACCGGGCTCAGCACGGCCGCAGGAACTGGTGACCTGGACAAGGGCAGCCTGGACATGCGATGTGAGAGGAGGCCTGTGTGGAATAGGTTTGAGAGGGAACAGGACAATTTCTGGACACTTTTCTTAATGTTTCTGGGAAAGGTCAAACACTCTTCTCCAAGCTTACTAAATTCTTCCATCAAGTCCATGCCAAATTGTAAAAAGGCAAGCAACATTAGTGTTAATTAAATGTTTAGTGTATATTATAACTAGCATATTACTTTTAGGTATGTCAATTTTATGGTGTAATAGACATAGCTTTAAAGTGCTAAATGTCTACTTTATAGCACATTAGGGTCTTCTGCACCACATATACTAATTAACCATTTATGTATATTTTATGAAACTTTTAAAGGACAGACAACGAGCTATAGTAGATAAAACACTGGTCAGGAGCCAGGAGATGCTGGGTGCTTTCAATTTAGTACTGGCCATCTAGACTTTTTCTTTGCTACCGAGTTCTAAGTTAACAAAGTAATTTATACTTATACTTTTCCTATTGGAAAAGAGAATCCTTTAATCATGTGCTACCCAAGCCTGTGAAGAAGTGAGAGAAGCTGAGTGGCTGCCTAGGAAGGCAACAAAGGGAACTCGAACCCTGAGGATCAATCTCACTATTCTACAGAACTCAGAGCTAACACTCAGGAGAAAGAGAAAATTCCTAGTAAGCACAGCAACACTGAATGGCCAAAAGCTAGGCCCAAAGTGCTTGACTGGAGCTGCCAGTCAAGGACGCCCAACCCCAGCTCCGAGGGCTGGTTTTCACTTCTCTTGGGCAGCAGTATTTCCTTTGGGTGGACCTAGTCCCCTTCCATCTTTGTCAATTCCCAGTATTTGGGTGGAGAGGCACAGGATGTTTCTGAATGAAGAATCCTATAGACAGAGTACTACTGAGAGTTACAGAAAGGAAAATCTATCATTTCATCATGGGAGACAGAGAAAAGGAAATAGCAGCTTACATTTATTGAGCTTTCACTATGGACCAGATATTGTTCTGAGCACCTTACATATATTGCCTAATTATTCCTGACAACAACCTTTGAAGTGAGTGTTATCATTGGTTCCAGTTTTACATATGGCACAAAAAAAAGTTTTATATAGTCTAAAGTTATATAATTAGAAAATATAGAGTTGGGAGATGTCTCAGTATGTTTCCACCGCCACTCTCTTACTTATCTGAAAGAGAGAGAGAGAGAAAGCGCTCCCATCCATGGGATTATTCCCCCAAATGCTCACGACAACCAAAGTTGGGCCAGGCTGAAGCTGGAAGTCAGGAACGCAATCCAGCAGAGCCAGCAGGTATGCAGCTACTTGAGCCATCACTGGCTGCTTTCAGGGTACACAGCAGCAGGAAGCTGGAATTGGAAGGGAGCTGGAGCTCAAAACCAGGCACTCAGATATGGGATGTGGGTATACCATGTAGTATCTTAACTGCTAGGCCAAATGCCCACTTCTAGAGTCACTCTCATATAATATGAAACCCTCCTCCCCAGTATTGCTCAGAAAGGGCAAAATTTCCTTTTCTAAGGGACCAAGCAAAACCACAGTATTAGAGAATAGTTTCCCAGGACTGGAATGCATCGAAGTACGTATAATCAAATTACAGCACCTTCATAAAGCTGGTATTGGAGGGCAGCCTTTTGTTAGACTCCACTGCATTTAATGTGTACCAGATCTGTATTCATGTAATAAGTCTTGCTGTACCTGTTTCAACAAAACAAAAGCACTGAGCAGAAGGTGCGCCAAGAGATCTCCTATGAGGCCATCAGAAGTTCCACCTTATCTGTCTCACTCAGCATCAGATCTCCCTTTCCTACGGAGAAGGAAAGCTAGAGGAAGTCAAGCAGAAGTTATGCTTGTGATACTGGGTACTGAAGTATCAAGGCTCCAAGACATAAACTCTTAGGACTTCAACCTGGAGAGGATCATCTTGATTTCGCATTGTTTGTCAAGCAAATATTTACTTAAGAAGGCAAATGGGTTGTGTTGGTATGACCTTAGGACGCTAGAGGCCACATGAACAATTGGACCCGACAGCTGTTTTATACTAACTTAATCAGAGAAGAAAAGATTCAGAGAGGGTTATCAACAGAGACTGAAACCCTGAGATTACAGATAAATGTCCTCTACGAGCAGCCAAAGTAAACACACAACACACTTTAGATTAGTTTGGCCGGTCTTGCTTCTAGGTAAAGGGGTGAGCATGTCTTTCCCTGGTTCAACTTTCCATACCTCAGTACCTACAGATGCATCCCTGCCTAGAGGGTCGCGTTTGTTTCTGACATCTGCTTTCACACTCACTTCACAATACACACCTGTCTTTGTCTCACTTCTCTTCTCTTGGCATTTCTACTCCTATTTCTCACTACAATGGATATACAGCGCTACTTTCTAATCTTTCCTTCCAAAACAGTTTCTCCACCATTCTCTCTCATTATAGGGATTAACAGGCACTCAACTGCTCATGTCAGAAAGCAGGAAATTGCCTTGAACTCCTTCTCTCCCTACCCCATAATTCCCACTTCCTATCCCATATACACATGCAACTAATCACCAAGTCCTAAACTGACTTCATTCTAAATCTCTCAAATCTACTTACATCTTCAACTCCTGTTGCCACCACCTTAACCCCCTAACTAGCATCTCTCACCACCAGTACACAGTGTCTTATCAAGCTCCCCCAACCACTCTTATTTCCCTGTAATTCACTCCATATGCCTGCCTGCAAGGTTTATAAACACGGTTTATAAACAAGGTTTATAAAACGAGTTGGTTTGTGTCATTCCCTCTTAATAGTTTTTTGCTTTGACAGGCCTGCACCATGTGACTTAATCTGCTCCTGCCCTTGCACTCTGTGCCCTTGTTCATAACAGATTTTGTCCAACTCTTCACATGGATTCCTGCTTATTAAGCTCTGAGCCTTCTTCATCCATACCTTTCTCCATTCCTTGTCTATCTCCGCTTCAATGACAAGAAATCTTCCCCAGCCATCTAGAAGAGCTTAAATCTCTTGGTCATATGCCTCCATTGGACTTTTGTGCTTTCCTTCAATGATTGTTTACATTGTGGGTACACACACACACTGTGAAAATTGGGATCATATTTGCCTTATTCACTACAGTAAATCTTCAGAACCTAGCGCAAATCATTTTTAAATTCATTTCAGAATCATAATAGAATCATATGGCTACAAGGAAGTTTCTTGGTCACTTGGCCCAACCTTACACTACTACCTCGATTCTCCCCCTCTAGAGAGCTGAAGTTCCTACTGTACCATATAGAAAAGTTATTTAATAAGGAAAATGGCCTGCTATAAAATGGTCTGCTGTAAAAATTTCAAAGGATCAGATAGGCCGGCGCTGTGGCTCACTAGGCTAATCCTTTGCCTGTGGTGCCAGCACACGGGATTCTAGTCCTGGTCGGGGCGCCAGATTCTGTCCCGGTTGCTCCTCTTCCAGGCCAGCTCTCTGCTGTGGCCAAGGAGTGCAGTGGAGGATGGCCCAAGTGCTTGGGCCCTGCACTTGCATGGGAGACCAGGAGAAGCACCTGGTTCCTGGCTTTGGATCAGCGTGGTGCACTGGCTGCAGCACGCCGGCCGCAGCGGCCATTGTGGGGTGAACCAACGGAAAAAGGAAGACCTTTCTCTCTGTTTGTCTCTCTTACTGTCCACACTGCCTGTCCAAAAAAAAAAAAAAAAAAAAAAAAAGGATCAGATAGCCTAGTGGCTAAGAGATTTAATTCTGTAGCAGGCATTTGTCCTAGTAGTTAAGACATGAGAGGGGCTGGTGCTGTGGCGCAGTGAGTTAACGCCCTGGCCTGAAGTGCCGGCATCCCATATGGGCGCTGGTTCGAGACCCAGCTGCTCCACTTACCATCCAGCTCTCTGCTGTGGCCTGGGAAAGCACCCACATGGGAGACCCAGAAGAAGCTCCTGGCTCCTGGCTTCAGATTGGCACAGCTTCGGCCATTGCAGCCAACTGGGGAGTGAAGCAATGGATGGAAGACCTCTCTCTCTCTCTGCCTCTCCTCTCTCTGTGTAACTCTTTCAAATAAATAAATAAATCTTTAAAAAACAAAAAGACATATGAGCACCTGGGCTCAATTCCTGGGACCGGCTCCAACCTTCTGACTCCAGCTTCCTGCCAATGCAGACACGGCAAGGCAGAGGTGATGGCTCAATTGGTTGGGCCCCTGCCACCCACATGGGAGATCTGGACTGAGTTCCTGGCTCCTGGCTTCAGCCCTGGCCTAGCTCTGGCCATATGGGTATTTGGAGAGGAAACCAGCAGATGGGAGCTCTCACTGTCTTTCTCTCAAATTAAAAGAAACAAAACCAGTTTGGACTCTGGAGCTAGATTAACTTTAGCACTTACTGGCCATGTGACTTTGGACTTCTTAGTTAATTTCTCAGTACTTCAAGTTCTACATCTACTAAAACAGGAAGAAAAATGGTACCTTTGCCACAGGGTTGTTGTGAGGATTAAACAAAATACATAGAAGGCGTAGATGGAGCCTGATGCAGACTGAGTGTTGTGGTAGTATTAGCTCCTATTGCTATTATTAGGTTTTATATTATGTGTTGGCCACAATTTAAATGCTAAAAAACAGCTTGATGGAATCAGTCTGGCCTGGCAAATACAGTGCTAAAAGCTAGCGCCCCTCTTGCATTCTTTCATTTACTCACATTTGTGGTCATTATTTCCACAATGTCTACATCCAATTCTCTTCTCTTCTCTTGGTGGGCATGTGAAAAACTGAGTTTCCCATTTCTTTGTGGGCTTTGAAAAGAAGTGAAAGCCACGTCTGAATCCAGAACTCTCTCTCTCCTTGTCTCTACAATCAGGGAAGCATGGATTGAAATGCAGTCTCTGTAAGCCATGGTGGTCCAGGGTGACGGCAATGAGCAAAGTCCCTGCCAGTTCTCACATAATTTGTTCTATGAGTGAGACGCAAGCCATTAAGATTTCTGAGCTGTTTGTGACTACAGAATATCCCAGCCTATTCTAACAGGTACAATAATGTCTGCAGGTTATTACTTCTTAAATGATCCACAGAAGACGACACCTGGATAGGACCCTTCGGTCCTAAATTTTCTGTTGGCTACACTGTCCCCATTTTGATTCGAGTTAAGCTGAAGAGTCTAGGAAAAGTCTAGAGGAAGTGACAGTCTACCAGGAAAGACACTGACTAACCAGCAGGTTCAAACTTACTGTGAGATAGCAACCTGAGACAGAATCAGTGTGATCCAGCAAGGCCAACTCCAAGTCATTCTTCCTGGCATTACCTTTCTATTATTCTGAAGCATTACATATTCAGAGAATACTGGAGATTCTACCTATTTATGAAAAACATCTTCAGACACATCTCTAAAGTTTCCTTCTGGGTTATCTATATAACAACCTTTTCATTAAATGCAGATGCTTGAATGGAAAAAGCAAAGTGTCCAAATGACTATATATTGAAAAAAAAATATCATCAATAGATCTTGAAATGAATGTATGGAATTTACAATTCCAGTACTGATACTATTGCCATGTAATCTGGCAAGATGGGTGCTGTGGGCGGGACAAAAGACCACATGCTTCAGTTGTTGAGAGCTTAACATGGACAATCATGTCAAGCGGCGTTGAAGAGGGGAAAGAATAAAAAAACTGGCAAATTCAGTCCTAGAAAACCATGAGCGTAGCTGAATGAGTATATGAGGGTAGTTCAAAAAGTTCATAAAAACGGTGTTAAAAGATAAGTTTATTTCGGTATATAAAATTAAAAACCATGCACAATTTTTTTTCATACCAGGCATTTTCCACAATACTTTTGAACACCCCCTGTATTAAATGTCTGAAATGCAGTTCCTATCCCACAGAGGCCTTCGGCTTCCTCTGAGGAAAGTTTCCATTGAGCACCACGACAAAACATCAGAGCAAAACCAAAAGTGAGACACCTGAGTGGTGAGGGCTCCACTCATGTTTCAGACAACTGGGACTTGCCTGTTTCTAGCATTAAAGTATTTTCCTCTCTGAAAACCCATACAGTAAGTGTAAATCAACACAAGGAACTGAGCACAGAAAGGCAGTATCCTTAAATACACCTCACTGTACTTTTGCTCTGTAGCAAGGCAATTATAATTAAACAACCATTTTATTTTTTTTAAGATTTATTTATTTATTTGAGAGGGAGAGACAGAAAGGTCTTCCTTCCATTGGTTCACCCCCCAAATGGCTGCTATGGCTGGCGCGCTGCACTGATCTGAAGCCAGGAGTTTTTATCGGGTCTCCCACGCGGGTGCAGGGGCCCAAGGACTTGGGCCATCTTCTACTGCTTTCCCAGGCCATAGCAGAGAGCTGGACTAGAAGAGGAGCATCCGGGAATAGAACCGGTGCCCATATGGGATGCTGGCGCTTCAGGCCAGGCCTTTAACCCGCTGTGCCACAGGACCAGCCCCTAAACAACCATTTTCATAAGCATTTGTTTAGTGACTATCTTCACCAACAGACCGTAGGGTCTCTCTATTCATGGAATAGTCTTGGTCACCACTGATATTGAGTGCTAACTTTATGTCAGACACTGATACATCCTTACACTTATGATTTCATTTAATCTTGGCAATCACTATAAAAAGGTCTAGTATTAGCCATAATTTATAAATAAGGAAATCAAAGCTTGGGAAAGATGCTAACCCAAGGTCATTCTGTTGAACTTGAACCTGGGTCTGTTGGATGTCAAAGCAAAAACTCACTACACTATAAATAGCTGAGCAGAGTGGGATCAATCTCTTCAGCACATACTGCAAAGTCCTACAGTCAAACCCTGCATACAAATCTAGATAAATTAAATCAGGGCAGGCAAAATTCCTGCGCACCTGGCTAATTAGGAAGGTAAATGATCCTCAAAAATTCTTTGGTTAAAAAAAACCAGTAACAATATTTCTTCCATGTGTCATTCATTTTTTTTCCCCTTTATTAATGGCAACTTTACAACTTACCAAAGAATTGTCATTGATCAAATTTTTGCCAAGAGTACTAACTGCAGTTATTTTTTTAAGCAAACAAAAATATATCAAGCTCTATAAAACAAGACCAATACTGAAACAAAATACTGCAGTACAGTGAATACTCAGACAAATTCTGCTGCTTTATGAATGCTCATGGAAGTTTGCACGACCCATCAATCAGAGATACAGAATTTGGGTCAGTGTATAGAGCAATTTATCATAATTCAGTTGTCATTTTCAGGGATCAGAAAGAAAAGAAGAAGTTCAAAGGTCTTTTCTGTGGGGAGCAGGGTCCGTCTCCTGCAACATGGCGGGGCGCCCGGGAGAGAAATAAGTACTGAAACTGTGGACTGAAACTAACTCTATGCATCTGATCTCCCATCATATGGCGCTGAGAGGGAGTAAACAAATCTTACACAGCTGCTTTGTCAATTAGCTGATTCCTGATCCAACCTCTGAATGGAAGAAAGCAGCGTGCTCAGCACGTGGGCAGCAGAGCACGGATTGATGGGAGAGGACTATAAAAGGGGGAGAGAGACAACATGCGGGGCCCCGCTGAGAGAGTGGGTCGGAGATCTCGCCGGTGCCACTCCTCCGCAAAAGCATGTGGTTCAGCAGAGTCAAGAAGAACCTTAAACATTAGTAATGTTGGGAAACTGTGACTGAGTTTGTGTAGAGCCCACTGGCTTCCTTATTATTATTCTATTATTATTATTATTATTATTATTATTCTAAAAGAAAAACACCAGCAGAAGAAACAAGGGTTTTAACAGTCATCAACAAATCCAGCATGAGGCTAAAAAGTGGAGAAATTCAAGGATGTTACAGCACAGACTCCGCCCAGTCATAGTGAACTTTGACGAAAAAGAGCTAATTAATAAAGATCTTTTCTTAATGATTAAGGTTATAAAACAAGAAAAATTATACAGCTGCCTCAGAGAAAGGGAAAATTCCCTGTATGTCTTCCCCCTGTGGTCTACACACCAGCCTCTTTGCAGGAAGAAGGCTGTATGCCACAGTTCATCATGTTGGAAAAACACCCCATCTTGACACAGTTGATATTTAAGCTTTTTAAGGATAAAGTCAAGTTGATGGGATGCAAAAACTGAATTAAATTTGTAGTCATAGGATGAATGAAGCCTGCAGGAAGGTACATGAAAATTTTTTGGTCATGGTTCAGTGGCTTTAAAACAGACCTAGAAACCTACATTTACATAACCTTCCAAAAGGCAATTTATGAATTAAATTCAGCTTGTTCAGCTGCAGCTCTGGTTAACTTGACCCCAGAGTCCAAGCCTTGCTACCACTATCAGGTTCGTCAAGGGAGAAGGTAAAAGGGAAGAAAAGGGATGCCCCAGCCAAAGCTCCTCCTCTGCCACACACATCCTCCAGAATGCTACATTTGTCCCACCTCAAAGTACCTGGGATGAGGGGAAAGCACAGATAATCTCTAACCCGACACATGCAAAATCCTTCAGGACACACACACATACACACACACAGAAGGGAAGGGGGAAAGAGAGAGAAGTGGAGGGGAGAAATCCAGAAGAGGGAACATGAGGGTGGGAGATGCATATTTCTAGAAGCCAAACTGTAGAGTAAAATTAAATATGGGGTTAAAAAGAACAAAGACAGTATTCTATCTCATTATATTCCATTTCAAAATTTAGTATCTGACAGCTACCAAGCATACTACAAGCCAATTCCTGTCCCTTTCTTTTTTTGCTG
Source organism: Oryctolagus cuniculus (assembly GCF_051225735.1). NCBI lineage: Eukaryota > Metazoa > Chordata > Mammalia > Lagomorpha > Leporidae > Oryctolagus > Oryctolagus cuniculus. The sequence goes on along the minus strand of NC_142871.1, from coordinate 131,154,885 downwards.
GCATATAATATCTTAATAAAGGTTATTCCAATCAACTCTTTGTCCCCAAGTCTCTATTACAATATTTATGAGGACCATACATGGAAATAATTGCTATAACCACATGGCCCATCTGGGTACTATTCACTCACAACTGAGACCATGCAGTAATAGTGTTTAGTTCTGGGTGCTATACTTTACAAAGGTCACAGAAAAACTGGAGTGAATTCAGATGGGAGCACTAGGCCAGGGACCAGGTTGTTTTCAGCGTACAGGAGAGGCCTTCCTAATAAACTTGAAGGGCTCTCACATGGGAGAAGGCCTATTATTGTTTTCTGTGGCCTCAAGGGGGAGAACTAAAATCAAAGATAGAATAGACAGAAATTTCAGTTCAATAAAAGGGGAAAAAAAAAAAAAAGCTTTCTAACCAGCAGGTCTATTCAAATACAGAATAGGCTGCCTCGGAAGACAGAGTCCAAGTTCATCCAAAAGGTAGACAACCACTTAGCACATTCATTCAGAAAGAGGTTTTAAGTACTGAGTGAAGGCTTGGAACTAGGTCATGGTTTATCTAAGTGCATTCCAAGGACAAACTGACTTAGAACCACCCAGGCTTATTAAATCATCTGTGCTAAAAGATGTATGTTCAGAAAATGAAAAATTCAGCAAATACTGGACCACTCTCCAGGTCCCACGGACTCAGAACGGGAAGTACCTGGGAATCTGCATTTTACCATTTAACCAGGTGATATTAATACACACTGAAGATTGAGAACTAAACTAGATGACCTTTGAAGGCGCATCTATTACTTATCCTCTAATATAACTTAACTGTCCAGAAAGCTTCCCAGCTTTCATCATTTGTTTTTGTTGCCTCTGTCAGAAAATTACTCTCACTCAATTTCAGCAACCCTTTTCTGTCTACTGAAAGTCTATCTGTTCCTTCAAGATCAGCTTAAGTGAAAAATTTCTTTCCTTATTTCCCAATCACAGATGACCTCTGATGACTCTAAATCCCTGTATTGCTACTTTGTACCACACCAATGGAACTGGGAACTGTATAAAAGACCTAACAATACATGTCTACATGCCAGAATACTTTAAGAAAAGGTATCGGGCTCAACCCTCATTTTGTCCTCATTGCTTACCATAGAACTTGGCACACATTGTATTATAAATATAATTAAAAAACATTAGCTGAACACATGAATGTCTTACATGGTACCTATTCGATGCTTACTTAAACGTAAGCTCCTTAAAGGTAGGTCTAGGGCTGGCGCTGTGGCACAGTAGGTTAATCCTGTCTGTGGTGCCAGCATCCCATATGGGGGCACCAGTTCTAGTCCCGGCTGCTCCTCTTCCAATCTAGCTCTCTGCTATGGTCTGGGAAAGCAGTAGAAGATGGGCCAAGTGCTTGGGCCCCTGCACCCTTGTGGGAAACCTGGAAGTATCTCCTGGCTTCTGGCTTCAGATTGGCTCAGCTCTGGCTGTTGCAGCCATTTGGGGAGTGAACCAGTGGAGGGAAAACCTTTCTCTCTGTTTCTCCCTCTCACTGTCTATAACTCTACTTCTCAAATAAAGAAATAAAATATTTTTTTTTAAAAAAAGGTAGGTGCTAATCTTTAGTCACTGTAGTCCTAGCACAGTGGTTAATAGGCTGAAGAGCTAATAAATTCTGAATCAAACTGATGAGCAACTGCCATTTTCTTTCTGAGTTTTCAGGGAATAAGACATCTTTACAAAGGCTGTTTTATTTATTTTTATTTATTTTTTTATTTTTTTTGACAGGCAGAGTGGACAGTGAGAGAGAGAGAGACAGAGAGAAAGGTCTTCCTTTGCCATTGGTTCACCCTCCAATGGCCGGTGCGGCCAGCGTGCTGTGGCCGGTGCACCACGCTGATCCGATGGCAGGAGCCAGGTACTTATCCCGGTCTCCCATGGGGTGCAGGGCCCAAGCACTTGGGCCATTCTCCACTGCACTTCCCTGGCCACAGCAGAGAGTTGGCCTGGAAGAGGGGCAACCGGGACAGAATCCGGCGCCCCGACCGGGACTAGAACCCGGTGTGCTGGCGCCGCAAGGCGGAGGATTAGCCTAGTGAGCCAAGGTGCCAGCCTAAGGCTGTTTTAATAGTGCACAGCACCACCTCTTAATACTTCCTACTTCTCTAAAATTGGAAAACAGTTGGAGATTCTGCAAGGATTCTAATGATCAAGAGTTGTAGAAGACAGGAAAGAGTAGTGACTTTATTTCTTCAATGCTACAAGGATGGTGACCACACAGGAAGATGACAATGCCCACGAGGTAACGTTCAAGTGCCATGTAAAAATAAAACAGCATCATTCGTTCTTCCAACTCACTTACCCTCAACAATGGTTCCTTCCTTGCTTTGTGTCTCCAGCCTGTGGTGAAAAAGCCTCCTATAGCAAACACCTACTCCACCATTTCTTCTTTTCATCTGGCTAGACGATGCTACCTGCTATTATCTGCCTCTACGTTACTACCAGAATCCACTTTATTCCTGGCATTTGTTGCCATGTTCTCTTGATTCTTTCTTGGTAATTTCTCTTCCAACCATTCTTCTTTCTAATTCCTACGGGCACAAAATGCTCTACATGAAGCTGCAATCTGGAAAGTCAGCACTAAGTATCTAATCATCAAAATCAGTGATGCTTCATCTTTAGGTTTGCAACGAAGTTTTAGTTCACATCTCTGAAAATATGATACGTAGTCTATGTGAAAAGACCTAGATATACTGAAAATATAAACATTATCAAAAAACATTTTCAGAAGCATCTGTCAGTGCAGAAAGGGCTCTTTGGCACTATGCTTTCTAACTGGGGGCTTTCCTCTCCTTCCATCCTTTACTCTCTCTGTCCTACACATAGCAATAACAGCAACAATACTTCTAACAATAGCTATCATTAATACCACTAAACTATATATTTTACATATTATGGTTATTCCTAATAACAACTATAGTGTTATTCTATCTGCTGTCAGATGAAGACTCTGCAGTCCAAATAGGTCAAGTAACTTAGTCCTTAAGGTTGTACTACTAATAACCGATTAATTTGAGATTCCAACCCATGTCTATTTGGTTCTGAAGTCAATATACTGACTATAAAATGTTGTCTCTTAATAACACCAAGAGTTTTCACTATTATTGCAAATTTTCAAGTTGCTAGGTTTAAGAAAGGCCATGAGCTATTACATTTTTAATGTTTAAGATGTTTTAATAGGCCGGCGCCGCGGCTCAATAGGCTAATCCTCCGCCTTGCGGCACTGGCACACCGGGTTCTAGACCCGGTCAGGGTGCCGGATTCTATCCCAGTTGCCCCTCTTCCAGGCCAGCTCTCTGCTGTGGCCCGGGAAGGCAGTGGAGGATGGCCCAGGTGCTTGGACCCTGCACCCCATGGGAGACCAGGAGAAGCACCTGGCTCCTGCCTTCGGATCAGCGTGGTGCGCCGGCCGCAGCGGCCACTGGAGGGTGAACCAACGGCAAAGGAAGACCTTTCTCTCTGTCTCTCTCTCTCTCACTGTCCACTCTGCCTGTCCAAAAAAATAAAAAATAAAAAGATGTTTTAATATGAGCACTTAAACATGATGTATTATTTAGGGGCTGACACGTGACACAGTGGGTTAAGCCACAGCCTGTGACACCATAATCCCATACGAACACCAGTTCAGGTCCTAGGTATTCCACTTTAAATCAGCTTCCTGTTAATATACCTGGAAAGCAGCAGAAGATGGCCTAAGAGCTTGAGCCCCTGCTACCCACGTGGGAGACCTGGATGGAGTTTTGGGCTCCTGACTTTGGCCTGATCCAACCCCAGCTATTTCAGTCATTTGGGGAGTGAACCAGTGGATAGATCATTGCTTGCTTTCTATCTCTTTGTCACTTTGCCTTTTAAATAATGAATAAATATTTTTAAAAAATGCACTACCTATTTATTTGAAAAGTAGATCAAGGTGGGCAGAGGGGTAGTTGAGGAGGGAGACAGTCAGGGCTGGGGAGAGACTGTCAGGAGCCCGTAATTCAATCTGGGTCTCTCCCATGTGAGTGGCAGGGACCCAAGTACTTGAATCATCCTCTGCTATCTCCCAGGGTACCCTGTAGGAAGCCAGAAGTGAAAATGCAGCCAGGACTCGAACCCAGGGATTCTAATGTGGAATGTGGGCATCCTAAGTGCGGTCTTAACTGCTGTGTCAAATGTCTGCCCAGGAAACACCTTTTTTTTATTTTTTATTTTTTTTGACAGGCAGAGTTAGAAAGTAAGACAGACAGACAGAAAGGTCTTCCTTTGCCATGGGTTCACCCCCCAAATGGCCGCTATGGCTGGCATGCTGCGCCGATCTGAAGCCAGGAGCCAGGTGCTTCTTCCTGGTCTCCCATGCAGGTGTAGTGCCCAAGCACTTGGGCTATCTTCCACTGCCCTCCCAGGCCACAGCAGAGAGCTGGACTGGAAGAGGGGCAACCGGGACAGAATCCGGCGCCCCAACTGGGACTAGAATCTGGTGTGCCAGTGCTGCAGGAGGAGAATTAGCCAAGAGAGCCGTGGCACCCACCAGGAAACACCATTTTTAATAAGATAAATCTAGTAGTGATGATCAGGATAGGCTGGAAGGGAATTAACCAGAGGTTGGGAAACCAATTAAAGATGCAATAATTTAGGCAAAAGGCCATATCAATCTGCACTACAAAGCTGGAAATGGGAATAGAAAAGAGAGGGTGGATATAAGAGAAATTGTGAAAGATAAATTAAAAGAACTTGGCAACTTCTTAGACATTTGAAGAGAGAAAGAATAAAAGTTGATTTAAATTTTAAGTATGTGAACAAGAAACAAAGAGGGTGTCCTGAACTGGAACAGGTATGACACATTTATGGGGGAGGAAATGATAAATCTCTTGTTACAATTATTGAGAGTAAATCGACATGGAATAGATGTAGGGAGATGACCACTTTGGAATATACCTATCTTTAAAATAAGAGTAAAAATAACCCCTCTGCCTTTCCTTCATGTGGCATCAAAATGATGAAAAGAATATCAATTAACTGAAGACAGATCTCTAACTGGAGTAAGCATTCCTGTGTTCCTTTGAAATCCCTTTCTGTTCCAAACTTGTGAACAGTCCGATGGCTACAAATTCCAACACCATTCATTCAAAGGAGACAGTTAATAGGTCTCATCTGTTTAACTAGAAAGCGTATAACAGGTCTTTCATAAGAAGACCACAGACAATCATTCGAGTGAAAATTTATGCAAAGTAACAGATTAGTAATAGTTTTACACCAGCAGGGTTTCATGTCTCATCATTCTATACAGACTACTAATAGAGTTTAATATTAGAATTTGAAAAGGAACAGAAAATGGAAAGCTCTCCCCACTCAATTTATTGTACTCTTTCAGCTATTATGGGTTTCATTGCAGATTCCTACTCCAAGGCGTTATTCTTTGTTTTATTTTCAAAATGTGGCTCATATTTTAAAAATGGCTGCCTGGAAACCTCTACATTTGCATGAATTCAAATGAAACTCTGTTCTCTGTCTGCTGTCATCATTCTATTCAGCAGCTTGTTACATATTTTATAGGATTAAGACGTGATTAACAATGGACTCTCTTACAGCATTCCATAAAGCTACAAAATCAACAGTAACGCTCAGCAAAGTAAACATCCAGAGTGCTTTTAAATATTTGGTTTTATAGTTTCTAAATGACAAGTTTTAAAAGAAATGCTATGATAGAGACGAGGATGAAGCTACAGTACCAGCCCTCCAATTGAGGACAAGCTGACAACTTGTCTGTATTCTGTATGAAGAATGTTCCCGACTTAACTCTTCAACATTCTCTTATATCCACCACAACATCAAATGTCCCCCTGCATATCCTCCCAAATAGAGAGAGAAGATGATAGAATTAAAATACTACAGTTGCAATAACTGATACATAAATAAATCAAGCTGCTTCCTAGAAGGGGGATACATCAGAAAATGGTTGATAAGTTTCAAATGGTACGGGAATGTTGAGGATGCATTCCAAATCCAACCCTATATTCTATATACTCATGAAACAGAGTCACACACACCAGGTCACATACCAGCAGAACAAAAAGTGGTTCCCTTTTGTTGAGGGAGACAATAGAAAAATAAATGCTGGGAAGTTTTGCAAAGGAGATCAAAAGGTGCAGTGAATAATGATTCTGATGTACTTCAAAATGAAAATTCTTCAAGCAAGTAGGTCTGGGCTTCAAGTAATTAACCTAACACTTGCACAATGGATTGCTACAAAATATAATGAAGTTAGAGGACAAAACAGTGCCTGTTAAATGTTACTCAGTGTGCATGTAGTCTGATGGACACAATTGTTTTATTAGAGAGGAACAAAATGTATTAAAAAAAAGTAGGGTAACACTTTATAATATACCTTATTAGCCTAGTTGTATTTGAGGTTAAAGAATTTAAAGTTCACATATGGATGCTGGGTCAGAAAGCACTGAAAATCATCCCACTTAAAGCATCATTACCATAAAATTAAACACTGGATATAATAATGCAAGCGAATGATAAAATGAAAACTCACTCATTTAATAAAAGCTAATAACAAAATGAGGAGAATCAATACAGTATTATCAGTCTAAAGAATATCATTGTCATCTGGACTACTGAAAAGAAAACAACATTTCCTATAACTAGACACCTCTTTCCTGGAAAGAATAATAAAACCTGAATTCTGTTGACCTGGCAGCACAGCAATCATGATGACCCAAGAGAAAACAAAATCAAAGTTCACTCAATAGAGTGAATAGAGAGCACTGCCCATGATCTTTTGTTTTCATTTTATTTCAGAATTTAGATAGTAAAATTCATCCTTTAGGCATACTGTTCAATGAGTTTAAAAAATGCATACTTGTACATTTGCCACAACAATCATAAAATAGTTCCATCGCCCCTAAACATGCTGTTGTGGTGGCTTTTTGTAATGAAATTCTCACCCCACCTCGAACCTTGGGACGCATGCATCTGTGTTCCATTGCTGTAGTTTTTCTTTTTGACAAAGCAACATACTAACAGAATTATACAGTATATAGCCTTTTGAATCTTGCTTCTTTCAATTAGCATAAAATTAGTTGATTTATCCTGCTGTGTCTCTTTGTATTGCTGTATAATATTCCATAATGTAAATATACCAAAATTTGCTTATCTGTTTATCAACTGAAGGAGTTACAATTGGGTTATATCCAGTTTTTGTCAACTATTAATAACACTGCAATAAACATCCTTAATCAGGTTTTGTCTGAATCTTTTTTCCAATTGTCTGAAGAATGGATGACTGGGTATTATGTAAGTATATGCTTAAATTTATAATTAAGTGCCAAACTGTTTTCCAAAGTGGCAGTAACATCTTGCATTCTATCTGCAATGTATTATACCTTTTTTTTCTAAAGTCACTTTAATAGGGGTATAGTAGTATCTTAGTTTTTGCTATCTCATTGTGTGTGTGTGTGTGTGTGTGTGTGTGTGTGTGTGTGTGTTTTAATTTATTTGCAAGGCAGAGGGAAACAGATTTCCCAAGCTGGTTCACTCCCTAAATGCTCACAAGAGCTACAGCTGGGCAGAAGCTGAAGCCAGGAGTTGGGAACTCAATCTAGGACTCTCACATGGGTGACAGGAACTCAACTACTTGAGTCATCAACACTGCACCCCAGGCACTCCAATATGCAATTCGGGATCTCTCCTCTCTCTCTCTCTCTCTCTTTTTTTTTTTTTTTTAAGATTTATTTATTTATTTGAAAGGCAGAGTTGTGGGGGTGGGGGTGGGGTTGATGCTGCATCCACTGGTTCATTCCCCAAACGGCCACAACGGTCAGGGCTGTGCTGGGCAGGAGCCAGGAGCTTGCAGCTTCTTCTGGGTCTCCCACATAGGAGCAAGGGCCCAAGCACTTGGGCTCCTTCTGCTACTTTTCCAGAGGCATTAACAGAGCGAGGCAGCTGGGACATGAACTGGAGCCTGCACAGGATGCCAGTGTGGCAGGTGGCGGCTTAACCTGCTACACCATGACTCTGGCCCCAATGCGGGCATGTTAATGCTAGTTCAAATACTCACCCTTCCCTGTGGTTTTGATTTGCATTTCCCTGATGACAAATTGTGTTGGGCATCTTTTCATGGGCTCAGCTGCCATTTGGATATCTTCTTTGATGAAGTGTTTGCTTTTATCCTACCTCATTTTTTTTTTTAATTGGGTTGTCTTGCTTACTTATTGTTGAGTTTTGAGAGTTCTTTATATGTTGTGAATACAAACCCTGTGCAATATTTGAAATACCTCCTCGTCTTTTTTAAAAAAAAATCTTCTCAGATATAATTTGGAAAAAAAAAAAGAACTGCTTTGCTCAAACTGCTCCTTACAGACTTTCACTAAATTGACTGGCATGACATCATAATAAGCACTTAAAATATTTTATTTGGGAGGTAAAAAGTGACACACAGATACACAGAGAGAGAAAGGATTCCAATCCATTGGTTCTCTCCTCATATGTCCACAACAGCTGGGCTGGGCCAGAGACTGGAGCTGGGAACTCAATCCTAGCCTCCTATGTGAGTGGTAGAAACCTAAATCCTTTGGCCCTTTATAGCAGTCTCCCAGGAAGCTGGAGTCAGGAGGTGGAGCCAGGAACAGAGCCCAGGCATTCTAATGTGGGACATGGGCATCTTAACTACTGAACAGTTGCTCATGATAAGCAGCTGAAGGACTTAAATTCGGTGGTAAGATAAAGACAGGGTTATCAGGAGAAACCCTCTGAGCAAGTGATATTTAAGCTGAGAGCCAAATGGTAAGAATCCAGAGAGAATAATCAGGTGGAGAGAAGCATAAAACAAAAGCCTGGAGGTAGAAAATAAAAACCTTATGGAGTCCACAGACAAGAAAGTAGTAAGCCATTATGCTGGAGCTCAGTGAGGAGGCAGAATGAGGTATGAGGGGAGGATGAAGCAGTACAGGCAGGGATCGACACATCCAAGGACTTGCAGGCCTTGGAAGAATCTGGAGGTGAGATAGTATTGATGCAAAGGGTAATTGGGTCTCCCCAAACTTTAAGATTTGTCTGGCTACCACATAAAGAATTAGCAAGAAGACTACTACTACAGTGTAGGCAAGAAATGATGTTGGTGTTGACTGGCATAGTGGTAGTGCAAATGGATGACAGTAGATGGATTCAAGATGTATTTGAGTCAAAATCAAAAGAACTCTCCAATGGAACGAAATGTGGAAAAGTACAATGAAGAGTAACATTGTGACAGAGCAGGTTAAGCCACTGTCTATAATGCCAGCATCCCATATGATCACTGGGCCCAGCCCAGCTGCTCCACTTCTGATCCAGCTCCCTTCTAATACACCTGGGAAAGCAGATGATGGCCCAAGTAGTTGGGTACCTGCCTCCCACATGGAAAACCCAAATGGAGTTCTGGGCTCCTGGCTTCAGTATGACCCAGCCTCAGCTGTTGTAGCCATTTGGGATGCGAATCAGCAGATGAAAGTTCTCCCTCTCTCTCTCTGTCCCTTTCTCTTTAACTCTGCCTTTAGATTAAATAAAATAAATCTTTAAAAAAAAGAAGGAAGAAAGAAAAGGGAGAGGGGACTGGCGCAGAGGCACGTGGGTTAAAGCCCTGGCCTGAAGCGCTGGCATCCCGTACGGGTACGGGTTCTAGTCCCGGCTGCTCCACTCTGATCCAGCTCTCTGCTATGGCCTGGGCAGGCAGTGGAGGATGATTCAAATCCTTGGGCCCCTGCCCCAGCATGGGAGACCCAGAAGAAACTCCTGGCTCCTGTTTTCAGATCAGCACAGCTCTGGCTGTTGCAGCGATATGGGGAGTGAACCAGCCAATGGAAGACTTCTCTCTCTCTGTCTCCACCTCTCTCTGTAACTCTGTTTCAAATAAGTAAAATAAATCTTTAAAAAAAGAAAGAAAGAAAAAGGGAGAGGATAAATTACCTAGGCTTGGAAACCAAAAAAATAGGGTAGATAATTGTGACATTTCTTGGTTTGAAGAACTGACTAGAATAGTGAAAATCAAGATTTACATCTGGGACATGTTAAATTTGGGATGTCCCTGAGTGATACAAGTAGAGATTTCAAGTCAATAGCTGTAACACAATGGGAAGACCTGGACCAGAAAGATAAGTTTGAGAGCTATAAGCACAAATGTGCATAACACAGTATAGGCAGAGAAAATAGGGCAGTTCAGGATCAAGCTCTTAAGCACTCCAATATTATACTGAAATACCACTTTATGTGTATCACTTCCCCTCAAGTGGCCTGTAAATCCTTCAAGTACACGGATCATGCCTTTTTCATACCTGCCCAAATCTTGGTGCCTTAACAAATGCTTAACAAGAGTGGGAATTGTCCGAGCACAGTATGTGAGGAAAGTCAGCAGCAGAATGTGCACGCTCTCCATGGACTGGCAAAGATGAGCAACTCTATATAGACTATGGTCTATAGACAGCTTCAGTGCCAGACTTTTCATTGTGTTTGATGGACACCTAGTATCTCAAGCAAAGGGGGAGGGGACATTACAAAACAGCAGATCAAAATATTTGTTTGCCAGTTAAAGAAGTCACTTGTCACCTGGAACTACTCTCAATATTCTCTTGTCTACTAATTTTAATTTCCTCCCTGTAAAATGAGTTCTGCTAAACTGAGACCGAACATCAGTGCACTGGATGATCTCAGCACGAATGTGCCTAAGAATGCAAAAAGACCCGGAAGTCCCTGCCACTGCTATCCCAGATTCCTTCTGCATTTGGTTTGTCACCCAAAAGACCCAGAGAACAGCCTTCCCCAAAAGCTTCGACAGAAGTACAAGATTCGTCTGTCAGGACAAGACTCTCCTCCTCAATGGTTTACCGTCAGTGGAAGAAAAATGTAACACACCTCAGCAAAAACTGGAATCAAGAGATCATTAACAGGAAAAAAAAAAAAAAAAAACCTCCTCAACCAAAGATAGCTGAAATCATTTTAGCAGTTTTCAAAACAAAGTTGAGCTTTCATTGTAGCAACATACTCCTATACAAACACACACAAAATCTTACTTTGTGATCACAAGCAAGATCATTTTGGTTTTTTGGAAAATGAAAACTAGCAATTTACTATTTATATGCATAGTGGCAAACTGAAGAATATATTGATTCCCTTTCTCCTCTTCTTATTAACACATGAGAATACACACACACACAAAAAACTAAGTGTGGCATAAAAAGGTCATTTCATTAACATCTTTAAGGGTTGACTACTTTAATTCTATGACATTAAATTTTTAGTTAAAAGTATGCAAAGGTGCCAAGCAAAGCAGAGTTCATGCGACATAGAAATCTGACCATCTTTCTCTAACAAAGACATTTATTTATCATGGAACATCCATTAGCTCCCCAAAACATTCCAGCTAGCTTATAATTAGGTGGAATCATGTTACTGGTCCTGACCAATGGGCTGTGAATGAAAAACAGACTGTTCTATCATGTTTACTGCAGCACTGTTCACAACAGCCAAGACATGGGATCAACTTAGAAGACCCTCATCAAATGAGTGGAAAAAGAAAATGTGGGCCGGCGCCGCGGCTCAATAGGCTAATCCTCCGCCTAGCGGCGCCGGCACACCGGGTTCTAGTCCCGGTCGGGGCGCCGGATTCTGTCCCGGTTGCCCCTCTTCCAGGCCAGCCCTCTGCTGTGGCCAGGGAGTGCAGTGGAGGATGGCCCAGGTGCTTGGGCCCTGCACCCCATGGGAGACCAGGAAAAGCACCTGGCTCCTGGCTCCTGCCATCGGATCAGCGCGGTGCGCCGGCCGCAGCGCGCCGGCCGCGGCAGCCATTGGAGGGTGAACCAACGGCAAAGGAAGACCTTTCTCTCTGTCTCTCTCTCTCACTGTCCACTCTGCCTGTCAAAAAAAATAAAAAAATAAAAAATAAAAAAAAAAATAAAAAAAGAAAATGTGGTATATACACACACTGCAAGAGTATTCAGTCATTAAAAAAAAATCCTGTTATTTGCAGAAAAATAGATGGAACTAGAAGATACAATGTTAAATGAAGTAAGAAAATACCACATGTTCCCACTCTTAAGTGGGAACATAAAAAAACAAACAAACAAAAAACCTCTGGGGCCAGCACTGTGTTCAGTGGGTTAAGCCACTGCCTTCAATGATGGCATCCTACATCAGAGTGCTGGTTTGAGTTCCAAGTCCTGGTGTGTGGACTCTCTCTGCCTTTCAAGATAAACTTTAAGTTTATTTTAAAAAGTTCAATCTGAACACAGAATGTTGACTGTGTTAGAGGCTGGGATAGGTGGGACAGAGGAGTCTCAACCAAAAGGAATAGGGGAAGCTGGGTGTGGTTCATCAATTGTGATAAACATACTATTATGGGATGTTAATAACAGGGAAAGCTAGGTGTGATTTGTAGATTATGAAAAATACATAAGATGTTAATAGAAAAAGCTGGGTGTGGGGTATACAGGAACTCCCTGTACAACTCCATAATTTTTGTTTTATAAATTTAAAATGATTCTGAAATGAAGTTTATTTTATTTTTTATTTTTTTTTATTTTTGACAGGCAGAGTGGACAGTGAGAGAGAGAAGACAGAGAGAAAGGTCCTCCTTTGCCGTTGGTTCACCCTCCAATGGCTGCCGTGGCTGGCGCACTGCGGCCAGCGCACCGCGCTGATCCGATGGCAGGAGCCAGGTACTTCTCCTGGTCTCCCATGGGGTGCAGGGCCCAAGCACTTGAACCATCCTCCACTGCACTCCCTGGCCACAGCAGAGAGCTGGCCTGGAAGAGGGGCAACCGGGACAGAATCCGGTGCCCCGACTGGGACTAGAACCCGGGGTGCCGGCGCCGCAAGGTGGAGGATTAGGCTAGTGAGCCACTGCGCCGGCCCGAAATGAAAAGTTTAAAAAGAAGAATTTAAAGGTTAGTGCATGATTTTCCAACTTGGGCTTCCCCTGTGACCATAAAACCTATTAAAAGACAGTGGAGCCTCCATCAGCCTAAGTCCCTTGGGAGAACACATGGGACAGAATCCCTGCCCAATGACAGATGTGTAGAGTCAACTTTTGTAAGGCTGAATTACTTGGATTTTGTTTTTGTTACAACCGTTTAGCCTCTCTGTACCAGTATACCTCACAGTTGAAAATCATGCTCATTATAGTAATGGGTAAGATTATCTACTATGAAAGAGATAAATTTGAAGACTAATTTTTGTCAAGGAACCCATTTCATGCTACACAAATGTACCTTTAATTTGAAAGTAAAATTATCTGCAAAGACCAATTCTTTTAAAGTAAAGACCAACATCTAGTCTTTGCTTAAAAGAGACAGTTTACTTCTTTCTGTTAGCTCCTGAATTGATTTGCCTATCAAGGCTTGCAACACTACACGGATAGAGCTTTAGCTCTGTGTGTTCGATCATCTTAAGCCAGCTTATGATATGAATATCAATTAGAAAAGCATGGCAAAACAAAGTACCTGACAGAATGGGGAGGGGTACATGATAAGATAATTACTTCAGGAAGATGATCATGTGCTCATACTGTTAACATGTAAGTTAACACACTTCTCTGTTTTGACAAGGAACTTCCAAGGACCTGGACCTGCATCGTACACAGTAAGGATGTGCAGACAATCTGATTGCTACAGGAGTTTCTCTGTGTATTTAAGCTTTGTGTTTTCTTCTTTGCCAACGTAGCAATATCACAGCAATCAGTAAACAGTTGGTTCCAAGAAATGATAAAACCAGTATGCCCCTTATGTCGTCTCTACCCAGGAAGCTGACAACACTTTGCTATTTGTTTTTTGGTTGGTAACAACATTAGTCTGAATATCATTATGCAAGCTGCAGTTGCGTGTTTATTTCCTTTTTCCAACAGAAAAGAAGAAAGAATTTACTAGTGTAATATAAGAACAACAGGACACTCTAAACTAATAGCTAGTGAATTTATAATAAAAAGAAATGTTTCTTCATACACTACATAGGCACTCGCCAACCCGTGGAATTTGTTACTAATTTTTTCATAGTTAGGGCTTTTAAAAACACCTGAAAACTTAATAATTGATGAAATCTTTAAATTTTGTTATCTAGCGATGAAAGTGGATAATTTTTCTGTGCTCCAGGAAATCACTTCCTGCCTAGGCCTTTCTCTCACCTTTTCAGCCTCTGGGGGTGAAGTGAATAACACAGTAGGATTTACAGCCATGGATCTTGTCCTATTATGAGTACCTCAGGCAAGCCAGACCCAGCCTGGAACACTGCAAATCTCTCCTTTGTTGGTTACAACTCTGAGCTTTGTAATTCCGTTCCTTTCTTAAAGAAGGGGCAGCTTTGTTTAACAGCTTTATTTTAGTTTCTTGGAAACTGCACATATATGAAATACAGTTTGATAATGTTTGACATATAAAACCATCACCACAATTAAGATCATGAACACACTCATCACTCGGTTTCCTTGTGCCACTTTAAAGCTTCCCTTACATCTTCTTACTGCTATTTCCAAATTGCAGTGCTTTCTGACAGTGTAGTGTGCAGAATTTTATATAAACGAATCATGCACTAAATATGCACACCTACTGGTTTCACTCCGCATACTTATCCTGAGGTTCATCCATGTTGTTACAGGTATCACAGTCCATTTTTTCGTTGCTGAGTAGTATAGACTAAAGATCCCGTTCCAAAATGCTTGGGATACGGAGTGTTTTGGATTTTGGAGTTTTTCCGATTTTGGAATACATATCTCTACAGGATTTACTAAGAATCCCTAATCTGAAAACCCAAAATCTCAACCTACATTCTATTGTGTACAATTTGTGATGTAAACAAATTATATTATGGGGCAAGCACTGTGGCTTAGCAGGTAAAGCCGCAGCCTGCAGTGCCGGCATCCCATATGGGCATTGATTTGAGTCTCAGCTGCTCCACTTCCGATCCAGCTCTCTGCTGTGGCCTGTGAAAGCAGTGGAAGATGGCCCCAAGTGCTTGGGCCTCTGCACCCACGTAGGAGACCTGGAAGAAACTCTAAGCTCCTGGCTTTGGATCGGCACAGCTCCTGTCATTGTGGGCATTTGGGAAGTGAAGCAGCAGATGAAAGACTGCTCTCTCTCTCTGCCTCTGCATCTCTGTAACTCTTTCAAATGAATGAATAAATAAGTCTTTAAAACATATTATAATTTGTTTCTTCACTCATCTCTTGATGAACATTTGGGTTGATTCCAGTTTGGGGTATTAAAAATGAAGCTGCTGTGAACATTTTAAGTCTTGGTATGCATATATGATTTCATTTTCTGGAGTAAACAGGATTAGAATGACTAAATTATGAATTTTAGAATCAGCTTGTCCTTTTCTTCAAATAACGTCTGCTAGAATTTTTGTGGGCAGCAACCCGGACTAGACTAAGTTACTGGAATTAGGACTTATTCTATGCATCTGCTCTCCCACAATATGGCGCTGAGAAGGGAGAAACAGCTTCTACGCAGCTGCCTCCAGGTCAACCAATAAACTGTAGGACCTGCTCCTGATTGGAGGAGAGCAGCGTACTCGGCGTGTGGGTAGCAGAGTTGGGATTGGTGGAAGGACTATAAAGGAGGAGAGAGACAACATGCACGAGGAACATCTAAGGGGAACATCTATCTGAAGGAACACCTGTGCAGCCCCCGAGAGAGCCGGCCGGTGGTGTGCCGCTCCCCGCGGAAGTGGGGAATGTGGCAGGGGGAACCGCCCCTCCACGGAGGTGGAGGGTCGGTAGCCAACCCGGGAAGGACCAGCAGCCAACCCGGGAAGGGCCGAGCAGACGAAAGAACAGCGCAGGGTCCTGTGTCGTTCCCCCACGAAGACGGGGAGCGACAATTTTAACTGGGGTTGTGCTGAGTCTACAGATAAATCTAGGAAGATCTGACATCCTAACAAGATTGAGCCTTCTGACCCACAATCTATCTCTCATCATTTAAGTCTTTAATTTGTCTCAATATGGGTTTTTCTAATTTTCAGTGTCTTGTGCATCTTTTGTGAGATTTCTTAAGAATTTCAAATTTTTTGATGCTATCATAAACGGTTGTTTACAACTTAAAAAAAAAAAAGGTCAGCAGGTGAAGCTGCCATCTGCAATGCTGGCATCCCATATGGGCACCAGTTTGTGTTCTGGCTGCTCCACTTCTGATCCAGTTCCCTGCTGGTGCACCTAGGAAAGCATCAGCACGTGGCACAAATGCTTGGTTCCCCTGCATCCATGCAGGAGACTCAGAGAAAGCTCCTGGCTCCCGGCTTCAGCCTGGCACAGCTGCAGCTATTATGGCCACTTGGGGGTGAACCAGTACATGGAAGACACTTTCTCTCTCTCTCTCTCTCTCTCTCTCTCTCTCTCTCCCCTCAACTCTGCCTTTCAAAAAAAAAAAAAAAAGCTTAAAAAATAATAGAGAAAAAGATCTTCCATCTACTGGTCTACTTCCCAAATGCATGCAACAGCTGGGGCTGGACAAGTCTAACGCCAGGAGCCTGTAACTCAATCTGGGTCTCCCATGTGGATGGTGGGGAACCAAGTATTTGAGCCATATTCTGCCTCCCAGGGTGTGCATTAACAGGAAGCTGGCATCAGAAGCAAAGTCAGGACTTCAACCCAGTTACTCTGGTACAGGATATGGCTTCCCAAGCAGCAATTTAAGTGCTGTGCCAAACATCACCTCTCCCTCATTTAAAAATAATTTAACTGCCAATTGTTTGTGGATAGTATACAGAAATACAACTGATTTTCATAAAATGATTTGTGCCCTGTCACCTTGCTGAATTTATTTACTACTGTTAGTAATTCTGTAGATTCCTTTGGATTTTTTATATAAATAATGACCTTGAGAATAAAAACAGTTCTTCTTCCTTTTCAATGTGGATGCCTTCCCTTTCTCATCCTTGCCTTATTATACCAGCTAGAACTTCCCGTACAGTGCTAGATGAAAGTCATGAAAGTGGATGTTCCTGATACAGTAGGGAGAAAAGTCTTTCACCATGAAGTTAACTTTTGTTATTTTAGAAATTAGCTTTATCAGTTCTAGAAGTTTTCTGGAAATTATCAATCATATTTTTCAAAGAAAAATAGAAAACCTGGAACACTCCAACATGCTCAGAGGAGTTGAGTAAAATCCAAGAGCAATATCAGCAACAAATCAATCATAACCATATATACCTACAGAATCCACCAAACTTCAGTCAGTAAATCAAGGAAAACTTACTTTAGAATGTGCTAACGAGAGAGTTGATTAAAATAATCCTATTAATGGTCCTGAATTAAAACAAACAAAAAAATTATAGAGTTAGAAGTTATTAGGATAGCTTCCCCAAACCAGAGAGAGAATGCTAAAGAAAACAATCTCAATCTGTTTGTCCTTTTTAGCTTTGGTTTTCAGAAAGTATCATATCCTTTTCCTCAAAGTTTCTCCCCGTATATCTTTCATTTTCACACAGATAAGACACAAAATATCTGTTTCTGAATTATGCTGTGAGTGCCTCTGTATGTAAACATTTCAGTATTAACTCCAATGTCAAAATGACAGAAATTATCTCCACCCACATTAATGGCCACAATACCACCTCACATAATAGTCAAGAATACTCAGGTCACAAAAAGTTAAACTGTTCAGCAATTTCTTCTATCCACATCCCTAATTTCAGCTTGTTCAGGGTCAACTGAAAATCCAACCAACCCTAGGCGACACCACTCCACATTTTCTCATGCCTCCAGACAAAGCCATTTTGGTATCTTGCTGGCACCACAGCTTCAACATATCCAATATATTCACCAATCCATCAAAAAAGCTTTCTCCTATTTCCTCTCTACTTCCTGCTTTCTCTTCTAGTTCCACAATCCTCCTAAATTACCCAAGCGTGAAAACTCGATCATCTGTGACTCTTCTTCCCTCTCTCCATCTTCCTCCATTTAATCGTAGTTGCTAAGTCTACAGATTCTCTTTCCAAAACATCTTTCAAATCTGACTTTTCCTTTGCATGCTCAGGTTCAGGTCCTCTTTGCTCTACTTTCATTTTATTATTTTTTTCTTTAAAGTAGCTTTTCCGGGGCATACTTGGCATATAATAAATTGCATGTACTTAAAGCAGACCTTCCTTAGTTTTTTGTTTTTGTGTTACTGTGAATTTCAATTAGGTTTTCTGAGTTTCAAGCTTTCTCTACTCTCTACCAGCCTCTACAATCTACTTACCTGTGGCTTTATCTTTCTAAAGCATAGTTCTAAGTGGTAATTCTCTGGTTTTTAATCCTCATGACTGCCATGCAAATTGAACTTCCCTTGCTTGACACATTCAAAGTGCTACAGACTGATCTCAACCTATATATATATAGGTTCCTTCTTTCCTACTGTTCACCCCATACCTTACACTTCAGCCAAACTGAAGCACCTGCTAGTTCCTAAACATGTTCTTTCCTATCCCTATAATTTTTTTCAGAAATATATTTAATTACCCCTTCTAAGGAAATTTGGAGTATTTTTCAGGTCTTAGTGCAAATATTTTTAGGAAGCTGTCCCTGATCACCCCTACAAATACAGCGTTCCATCCTCTATAATCTCTGAGCATTTCTTCCTTTATCTTACTTGGTATACATTATTGTGTTAGAATGACTTTGCATCTACCAAATTGTAAGTTCTCTGAAGGCAGGTACCATGCTTTAGTCTCTTTTGTAACCTTCAAGGTTCTCCAGGATAATGCTTTAAAAGTTAAACCAAAAGAATAGAATCCCCTACTATATCCAATATATCATTGTGGTCCAGGAAAGACGCTCAAACAATGGGTAAATGAGCCAGTGAATGAATATCACAACATAGGAATATAGTTCCTATACTCCACAAACATTATTTGACTTCCTTTCTCCAAGTAAAGCTTCCCTCAGCCTTATTTCCCATCTAAAATACTCAGCTTTTTCTGATTCTGCAGGAAAAATTCTAAAAGGATGGATTTGGGATTCAAAGATATCAAAGTATAAAAAAAAAAAAAAAAAGGAAGGAATCCCATTACCTGATAGGGGAATAAATATCAATTTGACAGGCCTCTTATATTTGTGTTTATAAACATCTAAAGTTGCATTTATAAAAACTAACGAATCAACTAACCAGCCTATTTAGAAATGTATGAATGTACAACAAGTAAATATTCTGAACAAGGCCAAAGTAGTAGATGGCCTAGTTCACCACATACCAACAGTCTTTCCAGACCCCTCATCTCTAAGAAGTAAAGCCCTGAAACCTTAACCCTGTATCCTGAAGAGTATGGAAATGGGGACCAGAATATCTTAAGGAGTCCACTCTTAAAATATGCTGTGCAATTTGTGGCATCATAACCTCATCTTTCAAGAGAGACTTTGTTAGAGGACCATCACCCAGGCAACGTGATCATTTCATTTGAGTAACTGCAATTTGGACTGTACAAATGATTGCTCAATTTTCTCCATGAAATACATCACTTCTATTCCACAGCCACATCTTTGCCCTTTCAATAAACTCTCACACCTACCTTCATTCATTTCATGTCACATACTCTTTCAGTCTTGAGACATTTGGAGCAGCATTTTTATATTTAAAATTTTAATTTAACTCATTTTTTCATGTTTAACTCAAAGCTATCTACATATAAAAGAATTTATTAATTAACTTGAAATGTTATTATTCACAGGAAACAATGTATTTCCTCAGAAAACAAAAGATATCAATGTATATCCTGTAGACCAAACTGTTTGATGACCCAATGCTAACAATTTCCAATGAGAAAGTACAGAGAAAGAAAAGAGAAGGAAAATTTCCTTAGTGAGTAGTTAATATTAATTTCTTATTAAAGACACATATATATTTTGTTGTCAGTAATCTTAAAGGTCTCTACAGACTGTGAGCTTTGCAGTTGTTAAACGGGCTTTGTTTCCTTTCTATAAAAACAGAACCAGAGGAAAAGAGACAATAAAGTGGAGAGTCAAGCCATGAAATGCAGTCCAGTTTTCACATTATCACTGTGCCCAGTGCAGGCCTCTGCACTGTCAGGCCAAGTTCAGATGAGAGGGCCACCATGATCCTGGCCACAGAATGTGCATCCACCCAAAGAAGGTTCTGGTCTTGAAAACGGAAACAGGGTGAGTCTGCAGCTTACAGATCTGCATGCAATGCCCTGTGTGTGGATATAAATGGTGATAAGGAAGTGTTGGCTTTATTGTGAATTCTAGAAAAGGCCTTTTTCAGAAGACCTTTATTACTCAGATTCCATTCCACTTGACCCAGTAGTCTGGTAGTTAGCTCTTTGAAAATAAATTTACCATTTTTTTTAAACATTTTGATTCTTTTTAAAGACTTTTTAAATAAATTGATTTAGAAGGCAGAGAGAGAAAGAGAGAGAGAGATCTGCTGTTTGTGGGTTCATTTCCCAACTGTCCACAATGGCCAGGGCTGTGCCAATCTGAAGCCAGGAGCTTCTTCTGGGCCTCCCATGTGGGTGCAGGGGGCCAAGTACTTGGTCATCCTCCACTGCTTTCCCAGGCACATCAGCAGGGAGCTAGATCAGAAGTGGAGCAGCTAGGACTCC
Source organism: Oryctolagus cuniculus (assembly GCF_051225735.1). NCBI lineage: Eukaryota > Metazoa > Chordata > Mammalia > Lagomorpha > Leporidae > Oryctolagus > Oryctolagus cuniculus. Next base: position 131,134,305 of record NC_142871.1, on the reverse strand, counting down.
AACTGGTGCCTATATGAGATGCTGGCACTGTAGGCAGCAGCTTTACTCGCTGTGGCGAGCAACTCGGACTAGACTAAGTTACTGGAATTAAGACTTATTCTATGCATCTGCTCTCCCACAATATGGTGCTGGGAGAGGAGAAAACAGCTTCTACGCAGCTGCCTCTTGCCAACTTGAGTGATGACCTCCAGGAGCTGATCCTGCTCCTGATTGGAGGAGAGCAGCGTACTCGGCGTGTGGGCAGCCGAGTTGGGATTGAGTTGGGATTGGCGGAGGAGAACTATAAAGGAGGAGAGAGACAGCATGCACCAGGAACATCTAAGGGGAACATCTGAGGGAACACCTGTGCAGCCCCCGAGAGAGCCGGCCGGCGGTGTGCCGCTCCCCCGCGGAAGTGGGGAAAGTGGCCAGGGGGAACCGCCCTTCCACGGAGGTGGAAGGGTCGGTAGCCAACCCGGGAAGGACCAGCAGCAAACCCGGGGAGGGCAGAGCAGACGAAAGAACAGCGCAGGGTCCTGTGTCGTTCCTCCACGAAGACGGGGAGCGACATAATGGTGCCGTGACTCAGATGTGAAGCCTAGGCAGGGTTTAGTGTCGTTCCTCCATGAAGAGGGGGAGCGACAACTCGCCACATAACAGTACTAGCCCCTAACTTTACCTTTTTAATGTGGACATTCTGAAATTTCTAAATAAAACAATCAACAAAAGAAGAGCTGGTGGAGTGTGTACTCACATAGAGCAAGGTGATGAGACGGCAAGTAGTGTACCGCTAATAAAGAACCTCCCACACCTAGTCTGCCTCTAGAAAGGATGGGTATTGTTAGATCTCCTGTCTCAGTCTAACAGGCTGATCAAAATGTCACTGAGGGGGCCAGCACTGTGGTGCAGTGGGTTAGTGCCCTGTCTGAAATGCAGGCATCCGTATGGGCACCAGTTCAAGATCTGGCTGCTCCTCTTCAGATCTAGCTCTCTGCTATGGCCTGAGAAAGCAGTAGATGATGGCCCAAGTCCTTGGGCTCCTGCACCTGCATGTGAGACCCGGAAGAAGCTCTTGGTTCCTGGCTTCAGATTGGCGCAGCTCCGGCCGTTGTGACCAATTGGGGAGTGAACCATCAGTCGGAAGGCCTCTCTCTCTCTCTCTCTCTCTCTCTCTCTCTCTGCCTCTCCTCTCTCTGTGTAACTCTGACTTTCAAATAAATAAATAAAAATCTAAAAAAAACAAATGTCACTGATTATCAACTGGAAAGCACCACCATCTTAAAATTTACATTTAAGTATATGATCTGTTGGTTCTTCTTTGCTATAATTTTTTAAGATTTTATTTATTTATTTGAAAGATAGAGTTACAGAGAGTGAGAGGGGTCACTCCCCAAATGGCTGCAACGGCCAGAGCTGAGCTGATCCGAAGCCAGGACTTCTCTGGGTCTCACATGTGGGTACAGGGGCCCAAGGACTTGGGCCATCTTCTACTGCTTTCCCAGGCCACAGCAGAGAGCTGGATCAGAAGAGGAGCAGCCGGGACTGGAAATGGCACCCATATGGGATGCTGGCACCGTAGGCAGAGGATTAACCCACTGAGCCACAGTGCCGGCCCTCCTTGTTTTTCTTTAACATGCATTGGACAAAGTAGTAAATTAGAAAGACAGCAGTTTTCTAAGATTCATTCTAGGATTCATTTTTGTAAAAAAAAAAAAAAATCTCCATTGGTGCTGGCATTGTGGGACAGCAGGTAAAGCTGCCACCTGTGATGCCAGTGATCCATATGGGTGCTGATTAAAGTCCCGATGCTCCACTCCTGATCCAGCTCCCTGCTAATGTGCCTGGGAAAGCAGTAGAAAATGGTCCAAATGCTTGGGCTCCTGTATACACATTGGAAACCAAGAAGAATTTCCTGGCTTCCATCTGGCCCAGCCTCGGCCAATGTGGCCTTTTGGGGAGTGAACCAACAGATGGAAGATCTCCTTCTCTCTCTTGCTGTAATTGTACCTTTCAAAAAAAAAAAAGACAAATCTTAAAAACAAAAACCAAACAAACAAACAAGAACCTCCATCACAGATGATAGGTTTTGGAGCTCTAGGGAACCGTGTAGATACAGGATGGTAAACTTGCAAGAGTTAACTATCTTAGGGGTAAAACCAATGGCCTTCATAGTCTGCAAATGTATTTTGAACAAGTTGTAAGATTCCCCACTTACGAAAATGGCTATCAGATCAACATACCCTTGAAAGGTGATAAAAGCTCTGCTCTGGGCAGCTTAACTGTCAACTTACTCGGTTTTTGAGGACACAATAATCTTTCCTGCTGCTTAACAAGCAGCAAATTTGGGTTTACCAGGAAATACAAAGCAGTGATGCTTCTGGCAAGATGAGGAAGATGAGATCAGCACACAACTGATCTCACCAGGGAATCAGATCCAGTAGGACTGCAGGAACAAAACCAACTTGTGTGGGGCCAGCGCCGTGGCTCACTTGGTTAATCCTCTGCCTGCGGTGCCAGCATCCCATATGGGTGCCATTTCCAGTCCCGGCTGCTCCTCTTCTGATCCAGCTCTCTGCTGTGGCCTGGGAGGGCAGTAGAAGATGGCCCAAGTGCTTGGGCCCTGCACCCGCATGGGAGACCAGGAGAAAGCACCTGGCTCTTGGCTTCGGATCAGCGCAGCGTACTGGCCGTAGCAGCCATTTTGGGGGTGAACCAACGGAAGGAAGACCTTTCTCTCTGTCTCTCTCTAACTCTGTCTGTCAAAATAAAAAATAAAAAATAAAAAATAAAAAAACCCAGCTTGTGTGAGTAGGACTGGCTCGCCATGAATCTACTTTATTCCCTCATTTTTACTAATGAATGATAGGATTAGCGCTCAGAGTTGAATGTAAGTAACCAGTTCAAGTGGCACGGTAACTGATGGTGGCTCCAAAGAATCCATGGAAATATTCCCCAAGTCATAAACCTTCCATCCCCTAAGATCATCTCCTCAGCTCAAGACACTCAGAGAAAGAAAACAAAATGACATTCTGCAGGATATTGTTTCTTCTTACCAAAAAGAAGATCCAATTTATATTATTTCTGGCCCATTTAATAAATATATTTGCAGGTAAAACCGTGGTCATTAAAGTAATAATGGCTGCCTCTTTTGAACTGAATATTATTTGCAGTTTCAACCCTCTATAAACCAGTTAGAAATATGGAGAATACACAAAATAACAGAGCTTCCCGGAACATCTGCAAGACTCCACTTTGTCTTTGTAGAAAATGTAGGTATTATATGTAGATTTTCTGCAAAGTACTCTGAAAATTGCATAAATCCCATCCTGCAGGGATTTTACTTTTCTGCTGGCTTTCTACCACACATACTTGTATTCCTATCCTTTCTAAATATATGCTGCAATGCCAACATTTCCATAGACAAAGCACTGCACACTAATAAAACACAACACTGTTTACATACACTGTAAATATATAACATATTTTTAGCGTAGGTTATGAGCAATATTTTTAGATGGATGGAGCCTGCAGTGATATTAGTAACAAACTTCTACTGTAAATTAGTGGTCTAAATAGAAATTTATGTTCCATAAAACCCAGCATGAAACAATAAGTTAGAAATATTTAAATAACATTTTATAGAGCGTTAAGCAGCAAGTACAACTGTGTCAGGCTGAGTTGGTTACTGAGAAGGAAACTTGGGCACTGTCATAGAAAGGTGCTCAAGCAGCAAGACACTTCCTTGTCTTCCATATAGTTAAAAAAAATCATACATGACCTACAGATTGTAGCTTGCTAATATGTCAAAGGCAGCTTATATCTTAAAAACCAAAAATAACCAATTGTTTCCAGGAACCAAATTTGTAACTTTTATTGACACAAGGCCAAAAAGCACTTCTATGAGATGAGACTTTGGTTCATATTTTCATTCATTTTTTAAAAAATATGCTAGGGCTATAATGCGAGCAGATGAGCTTCTATCTAGCTTTGGCTTTCTAAGATCTATAATCCTGTTCAAGTCATAATCAAGTCCATTGTTGCATTACCTATATTTCACAGAGTAAAGAATATTTCTATTATTTCTTGGGAAAAATCAGCTTCCAATTCAAATTTATCTTTGCAATTCTGCAAAAACATCAGCACTTTAAACATTATATTTAAAACCTCATATTGCAAGCTTTGTTAATATGGTTGGATCCCAATAAGTAAGTGAAAAGCATATAGAATTTCTCCCAAATTTATAATTTATATACTTTCCCAAAATAATGGAAGTGAAGGTTGATGGAAAAGTAAGGGCTGGCTGAGGAGTGAGGGAACAGAAAGAAAAGTTTCAACTTGTGTTTTTCCTCCCAACAGAACAAGGAGGCCTCAGGGTTTTGTAAATGGGCATGGAAGGATGTCTCATCTTTGAGGGAACATAAAATGATGGCTTTATCCTTCATTTATTCATCTGTAATTCATCAGGATAAATGCAATATTCTTTTAGAAGAATAGGATTCAGGGCCTTAGTATAAAAAAAGGGGGATTCATGAATAATATCCTAAAATAAGAAATAAACAGTAAGCTTGGATTATGGATCTGCCTTAATAAGACAAGAGACAGGTACTGGCATGCTGGATTTTTCCAATAGACATCCAACTTTCATCCTTAAAATCCACAAGTCTAAAACTGAATTAATCATTTCTCTCCTAATCTGACTTGTCTCTTAGCCTAACCATTTCTCTCAATGACACCTCTATCATACCATCTATATTAAAGTCCTCATTCATAATTTTTGATTTCTCCTCTTCCCTTACCCTGAGCCAATATGGAAGCTCAGCAAGAGTACAGGCCCTAAGAGGACTGATGATGTCTGCCTCATCCTTTTATCCCCAGTACATGACACAGACAAAGTCAATGCAGTCATGACCCCTGTCCTCTTGGAGCTTACTATCCAGTGCAGGGGAGACATCCATTAAATATAATTACAAGTTGTTATAAGCACTTTAAAGAAAACTACTTGGTTTCTATGAAAGGAAGTCCAAGGGAACTCAATTAAGACAAGGGATGGTGGTAGTCTACTGTCTCTCGGGCAGTGAAACTGAGCTGAGACTAAAGGTAAAGTATGAGGTAGCGAGGCAAAGATTGGGGAAGAAGAAAAGCAACATGCAGGAAAATCCAAGGACAGGAAAGACCTCAGCACAGTTTAGGAAATGCAGAAAAAGGCCAGTAAGACTGGAGGTAATAAATGGGCTATGCAGTGAACTTACAGGCAATATTAAGGAGTTGGATTTTATCTCATACTCCCACGCAATGCAAAACCTAAAAAGCTACGTACATGATACACTTGCATGTCTTAAAAAGAACACTGCTGGGTAGAAAAGGGAGGGAAGCAAGACTGCAAACAAGCAGACCATCCAGCAAAGCTCCTGCAGTAGGACTAGAAAGAGGTGAGAGCAACCCGAAATCGCTGAAGCCATCTTCATTTCCAGGGTCTAGCATAGCTCCTGGTTCATGTAAATAAATAAGCCAAAAATAGGTATCAGCACCAGTTCTTACAGCTGACTTTCATGGTATTTCCACCTGTTTCAGTATGGAGGCATCCTCCAGTTTCCTTCTTAGATACATTTATTTTCTACAGTCATTTTTAGTCAACATCATGATAAAAAATGTTTAGATAGCATCTAACACCTATAATTTAAAGTCCAAACTCAACTGCCACATTAAACTCTTTATGAAAGTAGAAGTATAATTTTTATAAATAATAAAAAATTATAAGACTATCCCTCACAGAATTATTTACAATAGCAAAACAGAAACCACCTCTATTTGTATGGACTTCAATATAAAAAAGTCAAACTATAGTAACTCCTTATAAAATGAAATATTATGCCATCCTCAAAAATGTCTTCAAGGAATATTTAATAATGTGGGGGAAAGTAAAACTGCTAAGTAAATTAAACTGAATACATATATAACATGATATTAAGTTCAATTTTTATAAGAAAGCACAGACATACATATATACATGACCAAAAAGAACAAGTACAGAGCAATGAGGGATTGCGAAGTTACAGATGATTTTTAGTTTCTCAATATGGTTTCCTATTTTCTACAATAGTAATACTCCTATTCTCAGAAAAATTTCCTGGTAATGGTTACATCTAAGAGGGAAAAACTTCTTCATCCTCGCTCCATATTGCTCTCGCGACCTTTGTTCAAGTCTGAAACTCTGGTTCCCATAGACCTGTTTCTACCACTGCCTGCACATGGCCCCCTCCTGCCCTGCAGCTGAGTCTGTGAGGCCTCCCTCTGTAGCACAAGCCCTGCTCTCAACATTCACTACACAAGCATGCATCGGACATAACACATGCTGCCCTGACTCATCAACTTCTGTGTCTTTTTCTCTTATCTTCTCTGTCAAGTTCACTAATTACAATGTGTTTTGGTTTCTAGTCTAGCCTTATTACACCAAGCACAACATCATTTTTTTTTTTTAAAGATTATTTATTTATTTGAAAGGCAAAGTTACAGGGATAGAGAGGGAAAGACACAGGGAGATCTTCCATCCATTGGTTCACTCTCCAAATGATGCAATGGCCAGGGCTGGGCCAGAACAAAGCCAAGAGCCAGGAGTTTCTTTGGGTCTCCCACTTGGACGCAGGGGCCCAAGCACTTGGGCCATCTTCCATTTCCACTGCTTTGCCAGGCCACAGCAGAGAGCTGGACTGGAAGTGGAGCAGCCAGAACAGGAACTGGCACCCATCTGGGATGCTGGTGTTGCTGGCAGTGGCTTAACCTCCTATGCCACAACACCAGCCCCCAAGTACAGTGTCTTCTATACTGGCATTCAGTATTGGTTGGCTGCCCAGAATGTAGAATTTATTTCAATATAGGAACCACTGGTTCTAAGAAAAGCATGGCCAGGATCTCCTAGGCCCCGGCTGCTTTGTGGCCAATAATGGTGGCCATACTTTACGTTTCAAATCAGAGCTGGCTGGCACCAGCACAGTGTTAGCAGGCTAAGCCTCCACCTGCTGCACCAACATCCCATATGGGTGCCAGTTCGTGTCCCAGCTGCTCCTCTTCTGATCCAGCTCTCTGCTTATGGCCTGGGAGGCAGTGGAGGATAGTCTAAATGCTTGGCCCCTGCACCTGCATGGGGGACCCAGAGTAAGCTCTCGGCTCCTAGCTTCAAATAGGCGCAGCTCTGGGCATTATGGCCATTTGGGGAGTGAACCAGCAGATGGAAGACCTTTCTCTCCGTGTCTTCCTCTCTCTCTCAGGAACTCTGCATCTCAAATAAATAAATAAATAAATAGTCTTTTTGAAAAATCACATATGGCTATGGCAAGGAGGAGATTTCATAGAAGGTCTAGCTCAGCTCTGAAATTAAAATTGTGTTCTAAAGTTGTAGAGGGCCTCTCAGAGGGGCAGAGGCAGAGCCAGGGCTGGAAATGTGACGCCTCTAGATTCAGTGGTCTAATTCCCAGTGGGTACTATGGCAGCTGACTCCAAAGGCCCTTCCCCTTGATTCTTCAAAGAACAGAAACTGGCAAGTAAGTTTGGAAATGTCCATTTAATTTCCTGAATGTCCACTTGCCAGTCTGGAGAAAACTAATTTGAGACTGCCATTGTGCTTTTCAATCTGAATATGAAAGGTGCACTGACAGTAAATGAGAGTCCTAGTTTTTAAGCTTAACCATTAGGCACTTTAAAAATTGTTTTTACAGCAGCATAGCACAGAGGCCAGATAATCTGATCACAAATTCCTCCCAGGGACACACAATTAAAAGCACAATGTAGTGCACTTGTGAGGTTACACCAAAAATGAATGAATTCAGGCCTGGGTGAAATCAGGCTGTGTGACACAGGCTTATGAAATTGGCATGGAAGGTACACTGAACAACTCCAGGAAGACATATTAACGTCACCGATGAATAATTATTCTGATAGAGCACTAAGATCCTATGAGGTTAGCCTGTGATTTGAGTTGACAGCTTTGCTTATAAACATTGGTTCTAAAATATACCAATTAATGATTCATTTGAATCCTGTTCTGCTCTGATACTGTCCAAATTCTGGCATTTCGTGTCATGCCACCGTCTTTTACCATGTAAATTTTGGTTTTTATCAAGGCAAAAAGGGTAAAAAATATTTTCAAGTGAAAATAATACAAATAACAAAGGATCTATTTTACTGTTGTGAACCCTGACAATTTCCTTTTTGCATTAAAAAAAGATAATAAGTGTCAAACCAGTTATTATAACACATGACAGCTTCAGAATTGAGATGGCATATCCAGCTTTCTATTATTCAATACGGACACATGGGAAAAGAGCAAACAGTTTTCTAACAGATTTCTCTGCCTCAATGCCAATATGGCAAATAATCATGTAAAAATGTTATTACTCTACCTAATTTTCCCTTGGAGCTTTTAAATAGACACTTTGGTTAACTGGTTTTTAAAACATGCACTGGGAGCAAAGACAGCAACTACTATGAGGGGCCTTGCCAGTGACATCCAGCCTTCAGTGAGGTGACAACTGGAGTGGGCGGGGTTTCAAGATGATTAATAATGGCTGAGGACCAGGGGAGGTGGGACAGAGACAGATGCTTTTGCTAAAATGGAAGAGCTCCTGAAATGGCATGGATTCCACTGAGGCAGAAGTTGAGGAAAGGAAAAGAGAAAACTTAATCTGTACTTTCTTTCTATATTTACTGGGGATGACTGTCAAAGTTAGAGTCCAATAGAGCAATCCAGTTATAAAAGGAATAGAAGCCAAATCAGTAGTCCACCTTCATCCTCACAGGATATGTTCCATCACCTCCCAGTAGATGCCTAAAACTGCAGGGAGTACAAAACCCTATAAGTACCATGTTTTACCTATTTATACCTATGGTAAAGTTTAAAGATTAGGAACAGTAACAGGATAGCAATAAAAATAAAATAGGACAATTATAACAATATATTTGGATACAAGTTATTTAAAATTCATGAATTATTTATTTTTAGAATGTTTCATGTAATATTTTCAGGCTGTGGTTGATTGCAGGGTCACTCAATCTGTGGAAAGTAAAATCACTACTAAGGGAGAACTATGGTGGTTACCACAGTGTACTAGAAACTGAGAGTGATTCCTGTCAATTGGCCTTCTCCTACTATGTGCTAGATGTCATGCCTGAATAAAACTGAACACACAGCTTACTTTATAAGAGCAAACTCTTGGCTACAGCACATATCAGGCTGCAATCATGCTCAAAATAAGATCTTCAGTAGAAAGACTGCATTTTCCTTTATACCTAAAATAAAAAAAAACCTGTTTAGCAAACAAAGTTATCCTTATCTGAAATGCTTCTAAAGTCTGTGCTTGCTATTTATGTAGGGGCCTTTTAGATAACACCTTCTCTAACTGTTGCCAGTTCTCGCATTTTACCACTGAACAGTATCTGTATTTGCTGATTTTATTTTGTCACTAATGCTATCATAACTTAATGCTATCAGGGAATGAGAGAGAATCAGTGCTGATTAGAGTTCAGGAAGTGAGGATGAAAGCAATACTAACTGGGATACTTGTTTTTGTAAAGCCTCTGCAGGAGGTCTTCTTATCCTGAAGTCATTTAGGAATTCCTAATGACTCAAACTGAGCAAAGATCTGCAGACAAGTCCTGGAGACACACCGGGTGGGCGCTCTGTGGTGAGGCAGTTTGGATAGAAACAGAATTCACAGTCTTTGGAGTCAGACAAACTTGCTTTTGAAATCTGGCCAAATGATTTTTTTTTTAACTATGCAACCACTCTGAGCATCTATTTTTTTCACCTGTAAAACTGAGAATGCCTTCACTACAGAGATGCTGGACAGGATTAGGTGAGACCAAAGTATGGGCTGAGGGCCTAAGAGGAAGTAGCACGCGGTCAGCATGCTGCTGCTTCTCTCTTCCCTCAAATGCCCTCCACGAGGGAAGAGGCCAGAAGTTCACACTGTTTACCACTAGTCTCTGAGTGTGCATATGTGGCAATGAGGTGTGCAAAGGAACGTTACGTACATTTGTGAGTCTATGTGCTCGTGAACTGTGCCACCTTTAAAATATTTTATTTTATTGACTATAGCATTAGTTTACCCTCGTAAATCATCTGGCACATCCATTTACTAGTGTTTTAGGGATCTCTGGGCTCAGGAATACTTGAAAAATAGTCTATAAGTATGATCTGATTATCCTGTCTCCCATTTTCTTTTCTTCTTTTTTCAGAGGATTATAGAGCCAGTAGTGAGGATGGCATTAAACCTTGCCATTTATCTACAACTATTTTCTCCCCTTTCTGTACCATGGAATTTGCCTTTTTCTTCTCAAAATCTCCTCAGAGGGCCACTTTTGGTCTCTTCACTGACAGGAAACGTGGATAAGTAGACAAAGCACAAAACAAAAAGAGGGAAGAGAGAGGGGTTCTTGGCTGCTGGGTGGACACTGCCTTATTTCTCTTGTCTTCAATGCTTATTTCAGCAAGTACAAGGAAGAGCTGAGAAGCCCCGTTTTCCTGAGGAGGGGTCTGAAAAATCGCCAGGCTGAAAAGCAGAGGAGCCTCTGGAAATGACAAAAGAGGCTGCCGCTGTATCCTGACCCAGTTGCCTTGGCGTGTTTTGAGAGCTCAGATTCCATTTCGTATTTATCATAAGAAAACCAGAATTATAGCTCCAGGAGGAGCTAAAAGTTGTGTTCCCTTTGGTCTCAGATACTAACACGTTCTACCTGAAGAAGGGCTGCTGAAGCAGACTGACAACCTTTCTATTACCTCGGCTGAAGGCGGAGACAAAATAAGTCTCAGGAGTTCTCAGAAAGCTGAAAAAGTTCTCTGTAAACTATGTTGTTATCAAATGGAAAGTACAAGAACATGACTGAAACTTTACTCATGGAGATTTCCTGGGCTTGGCTCTGGTTACGAGAAAGTGAGGGGACGCTGATTGGGGTCCTGTATGCAGCACTGCACAGCGACAGGAGTCCAGAACCACAACCTATCCAGACCCAGGACCACTTCCCACCCAAAGAGCACTGTCCAATCCTGCTTAACTTAGCACTGACTTTCCTGTGTATCTGATGACCCATGAGCTGTCCACGGGGAAAAAAAGGACAGACAGCAAAGAGAAAGTTTGCAGTCCTAAATGTGAGTAAAACCATACATTGGGTATGAGGGGGTAACTAGTTCTCAGCGCACTGGAGAAAGGAAATCCCACTGCTTCAAAACTTCCTAGCATTTTAAAATTCACCGCTAAACAAGGTAACTCTCCGTTTCCGGAGTGCATCGGTGTGACTGGGCCACCAAGCCACACTCACGGATGCTGTCATTACTGCTCAACTGACACACCCCAAACAAGAAGTTTCGCTTCAGAATCCAAGCCCCAAGTTACAAAGAGCACGCAAATCTTTATATAAATGACCTTTTCTATAAGACTGCTAAGAGAAATTCAGAAGAGGAAAACAGCAGTGCTCAAGATTTGCCTTTTCTGAAAAGCATCCTTTGGAAGAGGACAGAGTACATTCTTTGGAACCAGATAGCAGTAGTTTCAAATCCTTCCCTTGCCCCTGACCAGCCGTCTGACTCTGGGCAAGCTTTTCGATATTCACCTTCCTCACCTGTAAATAAGGAGAGTGCTGCCTTTCCCTGTAGGGCTCTTGTGGGTTGAGAGACAGCATGCATTCAACACCCAGCAGAGGGCCTGCCCTTTGTCAGTGCTCAATAAATGGTAGCTTATTTCTACTACTCCTGATGTTAAAGGACATCCACAGATACTCTTCAGCACTCTGTTTAAGAGCTTTTATGAAAGTGTAGGTGACGCTGGCAAAAGTCCTGTCATGTAGAGCGTCAGTGGATTACACACTCAGTTTTAGCCTCCCATTTAAATTAGGCATGGGCAAGAACATCGAACTCTTTTCAGAACACTTCTATTCTGGGGCCCTGAGACTGTCTCCACACAAAATAGCATGAAAGTAAAAAGCTCTAGTTTTGTTTGCAGTTCATGTATAGAACATGCCAGCAACTCCCATCAAACCCATTATTCTAAAGAATAGAGTGTACTCTGTGATCCATCTGAACAGTAGTCTGACAATGTGCCTGGCTTCCTTCCCACCTGTCCTAAGTCTTTTCTTCCTCTGAGAAGATGATTCCAATATTAGTTTTAAATCCAGTGCCCATTCAAGACTGGAAATTTCCTGAAGAGATCATACTGCCGGTAGATGCCACACAGTCACCACACAGGCCTGACAGTAAGATCCAACATCTGTAACTGTGGACGGTGTTCAAAATCTTCCTGGGGATGTAAGCTAGCACCTGGGCACCTTTAGCAATGCAAAAAATTCCCTCCTCTTGGAATTGCTCTCTAAACATACAGCATTACATTTGGACTCAAAAATGTCTTTTGTGGCTGGCCACTTGGCTAATCCTCCGCCTGCGGCACCAGCACCCCTGGTTCTAGTCCCAGTTGGGGTGCTGGATTCTGTCCCGGTTGCTCCTCTTCCAGGCCAGCTCTCTGCTATGGTCCGGGAGTGCAGTGGAGGATGGCCCAAGTGCTTGGGCCCTGCACCCTCATGGGAGACCAGGAGAAAACACCTGGCTCCTGGCTTTGGATCAGCGTGGTGCGCCAGCCGCAGCGGCCATTGGGGGTGGTGAACCAACGGAAAAGGAAAACCTCTCTGTGTCTCTCTCTCTCTCTCTCTCACTGTCTAACTCTGCCTGTCAAAAAAAAAAAATGTCTTTTGTTCTCTATAAGCTTCTCTGAGGAAAAAAGAAGTAAAGATAAAAACATGGACCCTTGAAAATCCCATTGAGCAGGGGAAAGCAAAACAGGTAGACATCATTCTTCCATGTGAGGATGCCCTGCTGGTGTGAAGTGGAGAGAAGAGGGATGGCACACAATCTTTTAAGGTGCAAGCACGTTCACAGACAGATACCTTCCCAGAGTGTGCAAGAACCTAGCTTCCTTCGAGAAGACAACACAGCACTATGTAATTCAAATTAATTCCTCTCTGAATGAGAGCAGAGTAACAAAGACAGAACTTGGCAAGATGGCACAGCACAGTGAGTGCAGAATTGTATTCCCAGTTGATACATGGTAAGATGTTGGGTTGTCAGCTTAATGTGACATAAAATGAGGCTGCACACTTTCTAAACACCGTAAAGTGTTTAGAAAAGTAAAATTCAGGGGAATGATTAAGGCAGCAATTTAGTGAGTCTGGAGAAAATGAACTCTGTGGGGTGGGATTGTGACCTTTCTTCAGCTGGTATCCCAAAGGCCTCTGGGGAGAGGAGACGCATGATTAAGAGGCCAGGGCTAGCTCCACCCCCCTGATGGAAATGCAGCACCATTTGCTACCACCTGGAAGCCTAGAGGGAAAAAAAAAAAAAAAAAACAAAAACAACTCGGTGTGGAGACCTCCCGTCTATTACAGGCAGGAGTGAAAAGTGCGAGAGAAAGCTCCCAGAATCAACAGTGGTGAGCTGGGGTCACACAGAAAGGAGTCATGAAGGCATACAACCCCTTTACTCACATGGCTTCTTTCAGGGCAACTCATTTCATGATACTTCATGCAGGTGGTTAAAAGAACAGTTGGGCTGGATACATCTTACTGTACATCACACAAATCTGGAACGCCCATGGGACATTAATTTCAGGGCATGTATTGCTATTATGCTCTTACAACCAGCCTCTTTGCCAGGGGCAGCTTGTAACTCAGAAATTCATATTTCATGTAGGATATGCTGTATAACACTGAAGAGAAAAGCAGTTATTTTGTTTCGTTGTGCTTTTTCCCAATCCAACTAGAAAGGCATCTGGGAAACAGCTACACATGCTTACCCAAACTTTCTGTAAAGTTGTTCTCATTCATCTGGGCACAAGTCTGCTGAGGTCCTATCTCCTTACCATTTACTCTTGCAATGAACACGCTACCTTCTCTGCCGTTCTGAGACCCCCACAAGCAATCTGACCATGCTGGGATTTGCTTTTCTCATACACATTTGGTTCTCACTTTGTCCTGAACCCAGAAAGTGCTTCCCTCTGTAGTCTGCCAGGCACGAACTCATTCCTACTGAGAGGAGCTGTTAAAATCCTATCTCTTTCCAAGTGGTAGTGAGGTGGTTCTTTTCAAACTTTTACCTGCTTCTTAACTCTGGTGAGCAGTAACAATTTATTCAACTAAAAAGAGAAATCATGTTAATTCTAAGTATTGCAAACAGTAAATTTTATTCATGCTCTTGAATTGCTTTCCTTTGTACCCATGTCTGTATAGCTGTTATATGAGTCCTTTGTTCTGATATAGCTGTCACTCCTTCAACTCAGTTCTTGCCAAAGACTAAGCTGTGTCTGGAGATACAAAGATACCTGTTCTTCCTGAAGAGACACCAGTTTAGTGAGGAAGACAGACAAGTAAACAGATCTGTATCTGAGATATATGGCATGAATAGGGAAAAATTATGTGGCACAAATAACTTAGCAAGGGGGTGGCGAGAGGCATAACATACCACAAGGATAAGGATCAGCAAAATGCAAAAATTATGAACATGCAGGTAATGCTTCCATTTTTGCCTCATTCTCTCTTCCCATGCACATCCATGCTACACACTCTGCCTTTCCTCCTGCTGTAAAGGAAGCAGTGATCTCATTCCTATCTAAAGCCAATCTTCCACTTGAGCTCAAGATCCCAGCCCCTCTCCAACAATCAGGGACACAGACCCTGCAAAGATCCATTCTCCTCTACGATCAAATCCTTCCTCCTGTGGTGTCACTCCAACTTGCATGCACACAACCTTAACATCTTCCTGTCTTGACCCTCTTACTCTGACAGGAGTCCCCCCACCCCCCCCAAGCTCTTCCTCAATCCTCTGCTTCCCTTCCCAAGGATGCTCCTTTCAATTTCTTCATTTATTGCTATCCCTAATTCCCCAGGCTCCACTCTCTCCTCCCACAAAGCCACTGAAATTGCAGTTAACAAGGTCACCAATAAGTTCCATCTTGTTAGATCCATGAGTCACTGCTCTGTTCTCACCCGTCTTTGTAAAAGCCACAGCCCACCTCTGTTTCCCCTCCGTCTGTGTTAAGACTGTCTTCTGTAGGCTTCTGTGAAAATTCTGCCCATGTTTTCTTCCAGCTTCACCGGCAGCTCCTTTCCATTCTCTTCCATTCTCTTCTTTTCCTTGCTTGCCTGCCTTCTTATGCCCCCTGTAGTCCATTCTCCCACTAGATCATGCTAGAATCACCTTTCAAACATGTAAACCAAGTTCTCTTCTCACCCAGCTTAAATCCCTCATGGTTTTCCATTATGCTAAGAATTCCACACTGTCAAGGACCCAGTTTCCCTTCTCCCTGCCCTCATTTCTAGCCACACGGTTCCCCAGCACCCTACAGACTACCCGCCAGCTTTCAGATACACATGACCTTCTGTCCTGGTCCTCAAACATCCAAGCTAGTTCCCACTTCACAGCTTTTACCCATGCTGTTCACTAGCCTGGAATGCTCTTCCCTTAGCTCACTGCAAGGCCAACTTCTTAGAATGAAAATCTTGGCTCAACTGACTTCTTCACAGAGGCCTTCCCTGACCATCCTGCTCAAGCACCCCTTCCCAGAACTCAGCCACCTGCTAGCTCATTTCCCACTCCAATTTATTCAAAACATTACAAGAATCACATTCATGTCTTCACATTTCATCTCCCTGTCCTGCTAGAATGTAAGGGGCATGGAGCAGGGACTCGGGCTTGTCCACAGCTGGAGGTCCGAGCTCAGGCATGGTACTTAGCATTCTATAGGTGCTCTGCAAATATTACTCGTGCATAAGTGAAAAGATGATGAAACCCTTGTTCACGACCCTGTGTTTCAGCTCTGTACTGTGCAATCGCAGAAGGGCACAGCAAGGGGAAAGGAGAGACATAAAAATAACGAGTGTGCAGGGGAATCAGACCTACGGAACTAGAATTACTGAAGGAGTGTTTTATTTGTGTTCTTCAGGGAGTCATCACTAATTTTTTTATGTCTAATGAGAATTAAATAAAAGGGGATGGACTTTCGGTTCAGGAAACTGGTACAAGCTCTAGAGTAGGTGAGAAATGGGTTATAAAAACACTTTCATGGGCCAGCGCCGCGGCTCACTAGGCTAATCCTCCACCTTGCGGCACCGGCACACCAGGTTCTAGTCCCGATCGGGGCGCCGGATTCTGTCCTGGTTGCCCCTCTTCCAGGCCAGCTCTTTGCTGTGGCCAGGGAGTGCAGTGGAGGATGGCCCAAGTGCTTGGGTCCTGCACCCCATGGGAGACCAGGATAAGCACCTGGCTCCTGCCATCGGATCAGCGCGGTGTGCCAGCCGCAGCGGCCACTGGAGGGTGAACCAACGGCAAAGGAAGACCTTTCTCTCTGTCTCTCTCTCTCACTGTCCATTCTGCCTGTCAAAAAAAAAAAAAAAACACACACACACACACAAAAAACACTTTTCTGGGATTGACTATTATTTGAGATTATAATCAGTTCTTAAGGAAGAACACTGAAATTCCTTTTAAAATAAAAAGATATAGTGATAACTCTGTATCAGTTGAGTGCCTCCTGCATGTCAAGAGCCACATCTCCTCTGGCGTTTGTGGCAACCCTATGAGACAGGTACCAGTACTGTTCTCATTGCAGAGCAGAGAAGGCTGAGGTGTAGTACAGCTAACTAACCTGAAAAGGCCACACAGTTGATAAATGACCAGCTGCAAACAAATCAAATCCATCTGATGTAAATCTGTGCTCTTAATCCCTACGTTGAGAAGGAAGAGTTTAAAGCCCTGAAAGCATGAGAGTTAACTTCTTGAACCTTCACCCAAATCTAGGATTTTAAAGAACACCTTTAAAAGGCTCTAACAATGTATAGTCTATATTTGAACTTTTGGTTATTATAGATATTTGAGAAATTGGACAAAATAATGGGTTTTATCTATCACATAAATACTCTTCTGTTATCCTGAAGGATTTTTTTTTTAATAGTCTGAAGACCTATCTCAGAGATGTTGGAAAAGAAAATCAAGTTTGCAAAGCATCACTAGGTATGACAAAATAATTTCATGTTCCTCTCAGGTTTTGGACAGAGGTCAGCCTACAAGCCAAGACTGGATTTTTACATTTTTAAATGGGTTATTTGAAGAAAAGCATGTAAGAGAGACTTTAAGTGGCCCAAAAAGCCTGAAATATTTCCTGTCTAGTCCTTTACCTAGTTTGTTGACATCTTAACACTGAATGCAAAAAGTACACAATGACTATAATAGAAAATAAAGTCCCCAGCTAAGAAAAAGCAACTCCATGAACGTTTTCGAAAGTGTCCAAGGGATATGTGTTGTACACCATCATAAACAAAACTCGCCAGGGTCACGTTTTACAGTAGATCTGGCCTCCCAACTTAGGGCTGCGATGCTAGTGTGCAACATTCAAAATAAAGGATGCTAAAAGGCCCAAGGAAAAAGCAGAATCATTCCATTTAGAGCTGCAAGGAACCAATGTCCCCTCTCTGCGTGAATGAAAAATGGCTCTTAAAGGGGCAGTGACTTCAAACCACAACACGTTCACACAGTGCAGTCACGTCCGGGCTCCTAGGCTGGGTCTGTTCTTTCTGTGCCACGTGACCTTTACCTTACCACGGAGACACGTTTTGCAAACTGAGGAGTGGGAGACAGCGTTTTAAAAGGTCAGAAAAAATCAGCAGCTCTTCAAGGGATCTTTGATCCAAAGGGAAAGTCCCAACTGCATACACACACCCACACACACACACATATATATATACCTTGTTACTTTTAAAATGTTTTAAATTTCAAAAATAATACTCATTATAGAAAATTTACAAAATGTAAAACATTCAAAGAGAATAATCATTCATAATCTCTCCATTCAATAACATGCTTTTAACATTTGGTATATTTCTTTACAGCTTTTAAAAATGCATATACACATATGTCACTTAAAAATTAGAATAATATTTATCTTTTTCACCTAACTATTCAGCATTTTTGTGTCATAAATTTTCCTAAAGCATTTTTAATAGTTATACAATCCCAATGTGTGTGTATTTGCTTATAATCTATGTGATCCTCCCACACCTTTTAAATCATATCCAGATGATTTATACTAAATACAGTGTATTATCAAGATAGTTGTTTAGATGACAAGAAAAAAGTGTGCACATGTTCAGTTCAGCTGCATTTTTTTTTTTTTTTTTGGACAGGCAGAGTGGACAGTGAGACAGAGAAAGAGAGAGAAAGGTCTTCCTTTGCCGTTGGTTCACCATCCAATGGCCGCCGCAGCCGGTGCGCTGCGGCCGGTGCACCGCGCTGATCCAAAGGCAGGAGCCAGGTGCCTCTCCTGTTCTCCCATGGGGTGCAGGGACCAAGGACTTGAACCATCCTCCACTGCACTCCCGGGCCATAGCAGAGAGCTGGGCTGGAAGAGGGGCAACTGGGACAGAATCCGGCGCCCCGACCGGGACTAGAACCCGGTGTGCCGGCGCCGCAAGGTGGAGGATTGGCCTATTGAGCCGCGGCGCCGGCCTGCATTTTTTAATATATCATCGCTCCACTCCCCTTGCTCCAGACTGATGGAATCACTTGTTGGTTGGCTCTGGATGTGGAACCCAGGGATACAGAGGGCTATTTCTACATCACCTTTTGTGAAACATCTACTCATTATATAGTCCTACTTCCATTCTTCTTTTGAGGTACTCATCTTTTCCATTTTGTAATTCTAAAACACCTAAGATGTTGACCTTTTTTTCTGCTGTAAATAGTGTACTCTTCCAACTTTGCCATTTGTCTTTTAATTTTATCTTTTCAATTTGCCGCTGTTTTTAATTCTAGAAATGCAGCATTTCTATCGAGTTAAAACCTTTATTTTGGCAGAGATCAGCAGCAGTCCGGCACTGACATGGAGCCATATAAGGGAAGATCTACTGGAGCTGCCGAACGACCTTTTAGTCTCTAAAAGGCAGCCAGTGTAAGTCCCCTAAATCCGCACAGCCTGAAGCGGTCCCATGGAAGGAATATGCCCTGGGTGTGCTGCTCCCTGCTGCAGATCCTCAAGCAAATCGCCCAGTCTCTCTAGACACCATCTCCTTCACCCACAGAATGAAAGGTCTGGACGTTGCAATCTCAAAATGCACCCAGTTCTAAGGCTCACTCTCATGTGACATTTGCAGGAAGGGAACTCAGGACTACATGTTCAGGCTAGTCAGAGTACACGACCCCAGAGAGACCTGTCAATGAGAGGAGTGAAGACAGCGAGAGAGGTATGAGAGGTAAAAGTCTCTGATGGGAAACTGCAGTCCATTGACATGAAGGTACAGCGTTTGTTTCAAGAAAGCACAGATAGCAGGTTAAGCCACTGCCTGAGATGCCAGCATTCCATATGGGCACAGGTTCAAGTCCTGGCTGCTCCACTTCTGATTCAGGTCCCTGCTAATGCAACTGGGAAAGCAGAGGAAGATGGCTACATGGGAAACCATGATGAAGCTTCTGACTCCTGACTTCGGCCCGGCCCAGCCCTGGTTGTTGCAGCCATTTGGGGAGTAAACCAGTGGACAGAAGATCTCTTTCTCCTCCCCTGCCCCATCTCTCATCTCCCCCTCCTTCCCTCCTTGTGTCTCTCTTCCTCTCTCTATAACTCTGCCTTTCAAATAAATAAATAGTTTTTTAATTTGTTTTATTTATTTGAAAGACAGAGTTACAGAGAGAATCGAGACAGAGAGAGAGGTCTTCCATCCACTGGTTCACTCCCCAGATGGCTGCAACGGCCAGAGCTGTGCCGATCTGAATCCAGGAGCCAGGTGCTTCCTCCTGGTCTCCCATGCGGGTGCAGGGGTCCAAAGTCTTGGACCATCCTCTACTGCTTTCCCAGGCCATAGCAGAGAGCTGGATTGGAAGAGGAGCAGCCAGTACTAGAACTGGCACCCATATGGGATGCCAGCGCCTCAGGCCAGGGCTTTAACCCACTGCGCCACAGCGGTGGCCCCAAATAAATAAATCTTAAAAAAAAAAAAAAACAGCTGGCGTCATGGCTCACTAGGCTAATCCTCCACCTGCAGCGCCGGCACACCAGGTTCAGGGGCGTCGGATTCTGTCCCGGTTGCTCCTCTTCCAGTCCAGCTCTCTGCTGTGGCCCAGGAGTGCAGTGGAGGATGGCCCAGGTCCTTGGGCCCTGCACCCTCATGGGAGACCAGGAGAAGCACCTGGCTCCTGGCTTTGGATCAGCGCAGTGTGCCAGCTGCAGCGCGCAGCCAGAGTGGCCATTGGAGGGTGAACCAACGGCAAAGGAAGACCTTTCTCTCTGTCTCTCTCTCTCTAACTCTGCCTGTCCAAAAAAAAAAAAAAAAAAAAAAGGCATGATGAGGAAGGGGGACAGGATGAGTGAGGTCAAGGGTCAAGGGTAGCAGACAAGCACCAATGTTGTGGTACAGCAGGCTAAGCTACTGCGTACAACACCAGCATCGCATAACAAAGCACCTGTTCGAGTCCTGGCTGCTTCACTTCTGACCCAGCTCCCTGTTAATGCGCCTGGGAAGGCAGCGAACGATGGCCCAAATACTTGGCCCTCTGCCACCCACATAGGAGATCTGGATGGAGTTTCTGGTTCCTGGTTTTGATGTGGCCCAGCCCCAGCTATTGAGGCCATTTGGGGAAGTGAACTAGCAGATGGAAGATCTTTCTCCTTGTCTCTCCTTTTCTATGTGTCACTCTGCCTTTGAAGCAAACAAATAAATTAAAAGGGGGGCCAGTAGAGAAAGTCCTCAACACTAGTGTGCATTCTTCCCAGAGAAAGCACCAGGTAATAGAGTGGTTTCCTCTGAGCCAGTTGAAAGATGGTAAATGTTGGATATAGGAATAAAAGAATGAAAAAAAAAATCAAAAAAGAAAAGAATCCAAGTATAAAAAAATGGTACAGGCTTTGAGGTGAAAGAGAAAAGCTGATTATGAAGTCATCATGTTGAGAGATAACCCTTTAAAGACAGGATAAATTAGATCAAAGACACAAAAAAGGACAAAGGCAACGGAACTCAAGCCCAGACAAATGGTCCCCAGGCCGGCACTGTGGCATAGCAGATAAAGCTGCCACCTGTAGTGCCAGCATCCCATATGGGTGCCAGTTCAAGTCCCGGCTGCTCTTCTTCCGACACCACTCTCTGCTATGGCCTGGGAAAGCAGTAGAAGATTGCCCAAGTCCTTGGGCCCCTGCACCAACACAGGAAACCTGGAGGAAGCTCCTGGCTTTGGATTGGTGCAGTTCCAGCCATTGCAGCCAATTGGGGAGCGAACCAGCAGATAGAAGACCTTTCTCTCTCTCTCTCTCTCTCTCTCTCCCCCCCCCCCCCTTCTCTCTGTGTAACTCTGACTTTCAAAGAAATAAATATAGAAGAGGGAGGAGGGGGAGGGGGAGGAGGAGGGGAAGGAAGAAGAAGGAGAAGGAGAAGGAGAAGAAGAAGAAGAAGAAGAAACGGTCCCAAGAACAGGTTGGCAGAATTGGAGCAGAGAATAAAGTGATGTCCTCTGTCCCTGAGAATTAACTGCAACACAATGTTATAAAACAATAACACATGCTCAGAAGTCCTGAGGAGCTGGAAAGAAAGGCAAAGTGTTAGCTACCTAACAGCAGCATCGTGCTGAAGGAGCCACTGCAAATTCCTGAATCTTACACAGGATCATCAGAAATCACATTAATGAGCCAAAGTCCTTACCTTATCACTGCTAACTAGCTAGCTATTTATTTACGCGTATTTAAAAATTATTTTTTTCTTGCATAATATTAAGTAATAACACCTGTTCATTTCCTTTCACTTTATTGCTACTTTAGTAGCTATTTATCTTTTCCATCTTAGCACTGATTAAAACATAAAATGTCTTTAGGAAATGTTATGTCCTAATTTATAGTTTAATTTAATCTTAGCAGTCAAACACTGATAACATTGCATCTCTTAAAGAAATCAGCTTATTCATTATCACTCACCAACAAATATATATAAGAAAGAAAAAAGACCTCATCCTCATGCAAAGCAAGGAGGCGGTAAAGAAAGAAAAGCAAATCCTGAGCACTCCCTGGCCCAATGGGGTGTATCAGGAACAAATACCTCCCCATGTCTCTCTCTCTTTTTTTTTTTTCTAAGATTTTTATTTATTTATTTGAAAGGCAAAGTTGCAGAGAGGCAGAGACAGAGAGAGAGAGAGAGAAGTCTTCACTCCCCAAATGGCCGCAATGGCCAGAGCTGGGCTGATCCTAAGCCACAAGCCAGGAGCTTCTGCCAGGTCTCCCACACAGGTGCAAGGACCCAAGCACTTGGGCCACCCTCTACTGCTTTCCCAGGCCATAGCAGAGAGCTGGATTGGAAGTGGAGCAGCTGGGTCTCAAACCAGTGCCCATATGGGATGCCGGCACTGCAGGTTGCAGCTTACTCACTAAGCCACAGTGTCAGCCCCTCCCCGTGCTTCCCTTAAGGAGGCTGCCTCATCCATCTGTTTACTTCCAAAACTTCCTTTTTTAAGTGTTTACTGTCTTTCATGCAAAGACAAAGAAAAGAGCTACTGTCCCCTTCCAAAAAAACACAGAAGGTAAAAAAAAAATCATACTACAAACAGCTTTTAACCCCAGGCCTGAAGCTCTCAATAAATTAAAATTCCTTCATTACTCGCTCTGTCTAGGATACAACTGGAAAAAGACTAGCCACATCCCATTCTAAAGATGAGAAGAGTTGCTCACAGAAACAGCTGAGGTCTACAACACACAAGGAAACAAAGGCCAGCCTTTCCACTAGAGGCTTTTGTGAACTCGGATGGTGCAGGAAAGAGTACTGGTGACGAGTGGGAACCTGGAGCACAGCCCCAGCCTCACTCCAGACCTCCTCTGTGATCTTGGGAAAGTAATGGCTACCTTTCCACACCTCCCCTGCTTCTCCCACAATAAAGGAAGGACATCCTATGCACATCGACTACCTAATACAGAGTGTCTAAGGAGCAAACGGAAGGAAGAGCTCTTTATAAAGCATTGGGCATTCCTGTTATCGATAGGTTTTTTGAAAAGAACAGACACTAAACTAATGATTTTTAAACTTTCACCACCAATTTCATAAACTTCATGATGAAAAGCACTAAATGATATATATTAAAGAGTATTTTTTAATTTCAATCATTTGAAATATTTGAGAGAACCACTGTGTGTTTCAGAGGGGTGTGTGTATGTGTGTGTGTGTCTTAAATTTTAAGTAAAATTATAATATGGCATAGATATTACACAAATTATTTCAAAAATTGTGTATAAACAAATAAACCAAAGTCAACATGCTAAATAATAATACAATTGCATTCTGCTCATGAAATCAAATTCAAACTTTCAATTTAACATTCTATTCATAAAATAATGCCACTTCACATAAAAATGCCCTGGCCTGAAGTGCCGGCATCCCATATGGGTGCCGGTTCTAGTCCCGGCTGCTCCATCTCCGATCCAGATCTGCTATGGCCTGGGAAAGCAATAGAAGATGACTCAAGTCCTTGGGTCCCTGCACCCATGTGGGAGATCTGGAAGAAGCTCCTGGCTCCTGGCTTCGGATCAGTGCAGCTCCAGCCGTTGCGACCAACTGGGGAGTGAACCAGCAGATGGAAGATCGATCTCTCTCTCTCTCTCTCTCTGCCTCTCCTTCTCTCTGTGTAACTCTGACTTTCAAATAAATAAATAAATCTTTAAAACATGATATAAAATACTATGAGGAGTTGACAAATTCTGTTTATAAGTGTTTTTCACCCCAGACAGCAATTCTAATCTAGACTTTAATCTAAAGCTAATGAGATATTTTTGCATTTTTAACCCTTAAAAAGCCATCCAGATTATGAACAAACTTCACAGAGTTTGGAATAATAAGAAAGCATGCTGTGATCTAACAATTACTTTGAATAAAGGATATTTATCAATAATTACAATGAGTAAAAATGTTCTTTCTCTGGCACCCCAGAGGAACAGTGTTTAACGAGAAAGAATTATTTATGCCTACAAACTGAGAACTGTAATGGGCAGTTTTAATATAACACATCACAGCAGTACAAGCAAGCTGCCAGAAACCTGTTACCTGGTTTTGACTTATATTCATCTGATTTCCAAGACCAGACTAAAGCTTTGAAAACAGCAGGGGCTTCCTGTTTTGTTTCTGCTCATTACTGAGAGTCAGTGCAGCACAAGCTATGCAGACAAGGTCTTCAGGCGGGAATACCGAGGTTCCATCTTTCCGGGCTGAAAATGAGTTCTCGCTCATCTCGTATGTGCTAGGACTAGTGATGTCAACATGCACTCCCACCCTTTCTCTTTTCTAAGTGGCTTCAACATTGCTACATTCACTTTGAAAGAACCCAACGCTGTTAGGAAGTTCCTATCACTGCAAGGACAAGTTTTAGGAGAAAAAGAATCCATGGTTAATCAGTTTTGCTACCAAGAGTAGCTGTCAGTCTCCTGGAATCAAATTAAGCACAAAAGCAGCAGGGAGGAGTGGAATGTGTGAGGGCCAAGAGCAGGCTGAGGGGAGGTACGGGGGAGCCACAACCAGCCTGGGCCAGAGGGGACCTCTCTTCAGTCTGATGAGGCGACAGCACAATGTAATTGGTTTCGGTGTTTTTAATTTTAATTAGTCACATCAATTAATGCTAAAAACAATGCTAACAGTATATTATTTTCATCTAGTTAAATAAAGGATTACACACATTTGAGTAAATTACACAGCATTAAACATTTAAATAACTTGAAATGAAGCCATTACTGTCATTCAAACAAGTTTCCACAGCTAAAGGCTGAATGTTAAGTATGAACTGATTTGGCATTACAAGAATATAAATCCTTTATCTTTTTAGTGAGAAGGAAAAATGAAGAGATTTGAGGACTTCGGCCTTGAATAAGTGGTTTGCAGTAGCACAGCGCCCTTCAGTGGTCAATGATTCAAAATACAACTTCCAAAGGCCAAAGACCAGTAGCAATCTTCATACTGAATGGTGGCAATTGATAACATTATCTTCTTTTTCTTTTCATTCTTTCCTATTACAATTATCTCAGCACATATTTTTCAGCATTAGACTAACTTTCCACTGCCAAATTTCTCTTACCATATATATTTTTTTTAATTAAAATCTTATTTGTTCTAAGAAATGTTCTAGAGAGTAAAAAAGAAATCAGCAAAGCCAAACAAAGCAAAACCTTAAGTGGTAACGGGTAGGGTGTCAGTGCTAGAATGGGAACAACTAAGTATAAAAGTGTTAAAATCTGAAGTCTAGAGAGATTATAAAAATTATGGAAATTTATTTTGTCTATTAATTTAATACAAGTAAAGACAGCAAATTCAAAATTACATAATTTTTACTCATTTCTTCAATATAGAAATATTTCTGTTTTAAATTCTAGTATAAAAGATTCAGTATATATGCATTTGTTTTCATGACTGAACTCCTATTAAAATAGATACCAAATTTATTAGAATTCCAATATTTTTCTGAGGAGGTAAAAAAAGACAACCCCCTTTGGTTACCTTTACAGGTTACCAAAAAAGCTCCTTTAGGCCAATCTATAATATCTCTATTCTTCAGATTACATTGATTTTCACATGAAAAGGGATCACAATTCGATATAGAAGAACTGAAATAGAATAAACCGGTGGTAATATTCTTGTGTTTTTTCTCAATAAAAACTGCAAGGTATGAAAGCATTGCCACATTCGGATCTGGCTGAAGAGCCCACGAGAGTATTTCAGGCATGGAAAGCCAAGACACTCTGGCAAAAACAACAACAAAAACAACAACAATAACACCTAAATGAAAGATCTCTGTGAGTGAGATCCCAGTGGAAAGAATGGGGCCATCAAAGAAGGAGGTACCTTTCTCTGAAGGGAGGAGAGAACTTCCACTTTGACTAAGACCCTGTCGGAATAAGATCTAAGTCAGCAAACTCAAAAGGCTTCCATAGCCTTGGCAACTCATGACTAGAGCCTAGGGAGATTACTGACGCCATAAACAAGAGTGTCAAATTGTTAAGTCAACAACAGGAGTCACTGTGTACTTACTTCTCATGTGGGATCTGTCCTTAATGTGTTGTCCAATGTGAAGTAATGCTATAACTAGTACTGAAACAGTATTTTACACTCTGTGTTTCTGTGTGGGTGCAAACTGATGAAATCTTTACTTAATATATACTGAATCGATCTTCCATATATAAAGATAATTGAAAATGAATCTTGATGTGAATGGAATGGGAGAGGGAGCAGGAGATGAGAGGGGTGCAAGTGGGAGGGAAGTTATGGGGGGGGGGAGCCATTGTAATCCATAAACTGTACTTTGGAAATTTATATCCACTAAATAAAAGTTAAAAAAAAAAAAAAAAAAAAAAGCATTGCCACAATCCCACACCAAATACTTACTAGGTAGAAGGAGGTAATTTGTTTTCAACAGAATAGTAATGATTATCTAATTAATTTTTTTCTCTTCTTCTGCCTACCCAAAGCACAGAGTCTGAAATGCATTCACCAGATGACGTAAAGCGCAGGGACTCTGGGTTTGAGTGCTGACTCTGCCACTACGGACCAAGACAGGTCAGTATCGCTGTGCTTGGTGTCTTCATCCACAACGTTGAGGTGCTGGTTCCGTCTCCTGGGGGTGCTGTGAGGGTTCAGTGTATTTATGCAAGCCAGAGTCTCGGCCCCAGTAACATAAAAGATTCTCAGATAATGCTAGTTTTCTTCCTATCCATCCTTACCATTGACAGTATGAAGAAGACCTATTCTCTCCACGAGGAGGACTGGAAACACAGATATGGAAGCATGTGGATGAATCAATAAAACCCACTTAGAATTTCATCTATGAAAATCCTACACTTCTTTGCTAGCATACATTAGAAGATCCAAAGATGATTCTAAAAGCAAAAATACTGAATTCTGGGAAGGGGAGGTAAGGGAACAGAATCAGCATTTGTTATGTGCGCCACGTGCTACTCATTGCGCTCTGCCTTTCTATACATCGTCTTACTACAGAAGGCATCATAGGCCTCTCCAGGGCAGAAGCTGTTACTATGATGGGACTCTGTGAGGCTGGCTTATTGTTGTCCAAGTAGGGCTGGAGGGCAGAGCCCAAGTGACGCTGCAGGTAGATGCAGAGGTGGCTAAGACAGTGAAGAGGAAGAGCAATAACAGCCCCGTGGGGATGGTGGCAGAGAGATGAGGATGTGCTCATGAATAAGAATGTCTTACTTATCCCATCTTAATTACTTTCATCTGTTTCTTTCATCATATTTAAGTATTTAAAGCAGCAAGGTGGTAGGAGATAGTACAGGAGTCATATTAAAATCTTTTAGGAGAAAGACTGGTACACAGAGTCTGAAAAAGCAATTTCTGAATTATAATAAAATATATTGCATTTACAAAGCAGACTCTCTGCCCTGTGTGAGCATGAAAACAAAGCAACTGAACAGACCTCATGTGAAAGTGACCTACACTGAGCTTTGTCACCAGCAAAAATGGGAAAACCCTTGTGGAAAGCAAGTCAGCCCCACTTTTACACTGATCTTATGTGACCAAGAGGGAAAAAAGGCAGCTTTCGAAGACTCACTGCCTTAATTCTTCTGTTGCAATTCTTACTTTTTAATTGGTTTCTGAAATAATATTAAAGGAGATGTAAGATTTCTAAACTTATCAAAAGGGGCATGGGTTTTAAAATGTTGAGAAACACATTTTTAAAAAAGATGCAAATCAGCTCAAGGAAAATGAGAAGGCAAAGAGAGAAAGGGCTCTTGGGACAGCTTTTAAAATTTAGGATTTAGGCTAATGGTCATGCCAATTAACATAAAAATGGGTAAGACTGCTCACTTAGGCCTGCTTGCTAAGTACTCTGCTGCCTTAATAGTGGCAACAGCCACTGGCCTTCCTTGCTGCATCAGTGTCTGGAACAATGCCCTCAAAGCTTAAGAGACCTAGTGGCAGTCCCAAGGAGGCAGGGCCTAGCCACATGCACACACAGGCACCCCGCCCAAATCACACACATACACACACACACAGATACACAGGCACCCTGCCCAAATCACACACATACACACAATCACCATACACACACTGTCACCATACACACACACACACACACACACGCACACACGCACCCTGCCCAAATCCAACCCTGAGGGCAGACTTTCAATCAGGCAGCAAAGGTGCCAGCACATTCCTCTCAACACAGGATATGCCTTTTTCTCAAAAGGTAACTGCCACAAAACAGAACTAGGACCACCTAGCAAGCAAATGACAGATGGGTCTAGATACATAAGGTAAAGGACAGGACTGGTTTTGGTGACTGTGAATATTCATAGGATCTATAAAAGTCCAATTCTTTTAGGATACAGTCTGTTAGAAATGAATATGCAACTGTACCAAATAAAAACACTGCAGTTCTCAGAATGCACACAGGGAGGGAATTTTCCCCGCCTCCAATTGCTATCGCATACAATTGCTGGGTAAAGTAGTATCTGAACTTCATATTGATTTGTGATTTATATCCTCTAATGGTGTCCCAAGAATATGCTTTTTAATTTTCAAATGGTACTCCCTCTTTTATCATTTTATGCATCACAAAAAGTACTACACTAAGATGTTTCCCAAGTTTAGTGTCAGATGGCTAGTCCTTCAAAATGCTCAGGATTCTTGGAATGTTCACTCTGCCTCTGCCTCTCTGTAACTCTGCCTTTCAAATAAATAAATAAATCTTTAAAAAAAAAAAGAAAGAAAAGGAAGAAGAGAATAAAACTGAAAAGTATTCAACATGAAAGAACTACTGTTGGGGCTGGCATTGTGGCATAGTGGGTAAAGCTGCCACCTGCATACACAGGCATCCCATTTGGGTGCTGATTCAAGTCCCAGCTGCTCCACTTCCAGCTCCCTGCTAATGTGCCTGGGAATGCAGCTTAAGACGGCCCAAGTGGAAGACCTGGAAGAAGCTCCTGGTTTCCACCTCGTCCAGCCCAGACTACTGCAGCCATTTGAGTGAACGAGCAGATAAAAGAGATCTCTCTCTCTATTTCTATCTCTGTAACTGTGCCTTTCAAACCAATCAAAATAAGCCTTCAAAGAAAAAGAGCTACTGTCAATATAAGATGACTACTCCTTACAACTAAGCTTATTAACAATGAAAATCACAGTTTTGTTACTACAAAATTCTATCCAACTACTGAGCAACTAGTGCAAGCAAAGGCTCCAGGATCTGACTCTCCTCTCAAGTCCCAGGTAGGACTAAAGAAGGTACTGATTCAAGTCTTTTTTTTTTTTTTTTTCTTTTGACAGGCAGAGTGGACAGTGAGAGAGAGAGAGAGAGAAAGGTCTTCCTTTTTTTCTGTTGGTTCACCCCACAATGGCCGCTGCGGCCGGCGCACCTCGCTGATCTGAAGCCAGGAGCCAGGTGCTTCCTCCTGGTCTCCCATGCGGGTGCAGGGCCCAAGCACTTGGGCCATCCTCCACTGCACTCCCGGGCCACAGCAGAAAGCTGGACTGGAAGAGGAGCAACTGGGACAGAATCTGGCACCCTGACTGGGACTAGAACCTGGGGTGCTGGGGCCGCAGGCAGAGGATTAGCCTAGTGAGCCACAGCACCAGCTGATTCAAGTCTTTTTTTTTTTTTTTTAACAGGCAGAGTGGACAGTGAGAGAGAGAGAGAGAGAGAAAGGTCTTCCTTTGCCGTTGGTTCACCCTCCAATGGCCGCCACGGCCAGCGCGCTGCGACCGGCACACTGCGCTGATCCGATGGCAGGAGCCAGGTACTTCTCCTGGTCTCCCAAAGGGTATAGGGCCCAAGTACTTGGGCCATCCTCCACTGCACTCCCTGGCCACAGCAGAGAGCTGGCCTGGAAGAGGGGCAACCGGGACAGAATCCGGTGCCCCGACCGGGACTAGAACCCGTTGTGCCGGCGCCGCAAGGTGGAGGATTAGCCTAGTGAGCCGCAGCGCCGGCAATGATTCAAGTCTTAATTAATCAAGTCTGGCGAGTCAAACTGCAAGCAAGCTAGCAACAATAGGTTTATAGAAAGAGGTACTCAATAAGAATTACGTGTGTTAGGTGTGCAAACAAATGGAGTTAAGGCTAAGGTGCCTCTTTGTCTCAACGCTGCTTTGAGTCTTGTTGACTTTTTTTTCTTAAATATTTATTAATTTATTTGAGAGGCAGAGTTACAGACAGAGAGAGAAAGAGACAGAGAGAGAGAGGTCTTCCATCTGCTGGTTCACTCTCCAGATGGGCACAACAGCCAGGAGCCTGGAGCTTCTTCCATGTCTCCCACAAGAGTACAGGGACCTAAGCACTTGAACCATCTTCCAATGCTTTCCAAGCCTATAAGTAGAGAGCTGGATCAGAAGAGGAGCAGTGGGGACACTGTGTGGCACCCATATGGCATGTCGGCACCACAGGCAGAGGCTTAGCCCACTATACCACAGTGCCAGCCCCCAGAGTCTTGTTGGCTTTGTGGAAACAGTACCTAGAAAGTTACTTTAACATTAATAAAAATCTCTATCAGGACCAACACTTGAGTGACTCTCAACAAACCATAGGAGACAGAAATCTGGTAATTTCTAACAGTGGTCGACTATATGAGTTAGGCTGCCAGATTCAATCTATCCCAGTTTTCACACAAGGATGATTTTCCAGGACTCATGAGGTATCAAGGATGAGTCACAACACCAGAGCTCGTCATCCACATCCCATATTCATGGACAAGAGAATGCTATGAATACTTGTAAACAGCAGACTGTACTAAATAGTTAGATGTAACAAGCTAGATTTCCTTCATTATTTAGAGGCACATATTTATTTCTGCATTTGTATCATTCTATCTTGTTATCTAGCACTAAAAAATGTGGAGCATGAAGTAACCCAGAAAGGGTTGGAAGGTGTATACTGGCATTTAAACATGTTGGAAAGACCACTCGCCACACACTGCCTGACCAAGTCACATGGCCAAATCCCCATAGCAGTAACGGCCAAGGGACATGGGAACTATTTGCCGAGCAGTACCGCTTCCATATACTTTCCCATTTTAAAATTATTGGATTCTAAAAATCAAAAAGTCCCATAACATTCCTCTTGTAAGCTTTACTTCCCATAATAAATATTCATGAGAACCCTCTACTTTGGAAATTTCCCCCCATTATTGGTACTGGGCTAGTTCTTGGTTCCACTTGATTTTCTCACAAAATTACAGACAGAACAATCAGGACCCCAAGGATTTAATTCCACAGAACAAAAACCTGTACAATCAAGGCAAATCCCCACATATTTTTATCCGTATCAATTAAATATAATTTAAAAAACACTAGTGAGTGATCTAGCATATTTGGAGTCTACACAATGCCTGTCAGCAACTGCTGGAGGCTCATCTTTTATATCTGGCCTTTTGCCACGCCTGTTTTCTGTCAGCTTGCTTATTTTCTCTTTCATTGTGCTAAGTGAATACTACCTTGAGAAGGGGTTAAGCAATTCACAAAAAGCAGAGAAAAATATTAACAGATTAAGCACTTTTGCATCATCCTCATCTGGAGCTGGTGCTAAGGGCTGCACACTGCACGCTGCAGGCTGAGGCAGCGCCGCGCCCAGGGACCGCCTGCTCGGCGTGCAGAACACAAATCACTTGCACGACGATCTTGGGCATCTATCTTTATTTTTAAAATCTCCTCCCCGTTGCCAGTGACACTACAGTGTTATTATTATTAATCTAGCTACTCCTAATAACAGTATTTAAGTAACCTGTAGTCTTGGGAACTTTGCAGACAATAGCTAATTAATTGTCAAGCATTCAATGTAACAGGATTCTAATCTCTCAACCTTTGAAGCAGGATAAATTTATTTGTTATAATGGTAAAACTTTTGTTTGAATGCCTTATCTATGCAATATGTATTCTCTATCACCTCAATTCTAATTTTTATATCTGCTTTGTAAGTAAAATAATCACATGCAGAAAGACGCAGACAGTATGCTTCACAAACAGTAATGAATCTCTTGCGACTCCTTTTATTCACACTACAATAGGTTCTATATTACCATGCAGAGAAAAACAAAACACCATAGATTATTTCCCTTGTTTGCAAGACACGCTCACAGTATTCTGAGAGAAACAAGAACCTGAAGGTGCAGCATGCTATGTCTTAGAGAGAAAGTAAATACGATATTCTGTTGACATCTTGTTCCTGCTTTCAAACAACCAGGTATGTTACGTATGAACTGTCAGGGCAGGAAAATAAGTTTTCCTGTCCAAATGTGCCCACGTTCTTTTCAGAGACCTCACCTTACACAGAGCTCCAAATCTTAGCTGAATACCATAGTAACAATTTCTTATAGCAGTCATTTGAGATCAATATTTAAGAAGCATAAACAGAGCCACTTTTCTCTAATAACCTTCCCCTCCACACACCACACATACTTTCCATGTGACAATGTAAATGGCCTGAGTCTGAGAGAAAACAGAAAGGTGTCAAAGAAAGAGAGATAGAAGCCCTTTCTCGAGCCCTAATGAGGTCTCCAGAGCCAAAAGCAAACCAATAACAAATTGTACTTTCCACATATTGGGGAGAGGGAAAGGCTGGGGTGGGGGATGGGGGAGGAAGGGCTGGAGCTTGTCATCTGAAATTAATTGAACTTAGCCATGCCAAGAAAACACTGGTAATAAACCCTCCCCATCTAAATTAAGGGTTTTATACCATGAAAAAAAAAATAAAAATTTATGGCAGTAATTTCATCTGGGTTTTTCAAGAAGTGCTTGCTGATTTTCTTGTACTCAGTAGAAAAATCCCCAAGGAGCAATGCAGACTGCAATAAGGCAGACTTCTAAAAAGATACCATTTAATTTCTCACTCCTCCCCTTGCACTATTAACACACTTCCACTTTTCTCTAACTCTGTTAACTCTCTCAACACAACGCTCTTCCCTCACTCTCGACAACATCCCACAGGGCAGGCAAGAGCGCTCCACCTGCGAGTGCCCAGCCACAGAACCAGGAGCCCAAGAAGTACCCGCATTCATCTTCAGCTTGTCTGCATGATACCTGGCCACTCTGATTAAAGGCATCAATAGTCTCGACGACTTAAAAACAATCCCCAAACAAATCCATCACTCAGCACTGTCCATGCTGGTATCAAGAACTCATGAATCACTTCGGTTCTCATATGTGGCTGCTGAGTGGTGGGGCAGTTACCCAGAGCAGTCAGCTATTTCCAATGTGCTATTCTGGTTTGAACAGGATTTGGTTCCCTAACTCATGCAAGGCTTCAAACCCAAAGTTCCAAGTTAACAGCACCAAGAGGGTAGAAACTAAATCCAACTGTGGTGTTCAGGAATTCAGCCTACTGGGAGGTACTTAGGTCACTTGGGGTTGTGGCCCCGGAAGGTACTTGTCAAAAGAGGATTGTTATAAAAGCCAAGTTGGGCCCACTCTTCTCTGCTTCCTAATGACTGTGACCCTTCCCCTGCATGCTCTCTTCATCATCTTCCACACTCATCAACACAAAACCAAAGCATCTGCCCAATCTTGGACTGGAATCTCCAAAACCATGATACACATAAATGTTGTCACTTGATAAAATCAGTTGCCTCAAGTATTTTGTTGTAATAACAAAAAAGCTGACACACAATGGTTTTGCAAATTCCTATGGGCAGCAAGCACTGCCTGCAGACCAAGTGTATAATATACAGAACACAGACACAGTACTCGTTTTCTAATATCCACAGACACTGTTGTGGTGAACAAAACAGAAATTAAAAATCAAAACTAAATTCACAGCTTTTTGTTTTATTCCCAATTAATAACTGTTTAAAGTAAAAGCCAATTTATAAACCTTTTTATATCAAAATGAGTTCATATTGAAGAAAACTGGGAATAACTGCTATGAATGTTAATATTTTCAGTGCTTTGCATTTAGACACATGGTAGGCACTCAATATATGTGGTGATTTTTTTTAAATGTCTATTTATTTTCATTTATTTGAAAGGCAGAGGGGCCGGCTCTGCGGTACAGTGGGTAAAGCCGCCACCTGCAGCGCCAGCATTCCATATGGGTGCCAGTTCGAGTCCCAGCTGCTCCACTTCCAATTCAGCTCTCTGCTCTGGCCTGGAAAAGCCGTGGAAGACGGCTCAAGTCCTTGGTCCCCTACATCCACATGGGAGACCCAGAAGAAGCTGCTGGCTCCTGGCTCCAAATTGGTGCAGCTCCAGCCTTGTGACCATCTAGGGAGTGAACCAGCAGATGGAAAACCTCTTTTTCTCTCTCTCTGCCTCAGTCTCTGTAACTCTGCCTTTCAAATAAAATAAATTTTTTAAAAAAGAAATAAAGGAAGAAAGAAAGAGAGAGAGAGATCTTCTACCCACTGGTTCACTCCCTAAGTGCCTGCAACAATCAGGGTTGGCTCAGGCTAAAGCCAGGAGCCCAGTACTCCAACTGGGTCTCCCACATGGGTAGCAGGGGCCTAAGCACTTGAACCATCATTTGCTGTCTCCAAGAATGCATTAGCAGGAACCTGGATTGGAAACAGAGCAGATAGGACTTAAACTGGCACTCGGAGATGAGATGTGGACATCTCAAGCGTTGGCTTAACCCACTGTGCCACAATGCCTTGCTCTGGTATTCAATATTTGTAACTGCAGGTATGAGCATGGGCTTTTTTTTCTCTTTTTTTTAAATAAGATTTTTATTTATTTATTTGAAAGGCAGGGTTACAGAGAGAGGAGGGGAGAGAGAGGGAAAGAGAGGGAGAGAGGAGGAGAGAGAGAAGGAGAGGGAGAGAGATGGAGGGAGGGAAAGAGGGAGAGAAGAGAGGGGAAAGGGGAGAGAGGGGGAGAGAGGGGGAGAGAGGGGGAGAGAGGGGAGAGAGGGGAGAGAGGGGGAAAGAGGGGGAGAGAGAAAGAGAGAGGAAGAAAGAGAAAGAGACCGATCCTCCATCCACTGGTTATTCCACAAATGGCTGTAACAGCAGGGGCTGGGCCATGCCAAAGCCTGGAGTTAGAAGCTTCTTCCAGGTCTTCCATGTGGGTACAAGGACCCAAGGACCTGGGCCATCTTCTACTGCTTTCCCAGGTGCCATGAGCAGGGAGCTGGATCAGAAGTGGAGCAGCCTGGACTTGAACTGGCCCCATAAGGGATGCCAGCACTGCAGACTGCAGCTTAACCCACTATATCACAGAGCCAACCCCATAAGCACATTCTTCTTGGCTCCTTGTGCATCTTTTTTTTCTTTCACTGCAGTCCCCACCAGTTTACTTTATCAATTAATCCCTTCCCTTGGGGTACAAGAGAGAAGCAGTTTCCAAGTGTGGTCTGGGGACCCTTAGGGGTCCCTGGACCCTTTTGGGAAATGCATGAAGCCAAAACTTCTTATTTCTGAGAAGTTATTTGCCTCCTATGTATATACAGCTGAGTTTTCCATTGGTTCTAAGACCTGGGATATCACAACAGATTCTATGGGAAACAGATATGAGAATCCAGCTGTCTTCTACTTATTATACCAGATATTAAGAAGATTTACAAGGCCATGTCCTCAAGAAACCTATTTGTGTTTTGAAAAATACATTTTTCATTAAAAATGTTATTTATATTGACATGTAAAGGGTTTGTTATTGTATTCTGAAGTTAATAAATAAATGTTGATGGATATAACATGCACAAACAAAAGCTCTTTCTGGTCCTCAACAATTTTTAAGGGTAGAAAGAAGTTCCTGAGAATAAAGGTTTGAGAGCTAATGTTACAGAAAAAGCAGTCTGCAATGTCCTAGTGTTGATGCTAAACCTAGTTTGTATTCTCAGGAACTCTGCTAAACCCTAGCAGTATACAAGTAGAGGCTGGACACGTACTTAATAGAGATTTTGGAAAGGGGACTCAGACGCTGGATTGGGTGGCTGGCCCAGTTGCTCTCTCTGTTCCCTTCTAACCTGTGATTCCAAAATTCTGGCTCAGAGAGAGTGTGAGGAAGCCTCCTTCCAGAGCTGTGGCTACTGATACGGAATATGAATAATAATGAATAATACCTAATGTACCTTCGTTTTACTACCCACAAAACAATATGAGCATGTTAATGGGCAAATTAATACTTTGCCATGGTTGTATAGTCTTCATGTCAGCACAATACTTCCAAAATTTTGGAAGCAAGGTGACTTTTTAATCTTGCTTGTTGGGTTCTTCTTAGAGGAAAAGTGCTCTCCTTCATGTCCAGTCTTCTTTAGCTTTCAAATAACATTATTTAGTACTGCTTATTCTGAAGGAGAAGAGAGATCAGAGGAATATGGCAATTCACCATATTCTCAAAGAAGGTCTTTAGGGCCAAGTGGCAAGGTCAATATCAAGGCAAACATTCTGCTGACAGAGAATCCCCAAGGCAAATAAATCAAAGTCAAACCTGTAGGGATGAGCAGGATATTTTAATCTTCTGCATAGATCCTACTCTTTTTTTTTTTTCATGATCTATAATTCTGTTTTTAATTCTCTTAAGTCTTGTGATCACATATTTTAGAGGTTTTGTGCTGATGGTATCTCCTCTACCTTAGTCCTTCCACTGAGCTGGCAAAAGCACCATTACTAAACACAAACATACAGTAGCTCCTCAGTGTTATGTGTTTCCAAATGGCTGCTTATAGACAATCCTGAATTTTAACTCAGTCTAAGGTAGTAAAGAATTCAACAGCAAGTGTAACTTGTTACTCCACCTGGTCATGCTGACGTTCAAAGCACCTGACCTTACAGATCATCTATAAAATGTGAGAAGTGTTAAATATTCTTTATTTGATATGCATAAACCACACTAAAATGCCTTTCAGTAAGTAAAAGGCAGAAGTTTAGGTACAGGAAATTCTAATGAGATTGCCACAGCTAAGACCAAAAATACAAAGTAGACATTTCCAATGTCTTCAGCTCTTGCCTTAGGCAGGTAAAGAACAAGTGAATCTTGTTCAGTTCTGAGACAGTGAGGCAATTTCCCCAGCATTTAAATCTAAATCCAATCTCCCAACAGGTTTTGGGATGGCATTGACAAGTTTTGTTAGTTAAGTCCAATCATATCCTTAGAAGGGGAAAACAGCGAGGGCATTTACTGAACTGGAATTACTACCAAAATTTCCTATTTAACCACACAAGGCAATATTAGACGGTCGGACAAAAATATTCTGTCAGCCACTCATGATCTGAATTCTGGTGTATGAGAATTAAATTATGGTGCACATAAAAAAAGTCATGGGACATTGCTGTTTTGTAATAAATAAGGCAGTGGCCAGTTATTACTCATTCGTAGCTTTTTTGAGATAAGCTATCAAGTCTGCCCTTTCATTCTTCTTCTTAATGCCAGCGAAGATCATTTTGGTTCCAGGGATGTATTTCTTGGGCTTCTCCAAATATTCCATCAGCGTGTCCTCTCCCCAGGTGATGCCTTTGTTCTTGCTGGCATCTGTGTAGGAGAATCCAACGGCCTGACCTGTCTTCCGCCCGAACAGACCATGGAGAGTTGGTCCAGTCTTGTGCTTGCCTCCCTTTTCCACAGTGTGGCACTGGGCACATTTCTGAACAAAAATCTTCTTGCCTTTCTCAACATCACCCATTTTTAACTCGCTCGTTAGTAGCTTGCGCCCCAAAGGACCGCACTGGGAAGCTGGACGTCCCGCTCTCTCTAGATCCTACTCTTGCATAGCATGGAAATAGCAGGGCTTATCCTTAATAAGCATACTGCACACCCACAAAAACCAGTAAGTTGTTTCGAATATACGGCATCAGATCCATGAAGGAAAAGAACTATTAGAAACTCAAATGACCACATTTGTATAATTTGATTCAATTCAATGGACGCTAACTAAGTGTCTGTTATGTTCCAGCCATTAGTCCAGGTGATCAAGAGAGAGGATAAATGAGACATAAGCTCATACTGTCCAAGAATTCACATTCTGAAAGGGAAAACATGTAAATCACTGTAACACAATACAATAAGTGATATAAAAGTAGGTGCTCAGTACTATGGAAACACAGATGAGAGAGTAATTAATTCAGTCTGGTGGGAACGGGGGTGGGAGGGGTGGGTAGGAAATAGACGTTACATATGTAATGAGAAGGAAGGGAAATGAGAAGTTTACACCTAACTCGTAGTCTGGTCCCAGCTGAATCCTCCACAGCTGCTATTGCAAACCTGCTCCATCCCTCTCCCACCTCCCACCCAGTTGCTCTCAGCCTTACTCTGAGCAGCTTTCACTGCCTTCTGCAGAGAAGACGGAGCACTGGCCTCTGGCCGCCTACCCCACCCTTCCCCGCAAGAGAAGACCGAGGCCACCTACCCTACCCTTCCCCGCAGAAGACCACGCTAACCTCTGCTATGACTCTGTAGCCCAATAGCCACTGGGCTCCCCTCTCAGGATCTTGGTTCTCCAAGCTCTCCCTCTCCCTCTCCTGGTTTCTTATCACCAGCATTTAAATATATTTCTGCAGCAGCTCTCTCAAGAAGTGGCTGTTTTTTTTTCTTTTTTTTCCCCCTGAATGTCCTATGGATCCCAGCGTTAGGAGGTAGGGAGGCAACTATTCTTGTTCCCTGTTATTCTCAAACCATTTCTTCCTCTTTTGGTTGCGATTTCCCCTGCCCTTTCAAAGTTCAAGCCCCACCTGCCATTGCAATCATTATTTCCCAACTTCATAATTACTCTACAAAACTGAAAGTTGGGGCCCGGCATGGCACTGTGGTGCAGCGAGTTAATGTCCTGGCCTGAAGCACCAGCAACACATATGGGCACCGGTTTGAGTCCCAGCTCTCCTCTTCTGATCCAGTTCTCTGCTGTGGCCTGGGAAAGCAGTAGAAGATGGCTCAAGTCCTTGGGCCCTTGCACCCATGAGAGACCCAGAGGAGGCTTCTGCCTCCCGGCTTTGGATCAGCACAGCTCTAGCGGTTGCAGCCAACTGAGGAGTGAACCATCGGATGAAAGACCTCTCTCCCTCTCCCTCTCTCTCTCTCTCTCTCTGTCTCTGTCTCTGTCTCTGTCTGTCTCTCTCTCTGCTTATCCTCTCTCTGTGTAACTCTTTCAGATAAATAAATAAATCTTAAAAAAAAAAAAAAAAGAAACTGAAAGTTCACATTCCTGGCTCACTTATCCTCCACTCCTGCTCTTGTCATCACATATCAACAATAATGTGCAGTATGCAAATGATATCCTTGATACCTCATCTCCATGGCCTCTCTCTTCCACTACACTTCGGTGACCCCAATCCACAGATAATTCCTTGACTTGGCCAAGAGAAATCATAGTCCAGCCAAAATTCTAAATTCAAACGCCCAAGCCTCTAATATACTTTCCAATCCTTGCCATTAATTGGCTTTAGTATCAAAGCTTAAAAAAAATTCTTCCCCCTCACTGAACCTTGTAATCAATGGATCTCAACCATCTCATACCCGATTTTGTCCTCATCCCCTCCTCTGTTCAGCTTAGATTCTACACTTCTACAATCATTTCCTGGCAAAGCACCCTCACTTTCCTGTTCTTCTCTCCTTCCATCACAAACTCCAGTTCCAGATGACCCAAGTATCCACTTTCTTTGAGCACAAGCCCAAGTAAGCTCATACAAATAGGAAAAAAACACAGAGACTTCATTAAGAATTCAACACTACCTAGCAATCTTACTACTTACTCTTTTCCTGCTTTCTTTTTTCTAAAACATTTATTTTATCCACTTGAAATGCAGAGCAAGAGAGAGAGTGAGAAAACAGACACACACACACACACACACACACACACAGAGAGAGACAGAGAGAGAGAGAGAGAGAATGGGAATGATCATCCATCTGCTGGTTCACCCCACAAATGCTCTCAATAGCTAGGGCGAGCCCAGGCTGAAGCCAGCTGGAACCCCATCCAGATCTCCCATGTGCGTGGTAGGGGCACAAGCAGTTGAGACATCATCTGCTGCCTCCCAGGATGTATTAGCAGGAATGGAATGGAAGTGGAGTAGCTGGGACTTAAACTGGCATTCCAAATAGGATGCAGACATCCCAAAGAGACTTAACCACTGACTCCCCATACCTGTCCCCCTTTTTCCTGATTTCTAAGAACTATTTTACATTCTGACCTTTCAGGGTCCTTCCTTTTTTTTTTTTTTTTTAAGATTTCTTTATTTTTATTTGAAAGTCAGAGTTACACTGAGAGAGGAGAGGCAGAGAGAGAGAGAGAGAGAGAGAGGGAGAGGTCTTCCATCCGATGGTTCACTCCCCAATTGGCCGCAACGGCCAGAGCTGTGCCAATCCGAAGCCAGGAGCCAGGAGCTTCTTCTGGGTCTCCCACGTGGGTGCAGGGGCCCAAGGGCTTGGGCCATCTTGTACTGCTATCCCAGGCCACAGGAGAGAGCTGGATTGGAAGTGGAGCAGCCGGGACTAGAACCAGTGCCCATATGGGATGCTGGGGCTTCAGGTCAAGGCGTTAACCCACTATGCCACAGCACTGACCCTGGTTCTTCCTTTTCAACAAATAATTTTTTTCTTATTTTGCTGAAACTACAGAACTTCCTCATGTTCCACCACCAAAACTACAAAATTATGGGCATCAATGAT
Organism: Oryctolagus cuniculus; assembly: GCF_051225735.1. Classification (NCBI taxonomy): domain Eukaryota; kingdom Metazoa; phylum Chordata; class Mammalia; order Lagomorpha; family Leporidae; genus Oryctolagus; species Oryctolagus cuniculus. Next base: position 131,093,760 of record NC_142871.1, on the reverse strand, counting down.
CTTCTTCTTCCCTCTCCCTATCAAAATCTAATCCTGCCACAGGCACTTTAAAAAGCACAGCTCCTCTTGCCTATTCTGGGACTTTATACTTCCAGTTAGATCTCCCTTCCTGTTTCATCCATGTCTCATGAACTGCTAGTGAAAATACAATCTGTTACAGTCTCTTGGGAATTAACAGTACCAGTTAAAAGTACACAAAATACATATATCCTTCAACTTAGCAAACCCATTCCTAGAATGTGTCCTATATAAGTAAATTCATTAGTGTTTTAGGATGGACAGGGAGACAGGGAGAAGGCTTTTTTGTTTTTAATAGAAATGACATCATTTTTTTTTCTTAAAGATTTACTTTAGTGTTTGAAAGGCAAAGTTAGAGAGGCAGAGGCAGAGAGAGAAAGGTCTTCCATCCTCTGGTTCACTCCCCAAATGGCCACAATGGCCAGAGCTGAGCTAATCCGAAGGCAGGAGTCAGGAGCTTCTTCTGGGTGCCACGTGGGTGCAGGGACCCAATGAGTTGGGCCATCCTCTGCTGCTTTCTCAGGTGCATTAGCAGGGAGCTGGATTAGAAGTGGGGCAGCCAGTACTCAAACCGGCACCCAGATGGGATGCCAGAGCTGCAGGCTGGGTCTTTAATCCCCTGTGTCACCGTGCCAGCCCCAGACAAAAGGTTTTTACAACTTTATTTTTAGTGACAAAAATGAAAACAAAGTAAGTACATAATCAATAGTGAAAAGTGGGATAAATTATGGTAGAACTATCCATGGATCATCATAGAATCTTAAAAGAATGAATTACATCTCTAACATTATAGGTCTACTTCCTTCCTTTCACTTGTCTTTTGTCCCTATAGCACTGAAAATGCTTGTGCAATGGCAACCATTAATCTAGATGCTGCCAGATCCATACTACCTTTCTAATCCTATTAGAACCACCCAACAGAGTTGCCCATTCCCTTCTTTCCAGAAATATCCCTCTCTCAGCCTCCACGATACTACCTTCTCCTAGATTTCTTCCTAACTCATTAGCGTTTTCTCAATTTTCTTTGCAAGCTGTCTCTTCTGTCTGACCTTGAAATGCTGGCATTCTTCAGGGCTTAGTCCTTCATCCTCTTCTGAAGTGAGCTCATCCACTCTGAGGGCTTTAAACACATCTACAAGCCAAGACATTTTAAATACAGCATCTGTCTTCAGATCAAGCCTTTAATCTAACCTCTGCATATCCAATTCTCCTACACAAATGAATTTTAGCATACACAAAATGGAGATTAATTGCGCAAGCCCCAGGGCCAGCGCTGTGGCATAGCAGGTAAAGCCATTACCTGCAGTGGGGGCATCCCATATGGGTGCCGGTTCAAGTCCCGGCTGCTCCATTTCTGATCCAGCTCTCTGCCTTGGCCTGGGAAAGCAGTAGAAGATGGCCCAAGCCCTTGGGCCCCTGCACCCACGTGGGAGACCTGGAAAAGCTCCTGGATCCTGGCTTCAGATCAGCACAGCTCCAGCCGTCCACAGCCATCTGGGGAGTGAACCAGCGGATGGAAGACCTCTCTCTCTGCCTCTCTCTCCCTCTCTGCCTCTCTCTCTCTCTCTCTCTCTCTGCTTCTCTCTCTCTCTCTCTGCCTCTCCTTCACTGTGTAACTCTGACTTTCAAGTAAATAAATAAATCTTAAAAAAAAAAATGGGGCCAGCACTGTGGTGTAGCAGGTTAATGCCTTGGCCTGAAGTGCCAGCATCCCATATGGGCACTGGTTCAAGTCCCGGCTGCTCCACTTCCAATACAGCTCTCTGCCATGGCCTGGGAAAATAGTAGAAGATGGCCCAAGTCCTTGGGCCCCTGCACAAGCGTGGGAGACCTGGAAGAAGCTCCTGGCTCCTGGCTTCGGATTGGCACAGCTCTGGCCGTTGCGGCCAATTGGGGAGTGAACCATTGGATGAAAGACCTCTCTCTCTCTCCCCTCTCTCTCTGTGTAACTCTGACTTTCAAATAAATACATAAATCTTTAAAAATAGATAAATAAATAAATAAATAAATCCAGAATGAAACAACAAAATAGCATTATTTTAAAAAAATTTGTGCAACCCCCCACCAGACCCAACCTACACTGGAAGTCTGAGTCTTTGCCAGTTTTTCCCACCTGAGTAAATAGTATCACCGTCTATGCAGACACTAAAAGCAGGAGAAAGTGCTGTCCCTTGAGCCCTCAGACATCATCAAATCATGTTGATTCTACACAATGTATTTCACTAGACAGCCTCTTCTACCTCCTTTGCCACCAGCTTAATCCAAGAAACCCCTAACCAGTCTGCTTCTATTCTTGCCCTGCCACCATTTATAACCCATTCTCCACAAAACAGCCACTGTGACATTTTTAGAACTTAAATCAGACTGTGTCGTTCTTCTTAAAATCTTCCAATGGTTTCCCACTATTCTTAAATAAAATATAAACCAATAAAATGGTGAACATGACCCAATTGTTTTTTTTTTAGATTCATTTATTTTCACTTGAAAGTCACAGTTATACAGAGGGAGAAGGAGAGGCAGAAAGGGAGAGAGAGAGGGCTTCCATCCGCTGGTTCATTCCCCAACAGGCCGCAACAACTGGAGCTGTGCTGATCCGAAGCCAGGAGTCAGGAGCCTCCTCCAGGTCTCCCACATGGGTTCAGGGGCCAAGGACTTGGGCCATCTCCCACTTTTCCCAGGCCATAGCAGAGAACTGGATCAGAAGTGGAGCAGCAGGGACTCGAACTGGTGCCTACATGGGACGCTGGCACTTGCAGGCAGCAGTTCCACCCACTATGCCACAGCACCGGCCCTAACCTGACTGGTTTTATAATTGCCTACCTATACCATCTCATACTATTCTTTCCTGGCTCACCTCACTGTGGCCACAAACCCTTCTGATGGTTCCTGGAATACGCCAAGCTCCTTCCCACCCCAGGACTGATGCACATGAATCTCTTGTCACATGAAATACTGTTTCTTATGTGATTTACATTCTGTTCTCTTCATAACCTCTAGACATCAATTTAAAATGATGCTTTCTCAAAAAGTCTTTTCCTGATCATACTACCTTAGGTAGAATCTCACTGTTCTTTCTGACCCTATCATGTTGCTTATTTCCTTCCTGGCCCTTCTTTTTTTAATTGATTTATTGATTTATTTGAAAGTCAGAGTTACACAGAGAGAGAAGGAGAAGCAGAGAGAGAGAGAGAGAGAGAGAGAGAGAGAGGCAGAGAGGCAGAGAGAGAGACAGAGAGAGGTCTTCCATCCGCTGGTTTGCTCCTTAGATGGCCCCAACTGCTGGAGCTGTGCTGATCCGAAAACAGGAGCCAGGAGTTTCCTCTGGGTCTCCCACATGGGTGCAGGGGCGCAAGGACTTGGGCCATCCTCCACTGCTTTCTCAGGCCACAGTGCAGAGCTGTATTGGAAATGGAGCATGCAGGACTTGAACTGGTGTCCATATGGGATGCCAACACTGCAGGTTGGCAGCTTCACCTGCTATGCCACAGCGCCAGCCCCATCCTAGCCCTTCTGATTACTTGTATTTGCTTGCTGTTCATTTATCAACGAGCTATGTCACCAGATTGAAGATCCACGTGGACCAAGATCTATTCTCAGCATACAGCAAAGAGTCTGACCCTTTTCATGAATGCTCCAGAAGGGAATGGAAAGAAGGATCAGGATTTTCCTATATCAACAATTATTCAACTGTGCCACCTAAAGTTACCACTTATTCACTCTATTTTCTCAAACTTCTTGAAATAATTCCTATCCATGATTATTTTACCTCACATTGTTCAACGTACTACATACTATGCAACTGTTCTTCCTTCTGACACAACAAGCTTGTTTTCAGAGTAAAATGGGAATTTCTCAGCAGCTTCTTTGTGACATTTAACCCTACTGATCATTCCTTCCTTGTCAAAAAGCTCTTCTGAAATCTCACTCCCTTAATGTTCCTCCTACCTGTACCTTTCTTCAGTTCCTCCAGCTCCCCACCCCCCCCTCACTCTCTAAAATGTCAGGTTCATGATGTCCTATCCCAGATCCCCTCTCTAGGCACACTGAACCAGCCATGCAGTCTGTTTTGGCTACTGTGGATGTGTGAATGTCTCCCAAGTCTTCATCACTGGCCCAGATCCTGCACCCACACATCACATCATTTACTGAAATGGCCAGCTGACAACTCTACGTGGACGTCCTTCTGGCACCTGAAACTCAACAGGTTTAAATTGAACTTAACCACCTTTCTCTGCCAAATCTGCTGTCTTCTTTATTCCCACCTCAGGGAAGAGACCTCCATCCATCCCATGACACTAAGAACCTAGTCTCTGAAAATTCATGTCTCTCATCAATCACCCCCACAACCACTCTTAACCAAGTTCAGCATATTCCACTTGTCTTCATCCCCACTGCCATTAGTTTGACGCAAAGCTACTGGCACATGTTGCCTAGACTTTTACCAAGTCTTCATATTCTATTCTTTCTCCCTGAAAAGCAATTCTCCAGAGCAGCGAGTGATTATATGAAAACATGGTAAATCTTCTATCACACTTCACTACTTAAAACCCATCAGTAGCTCCAATTGTCTTCAGAATAAAATTCAAGTTTCTTGACCTGGCTGACAAAGCCTTCTCACCACTCTTTGTCTTTTCTTTTTTGCTCAAACTACAATAAATAACCAGTTCCCTACGTTTATCTTTTTGCAGTACACACATTATTTTTGAAAGCCCAAGACAGGCTTTTGTCTACCAGTCTGCACCTAAGCCCTTTTCCACAATCCTCTCCCATGCTCATAAGGCATCCTAGAGCCCTCCTTAAGGGAACCACAGGTACCTATCAACCTGTCAGTAATGTTACCTACCCACCTTAGAACCACTGAGTCAGGACCCCGAGCAGCGACCCAGCATCTGTACTCCCATAAAGCTTACATGCACAGCCAGTGTGCAGGCAAGGTGAGGCATAGCTGCGGCACCACCCCTGAGGACGAGGAGCATGTTTACTGTTGTGGCCCAATACCTGGTGTCGTGCTGACACATGGGGGTTACCCAACAAATGGGAAAGGCAGATGAATTTAAAATAATTGTCAAGTACGCAGTTGGTTTGAATGTCCTCCCACAAATGGGTAAAAGGACATATTACCAGGAATGCAATCCCTAAGAATGAAGTTTCTGTTTTTCTTGCAGTTATTTGGTTTTCCTTCGCTACAGCTAAACTATGTCCTCTTTGCATCAACTATATGTAAGGAATGGCGATGTTAGACACATTACAACTAAAAGGTTCAGTACAAATCGGCTTTCCCATCTATAACAGTCCATTCTCCACCTTCTCGACTTTACACATACTAACTAAAAAGGCCTAGTACATAGGAGAATGTCAGTCATTTGAACACCTATACTCTCCTCGAACGCCAAATGAAGACTCCTGAAATAAAGCACTGGAGTGGGGTAAAATGGTTTTAAATCTTTCAGACAGAGCAGTAACTATACGCGCTTTAGTAGCAAGCACACATAAAACATAGTAATAATGGCACAAAATTAACACTTCCCAAAAGAAAAATCTAGCAAGACCCCCAATGTGGGGAAGAGGCATTGCATAAGTGGGGCAGAAACATCTTTCTGTTTTCCTTGTTGCCCTGTACAAAGAAGCCTCATTATGTATTTGTAGAATGAGTGCATGATGATGATGAATACGTATGGGTTTTAAGGGACCACTCACATTTTCCTACCCTGACCAGAGTCAGCTAAACTCAGCTTCGTGTTTTACCAAAAAAAATATTTGTTAAATTTTGTCAAGTGCCTAACCTGTCTGGTAGTGTGTGAATACACAGCACACTCAAAGAAATACATGAGCCTGATTCTTGCATTCCAGAGATTACTGTACAAATGCTATTAATGACACTGTTCCCCAGCACCAGCACCATCAAATAAACCTGCACACCCTACACAGTCCAGCTATGTTCCCTGAACAATTCATGTACTTTCACAATACTGTAAGCTTTTACATGCACTATTCTCTGTCCAAAATAACTTTTCCCCCAAGAGAATTCCAATACATACTTAAGACCTAGGTAAATGTTATCATCTTGACAAAACATTCTCTGAACGTCCCAAAAGTAACAATTTCCTCCTCTGTTCTGCTCTTATAGTAATTTGCAAATACTTTTAGTGTACTTTGAATCCTATCTGAATTATGATTAATTGCATATTCATTAGCAAAATTAAAAACATGAGGTGAAGCCACAGAGTTAGGTGTTGTTTTTTTTTTTTTTTTTTTCTCTCATAGAAATGAAAAACTTCACATGGAAGGGCAAGAAATAAAAATTTTCTTTGAGGGCCAGCACTGTGGAATAGCAGGTAGAGCCACCTCCTGCAGTGCTGGCATCCCATATGAGCGCTGATTTGAATCCTGACTGCTCCACTTCTGATCTAGCTCTCTGCTGTGGCCTCAGAAAGCAGTGGAAGATGACCTATGTCCTTGGGCCCCAGTGCCTGCATGGGAGACCAGGAAGAAGCTCCTGGCTCCTGGCTTTGGATCAGTGTAGCTCCAGCCATTGCGGCCATCTGGGGAGCGAACCTGCAGCTGGAAGACCTCTCTGTCTCTCTCTCTGCCTCTGCCTTTCTGTAACTCTGCCTTTCAAATAAATAAATAAATCTTAAAAAAAAAAAAAAAAAGTTTGCTTGGACAGGGGCTGGCACTGTAACACAATGAGCCAGGTTGCCACTTATGACATTAGCATCTCATATCAGAGTGACAGTATGAATCTTAACTACTCCACTGCTGATCCAGCTTCCTGCTAATGCACCTGGGAAAGCACTGCAAAATGACTCAAATGTTTGGGCTCCTGCCACTCCTGTGGGAGACCCGGATAGAGTTCCAGGCTCCTGGGTTAGGTTTGGAACAGGCCTAGTTATTGCAATCATTTGGAGAATGAACCGGCAGATAGAATATCTCCATCTCTCCCTCTCTTTGTCACTCGGTCTCTCAAATAAATAAGTAATCATTAAAAAAAAAAAAAAAAAAAAAAAAAGATGTGCTTGGTCAGATGACACAAAGGGCATTCCAAATATAAGGTGCAAGTCTAGCAAAGAATTTTACATTTATACAAGTAGAAGAATAGGAAATAAAAAGGTCTGGGGCCCTCCTCAAAGCACAGAGTGGGGTCGTGGGGTCTTTAAGCTTAATCTACATGGCAACAAAAAAACTATCACTAAATTTTTTTTAGTTTTTATTTTGCTATAAAGGCAGAGAGAAACACACACACACAGAGAAACAAACAGAGTTCTTACATCTGCTGGTTTACTCCCCCAATGCCTGCAAGGGCCATTGCTTGATCAGCAGCAAGGAAATTCAATTCACTTCTATCTAGATGACAAGGACCGAACTACATGAGCTGTCCAACTGCTGTGTTCCAGGACGCACATTAGCAGGAAGCTAGAATCTGGAGGGCGGCTAGGATTCAAACTCAGGCATTCCAGTATGAGCATCTTAACTACTGCCCAGACATGTCCCTGAATTGGATTCTTTAACACCTTTAGGTAACATGCTCTACAGAATTTTTATCAGCTTCCATAACAGAGTGGGCAGTGTTGCTGGGATATAAACCTCTTTGTTAGACCCTTTGGTAGACACAAAACACACACACACACACACACACACATACACACAAACAATACTTTTGAAGGTGGTCATCAATAGTTTTATAAATGTCAGGACGTCTTCGTAATCCTTAAGAAGTGAGCTTTAACTAAAGATGCAAATTGTAAATTATTCCTTATCTAAATATATTCAACTAGCTACTACAGTGATAGAATGGTGTGGTTGAGACTTCTGTACTTCCATGTAGCCTAATGCTAAAGTTTAATATTGTGATACAAGTAATGTAAACATAAGGTATTAAATATGTGTAGTTTAAAAATAGCAAAATTTAAAAAGGTACAATAAGAACCAATGCCAAAAGCAATGTTAAGTACAGTAGTTCTTTTTTATTTATTTATTTGAAAGTCAGAGATACAGAGAGAGAGAGAAAGAGAGAAAGATTGATTTTCCATTCATTAGTTCACTCCCCACACAGCCCCAAAGGCCAAGGTTGGGTCAAGTCAGAACCAGGAACCAGGCACTTCATTCAGATCTCCCACGTGGGTGGCAGGAGCCCAAGCACTTGAACCATCTTCTGCTGCTTTTCCCAGGCCGTTAGCAGGGAGCTGGATGGGAAGTGGAGCAGCCAGAACATAAACCAGCACCCATATGAGATGCCAGCATTACAGGTGGTAGCTTTACCTGCTATGAAACAATTCCAGTCCCAGTACAGCAGTTCTTAACTGGGTTGTGCCATACATTCCAATTATTAATTTCAAGAAGTTCATGGTGCTCCATCCTTACACAAGTCCCTAACCAGGGAATCTATTTTAGCCCAGGGAACCATGAGGTTAATGTGGCTTATGAAATTTTTCTTTTTTTTAATGGGAATTTTTAAAAAAGATTTATTATTTTGAAAGCCAGAGTTACAGAAAGAGAGAAGGAAAGACAGAGAGAGATCGTTGATTCACTGGGTCACTCCCTAAATGGCCGCAACAGCCAGGGCTGGGCCAGGCCAAAGCTAAGAGCTTCATCTGGGTCTCCCACGTAGGTGGCAGGGGTCCAAGCACTCGGGCCATCTTCCGCTGCTTTCCAAACACATTAACAGGGAGCTGGATGGGAAGTGGAGCAACCAGGACTCGAACTGGTGCCCACAAGGGATGCCAGCACTGCAGGCGGTGGCTTATGCTATTCATTTAATAAAAATACATTTTAGGAAGTGCTCCCATCTTAGTTATAATAAGTTCCATGATGTTTTCAATAACTCCAATGTAAATGGAAGAGAAGAAATATTTCTTAGGCTAATATTAAAATAAAAGTAAGAGTACTGCTTTTAAAAGGGAACCCAAGGAATGATTCCACTTTAGAGAAAAACAGAAAACACATACACATGTCTATTTATAGCTAATGTCACAGCCTACCATTGGCTATAAAACTATCAGGAGATGTGGGGTAGATAAGCAAAGTATCAATGTCATCAAATAGACACATCTCAGGTGGTAATTTGGAGTAAGGAGAGGTGGTAGGGCTACCTATAGTTTACCAACTCCAGCACAGTACTTGCTTAGATGTTATTTTTACTTTGTAGAATTATTAACACATCCCAAGCACCAAAATGCGGTATATGAATCTTGACTATAGAAACAAATTGCCAGCTGTCTCATAAAGGACAATCTCATTTAGTAGATGGCAAATGCTAGCATAGAACAAAAGTAAATAAAGATGGCTACATATGCTCTAGTTTTCAAACTGGAAAGAGACAGTGATGAGAGAATCAGAGGAGGGAAAGGATTAAACATGAAGAAGAACAGCTGTCACCAATAGCAGACTATGACTATTCAACCAGTCTAATAATGCAGTACAGCAAGAATGCCAATTAAAATCGCTGGTGTGAAGATTTAGATCCAGAGATCTTAAGGCTAAAGACACCATGGGAGTCCAAGTAAGTCACCCCCTGCTATCACGTACAGCCAAACTAAACTCAGATGGAGGATGTGAGAAGTGCTTTGTAAACTGCAATGGTCTATAGAAAAGTATGATACCACTGCTATTCCTAATACATGTCTGTCTATTCTTCTGTTAGCTGTTTATTTATAAAAATTCCAACTCCTTCTGCATTTTTCATTTTTAACAGAACTACAGTTGTTATTACTATTATTTTACTTTTCATTTCCTTGAGAACCTCCAAACAGCACACATCATCCAAATCGAATGCCTTGTAGGTGTTATTTTTTATTTATGAATTTTAATTTATGAATGGAATATGTAATTTAAACGAAAATGAAACACAAATGAAGCCCATCTTTTTTCATGTCTTACAAATACGTTTCTAGAATGTCACTCATACCTATTAAAATTTTCACATGTCCTGGGAGTCCCCATATCTTCACAGAACCAAACACTCTAAATTAAAGGTTAGGGCAGGAAGGGGAAAGGGAATGACTGGCCTTTTCTGACAAAGAAGGTGGGCTTACTGATGCGCTTTCAGTGGGTGAAATAAAAGCAAAAGGTTTTAGAAGTGTCAAGGCGAGACCTTGAAGAGAAGCTTAAAAGTCTGACTTCACCACCCATGTTAAAAGGACTACTTCCTCCAACTGAACACTAAAACGAACCACCACTAGCTGCTACAGAGCCATCTAACAAAGGAAGAATTTCTACAAGTGACCTCTGGTTACCCTTCAACATTGCAGCCCTTCCACACTGGCAGAGTAAACGTAGCCAAAAAGAACCTAACTTTTATGTTTTATGATTGTATTTCAATTTTTCACATAATTTTTAGTAGACCTACTTATGTGGATATAATTTAATTCAAAAGTATTTGGGAAACACATTTGGTCCAATTGTGCCAGAAAAAAGGAAAGAAAAAGTAATTTTCCAGTGTTACAGATGCTTCCAGAATTCTGTCTGAAGATGGATTAATCTACAGTTACTCAGCTGCAGAATATTACTTCTATTCCACAGACTTTGTATATGAACTATTAAATCCATTAGATCGATAGCAATTCTTCCTACCTACTCTTAAAGGGCTGATTTAATGAGAACATCATTTTCTTATTCAAGGCTTTCTTTTTATAAGGAAACACAGTCCTCTATGAAAACAGTCAACATTTCCTCTTACATCATGACAAGTTCATATAAACAGAGCCTGCGGCAGGGCAATGAGGCAAAATGCTGGGTGGTAAATAAGTCAATTTGTTTAAAAGACACCATTATGGAATTTGAGTTTAAAACTGGACTTGACTCTCAAACGCCAAGATATGAGGAAATTAACATTAACCATCTTCTTTCTCAACAACTTAAAATCACACAGGAACTAGTGGCATCATGGTAGAGTAAAAAGTGTTATTTCTCACTATTAAGCATACAATTGTTAACCATTAAGTAATTTATTTCAATATTCTCTTTCCACACTCCCTACTCCCCAACTAAAAGATAACAATGGGAAGAGATTACCCTGCACCTTTTTTTTTCCCCCTCTCTGGGCCTGCATATTAAGAGCAAGGAGGAGATATTAAGTCTATTATTCTTAGTTTAGACAACATAAGCAATGGGAAGCTCCAAGATAGAGTCATCCACAGCTAAGTTTCTCTTTCTCCTCTGAGCTCTTACACATGAAAAGCAAAGAATCATAAAGAACTACTTGATGCACAAAAAATAAAAAATAGAGACAGAGGGTGGATCAATGTGCATTGTCTCACAAACATAGTTTCAAAGATAATTGGTAATGTTCTCTTTTTCCAAAGAAGTGAGGGTTAAATATAGTCACTCTGTACAGAGACTGATGATCTTCAGGATGTGTAAATTATACATTACAGTTACATAACAGGCTAAATCACAGTCATCAACAAAAGAAAATTTGGCACAATTCTTGAATTTTTATGATTCTAGCTCATAAGTACAGCTTCCAAAAGGAGAAAATATCTCACCTTAAATAAGCCCTACAAATAGCCTCATACCTAAGGGCAGAAAACAAGCACCAAAGGTAAACAAAAGAGAAAGGCGATCATCTTCACTGGTCCAGGAAAATGGGGGGAGGGAGCCTTTATCTTCAAGATTATATTAAATAAATAACACTCAGCCATTCCTTGAATTTAAAAAAATATAAGGAGAAGAAGGGTTCAATTAATCATAAAGAACTATGTTTGGAACTGTGACTTTATGTCCCTAGGTTAAGTCCAGGCATTAAAGTCAGATGAAAAACCACAAATCCTTTCACAACACTTTGAAAAATCTTGAGAGACTGGTAAATTCCCATGCCTCCAATGCAGCTCAGAGGGCCACCAGCCCTACACTGTGGCATGCTAGTGAGGCAGTGTGGACAACTCAGAGTAAGTCAAAAGCAGCCTGCTGGTGACGTGCTGGCAACGTCCAAATGGTCTGCCTCAATTTCTAATGATGACACAGAAGCAGGAAGCCTCCTCAGGCTTATCAGATGCACCCAATTAACATTCATCTCTGCCAAGCTCATCCTTTAATCTCCCACACGAAAACAGCTACCATTATTCTATAATATCTATTAGGCAGTCATAGCAATCTGAGTAAACTACATTAACAGAAAAAGCAAAAAGATATTTAATGGAAGACATATATGATGAATACAAAAACCAAACCAACCCACAACAGATATTCCTTCATTCATTCCACCAGATTGCGCCTCTTCTGCCACCAATTCTACACAATCTTCTCACTGCATTCTGAAAAAAGGGCAAAAATTGCTCCCTTTGAAAAGAAGTTGGCCTTATAAGGACTTTGAGAAATTCAAAGTCTGTACTCAGAGGATTTCCAAGTGTCTACAGCTCGACAGAGGCCATAAATCCCGATAAACTTGAAGGGTTAACAATCTAAGGGTGCCCAGAGCCACTCCACTCTCTCAGTCATATTTCAGAATGACTGCTAAGGAGTCGATGTTGATCTAGAGCCATCGCAACCAATATGATTTAAGAGCTGTGGAACACTGCCAACACTTCTTATAAGAGATTCCCAGACTAGAGAAAAGTAAAGCAGTCCATAAGGTGATTATCTTAAACTTTAGAATCTTGAATCACAAAAGCAGTAGCCAGCTTACTTTGTGAAACTAATCAAATACCAAAGTAATGCTATGGCAAAAAAAAAAAAAAAAAAAAAAAATCGACTTCAACCTTGGTAGGGGTGTTGAGACACCAACTCTGTGGATATTCTCAGACACCCGCAGCAAACTTTCCTCCGCCCGTGGTTTCCTCCCTCGTGTCCCCTTTATTCTTTTCGCTTAGCTGGTGCCCTACTCATGTCACTTTGGGACTTGTACAAAATACTACACCACAGGACAGGGAATCTAGCATCCTAAGTGGTCACAGGGGCCTGAATGATGTAGTAGGGGCCTAGAGAGGAGTTTGCTCCCTTGGAAGCAAACCTCCACCAACTAGGAACAGGAGACAGGAGGAAATCAGGCAGATACTTTTCCCCTTTCCTTCTCTTTTTCAAGGACTGTGCTAAGTGGTGTTTACCTTCTCAATGCAATTCTTTCAGAGAAATTCCGTTGGCAAGGATGAACATACTTTTTGAATGACCTGCTAAATCTCTTCATAGCTTGCTGTGAAGCAAAAGCTAGCTTTCTAACACAGCAACTCCATTTCTTTGCTTCATTCCTTGTTTTGCTTCCTTTTGCTTTATCCTTACAGATCTCTATCTCTCAAAGAAAGCACCAACACTTTAATCCTTGCCTCAGAATCTGTTTTCCAGAGAACCCAGGCTTATAGGAGCTAATTCCAGATGAAATTAAGAAGGGATCATTAAAATGCACATTTTAAAAATACAGTAAGAACCAAAGACTGATAAATTCTTGGAAGAAATGAAAAATACAAAAACCTAAAAGACCAGGGCCAACATAATATCTAATGTCACCAACTGAGAAAGCATTCAGGCAGTAATAATAAATAAATAAATGTAGAATTCCCCTAATAGGCCTCAACATTATTAACTTTGGAGGAACAAAAAAAACATTTTCATAAAGAATACTGCTGGGGCCGGTGCTGTGGCATAGCAAGTGGAGCCAACGCCTGCAGTGCCGGCATCCCATATGGACACCGGTTTGAGTCCCAGCTGCTCCGTTTCCAATCCAACTCTCTGCTATGGTCTAGGAAGGCAGTAGCTGATAGCCCTAGCGTTGGGCCCTTGCACCTGTGTGAGAGATCTAGAAGAAGCTCCTGGCTCCTGGCTTCAGATCAGCTCAGCTCCAGCTGCTGCAGCCATTTGAGGAATGGATCATCGAATGGAAGACCTCTCTCTCTCTCTCTCTCTCTGCCTCTGCCTCTCTCTAACTCTGCCTTTCAAATAAATAAATCTTTTTTAAAAAGAATACTGCTATGTAACAGACTCTGTCTACAGAATTTCCCTTCCTTCTTTCTTACTAGCAGAGATCTTTTGTGCATCAGTATCCTCTCTTCCCCATGTGAAAAGAGGAGGTATGCTCTTTCTAGGTGTAAATCTTGAACAGCAATCACCATGGTTCCATTATCTTCACCAGTGACAGATATGGGGGTGGTAACTTCAACCAGTTCTGGCCACTGATGTATGGAGGTCTCCAGTAGGTTTCTAGAAAAAGTTTCTTAGTTCTTTGAGCAATGAAGGGAAGAGATATTTCTGAGTCTAGGTGTTATGTGGGGACTTGTAACATCTTCTAACTATTCATGATACAGTTTGAAGGCAAAGCTCTCATAAAAATGATGGCCCAGGATCTTGACAATACTCATATCATTAAACCACTAAGTTAATTGACCCTTATGCTGGCCAATCTTTCTACTTTTACTCCCTTATTATTTAAGCCTCTTTGAGTCACGGATTTTCCTTGTGTGCAGCTGAAAGCACCTTTACTGACTACATAAAGCATCTGTCTGGTTGGAGGAGCAGTTGAACACCTACCATCACATGCATTGTACAAGGGATAAGGTTAGATTTGAAAAGAACTGGTCTTTACTGTTAAGGGCTTACAATCTATGTTTTACTTTTTTTTTTTTTTTTTTTGACAGGCAGAGTGGACAGTGAGAGAGAGAGAGACAAAGAGAAAGGTCTTCCTTTGCTGTTGGTTCACCCTCCAATGGCCGCCGCGGCCAGCGCACCGCGCTGATCCGAAGCCAGGAGCCAGGTGCTTCTCCTGGTCTCCTATGGGGTGCAGGGCCCAAGCACTTGGGCCATCCTCCACTGCACTCCCTGGCCACAGCAGAGAGCTGGCCTAGAAGAGGGGCAACCGGGACAGAATCCGGCGCACCGACCGGGATTAGAACCCGGGGTGCTGGCGCCGCAGGCGGAGGATTAGCCTAGTGAGCCGCGGCGCCGGCTTACAATCTATGTTTTTTGTTTTTTTTAAAGACACACAAAACAAATAGAGAAAAAAATGGGGCAGAGGTACACAGAAAAAAGAAATCATCAGCGTGGGACATTAGAGGCCTTCTTCTAAAGATGTAACTGATACACGTGCCTTTTGAACAGCGCTGAATTCAACTTCCAGGAAGCGCTCTCTTGCAGATGTCTATAGTGCTATCTGCCTGCACGCCATCTTCTTGCACATAAGAAATGCTGCTTGCTTTACTCTAACTATGTGAGCTCAAAGATGGGTGCCAGATCCAAAGTGGACCAGTTATAGACATTTCCTGAAATATTCTGACCTTAGGGTCATAAAAACTGAGTTTCAGAAGGGCTTGGGATACACAGGTATACAGATTTGTCAAGTGTCACTGAAAACTAACTTAATACTTGTGTAAAATTCTTCGTATGTAAATTTTACAACAAAAGTGCAAGAAAATATTGAACTTAATTTATGATATGCATGCTGAAGTTTTCAGAAGGGAGTATGCTGGTATCTGTGATCAATTTTGAAGATGTACTTTAAAAAAAAGCATTGATTGACAGGTGATACATTATAGTAACACACTTGTATTTATACATATATAAAACTATAGTAAAGTGTCACTTAAAATTTTTTTAAGATTTATATATTTATTTATTTATTTGAAGGGTAGAGTTACAGGGAAACAGAGAAAGAGACTGATCTTCCAACTGCTGGTTCACTCCCCAAATGGACACAACAGCCAGGGCTGGGCCAGGCCAAGGCCAGGAAGCAGGATCTTCATCTGGGTCTCTCACATGGGTGGCAGGGGTCCAAGCACTTGGGCCATCTTTCACTGATTTCCCAGGTACATTAGCTGGATAGAAAGTGCAGCAGCCTGGACAAACCCACACCCCAAGGGATGCTGGTGCTACAGGCGGTGGCTTAAATCACTACACCATGGTGCTGGCCCCTAACATTCTTCCAACTTTGCTTTTTTGTTTGAAAATTTTCATAATAAAATTAGGGGGTGGGGAAGCAAGCTGTAGTCCCACTGTGCTGTTCATGCTGTCAGCAGTGCTCAGAAGCTATCTCTGGTCACATTTCTGAGGGTATAGAGAGAACTTGTTTCAACAAAGGAACATGCAGAAAGAACCAGGAACAATGAGTGGAGAGGTGCTGAGGTATCCGCCTTTTCTCTAGCTCCAATTACCCCAGAGGCCCAGCCACATCCTTGCTGTTTCAGCAGCTGCACAAGCTGAAAAATTTCTGGTTTTCTCTTAGCTAGTTCAAGGTGGGCTCTTACTGCTTACAACCAGAGTCCTGACTAATATATAGCCTGAGGCAACAATAAAAACTGTAGACAAAGAAAGATGACCACTATAGCAGTTTATAAGAGCAAAACACAGATATGACCTGGCTGTTCAATAAGAGAGAAATGATGAAAATGTTATGGTATATTTGATGACATTAAATACTACTCTGGTTAAAATTTTAAATAGAAATACCACAAAACTATTTATCTAAGTATATATACACACATGTTATTATCCAATTTTGCAGAAAGAAACAAATAATTTAAAAATGACATAAAATGCATAAAATTGTCAATATTAGTTATCTTTGGGTTTAGAATAATTGTGTTCAAATTTATACTTTATTTCCTGATTTCACTTCAACAAACAAGGATATTTCAATATGTTTGTGTAAAATGGAATGGTAAAGTTGATTTTGGTGCAAAAATTTTGAAATCTTACATAGTTTTTTGATAACACAAATTTCTATGCACTTTTTGAAAACCCCTCATACACATGAATTTCAAAATTCTTTGCAGCAAAATAAATTTACTTTTTAATTTCATCTTTCTATGAACTTTTTGAAGCCCTCTCATATTACTTTTAGAATAACAGCAAAGTTCCTTTTTTAAATCTGCTGCTATTAAAGATTTAAAAGCACGTAGCTTATGACTTCCTCCCCACCGTAAATGACCTAAATGTTTGTGAATGTCCCAAATCTCCCATTCACTTTCCAAGGCCCAAGCAAAAGCAGCCCAATGGATAAGATCGTGATCTGCGAAGTCAAGGGGCTTAGATCCCCACTCTGCTCTTTACTAAATGTCTAGTTGTGGGCAAATCATTAATCTTTTTTTTTTGGGGGGGGGGTCTTAAATTCTCCATCTACAAAGTGGAGAAACAGTACCTTATAGGGGGAACAATGAGATAATCATGGAAACACTTAGCATGGTGCCTGATACACAGCAGATAGTAAGCACCATCACTGTCCTCAACAGCCTCCCTGGTTAGCTCATTTCCTACTTTCATCATAGACTATAACTCCTCATGGGTTAATCTGCAGACCTTCACCTCTTCTCTACTGCTTTTCTATTTTCATTTACTTATTTGAAAGTGAGCAATCGATTGAGAGAATCTTCCATCTACAGTATTCACTCCCCAAATGCCTGCAACAGCTGGGGTTGGGCCAATACAAAACTTGAAGCCAGAGAAGAAACTCAAACCAAGGCTCCAAATGGGTCCCACATGCTGCCTCCCCGGGTGTGCATCAGCAGAAAGCTGGAACTGGAAACACAGCCAGGACCTGAACCTAGGCACTCTGATACGGGATGTGGGCATCCCAAGTGTACTCAACTTCTAAGTTGAATGCCATTTTTTTTCCCTAAGATTTATTTATTTTATTTGAAAAGCAGAGTTACAGAGAGAGAGAGACAGAGAGAGAGAGAGAGACAGAGACAGAGAGAGAGAGGTCTTCCATCTGCTGGTTCATTCCCCAGATGGCTAGAACGGCCACAGCTGTGCTGATCTGAAGCCAGGAGTTTCTTTTGGGTCTTCCATGTGGGTGCAGGGGTCCAAGGACCTGGGCCATCTTCTACTACTTTCCCAGGCCATAGTAGAGAGCTGGATCACAAGTGGAGCAACTGGGTGTCCAAATGGGATGCCGGCAATGCAGGCAGCGGCTTTAGCTACTATGCCACAGTGCTGGCCCCGAACACGGTTTTTACAACTAGTCTGCCTCCTTCCTTTCAGTCACAGCTGTTTGTTTATTTGTTTTTGTTTTTTAATATTTATTCATGGAGCTGCTGCTGTGGCGCAGCAGGTTTAAGTCATGGCTTGCAGTACCACCATCCCACGTGAGTGCCGGTTCGTGTCCTGGCTGCTCTACTTCTGTTCCAGTTCCCTACTAGTGACCTGAGAAGGTAGAGGAGGATGACCCAAGTCCTTGGACCCCTGTACTCATGTGGGAAACCTGGAAGAGGCTCCTGGCTTCGGCCTGGTCATTGTGGCCTTTTGGGGAGTAAACCAGTGCATGGAAGATTTCTCTCTGTCCCTTCTCTCTCAAACTCTGCTTTTCAAATAATCTCTTTTTTTTTTTAAGATTTTATTTATTTATTTATTTGAAAGGCAGAGTATAGGGAATGAGAGAGGAAAAGAGAAAGAGAGATCTTCCATCCACTGGTTCACGCTCCAAATGGCCGCAGTGGCCAGAGCTGGGCCAGGCCAAAGCCAGGAACAAGGAGCTTCATCCAGATCTCCCACATGGGTGCAGGGGCCCAAAGACTTGCACCATCTTCTATTGTTTTCCCAAGCATGTCAGCAGGAAGTTGGATTGGAAATAGAGCAGCCAGTACTCAAACTGGCACCCATATGGGATGCCAGAGCTACAAGAGGTAGCTTTACATGCCACACCACAGTGCCAGCCTCTAGTCACACCTTTATATACTATTTTTCAAATAAATACCTGCGAGGTGTCCAGTACTATCCTATCCATCCCATCTGCTCTAGTTATTATTTATTTTTTTTTTGACAGGCAGAGTGGACAGTGAGAGAGAGAGAGAGAGACAGAGAGAAAGGTCTTCCTTTGCCGTTGGTTCACCCTCCAGTGGCCGCCGCAGCCGGCACACTGCGGCTGGCACACCGCGCTGATCCGATGGCAGGAGCCAGGTACTTATCCTGGTCTCCCATGGGGTGCGGGGCCCAAGCACTTGGGCCATCCTCCACTGCACTCCCTGGCCACAGCAGAGAGCTGGCCTGGAAGAGGGGCAACCAGGACAGAATCCGGCGCCCCGACCGGGACTAGAACCTGGTGTGCCAGCGCCGCTAGGTGGAGGATTAGCCTAGTGAGCCAAGGCGCCAGCCTTGCTCTAGTTCTTTGCCAGTTCATTCTACCTCCCTCTGCCCAATCTCTAATCTCTCCACTGGCTTCTCTCTCCTAAAATGTGCACATCTACCATTTCTTTTTTCTTTCTATTTATTTATTTATTTATTTACTGACAGGCAGAGTGGACAGTGAGAGAGAGAGAAAGACAAAGAGAAAGGTCTTCCTTTTCCGTTGGTTCACCCCTCAATGGCCGCTGTGGCCGGCGCACCATGCTGATCTAAAGCCAGGATCCAGGTGCCTCTCCCAGTCTCCCATGCGGGTGCAGGGCCCAAGGACTTGGGCCATCCTCCACTGCACTCCCAGGCCACAGCAGAGAGCTGGACTGGAAGAGGAGCAATGGGGACAGAATCCGGTGCTCCGACCAGAACTAGAACCTGCTGTGCCAGCGCCGCAGGTGGAGGATTAGCCTAGTGAGCCACGGCGCCAGCCTCTACCATTTCTTTTTAAAATCAACTTGAACCAACCAGAGTAATTCTATATTTCTTCTTCCCTTCGTATCCATACTTCTCAAGTTAAAGTCCCACAGACAATTCACTTACCAAGAATATTGATGGCCTCCTTATTGCCAGATCCATTAACTATTTTGGGCCTCATTCTGTTTGTTCCTCAGCCTCTGACACCGCTGACTCTGCACTGTGTTTGCAGACACTTTTCTAATGTAAGCTGTTAATACCATCTTGGTCTTTCCCCAATACTTAATCACGCTTCCTCATACCAGATGTTCCTCAAGGAATAGGCTCAGCTCTTCCCTCTCTTTTTTGAAGATCTTGATGCTTCCCCTGGCTTCAAATATTAGGAGATGACAACAGTGTTTCTCCCTCCAGCCCTGGCTTCTCAGTTTTAGTTCTTCTTTCTGAGTTTCAGCCCTTCATTTCAAACTACCTGTCAGGCAATTCCAATTAGTCTTTGACTCTAAGAATGCCTGAAAATCTGATATTCTACCACAGACTGTTCCTCATTCTGATTTTCCTCCTGAAGTTAAAAAAAAATAATAAGAGTGGAGTACACGCTAGGCAGGAGAAAACTACTCAAAACACAGAAGCAGGCAAATGCTTTCACTTTTCTATGATGATATTCTTGCAGATTCCTCTTCCTCTGTATTTTTCCTGTGTGGCCCCTGTCCAGGTTCATGACAGCCTATCTGATCACCTTACCAGCACTTCTACCAATCCACTCCACCAGTCTAGCAAACTACCTCATATCAAAATTAGAATACTGCTTGTACCCTATCATTTACAAGGATTAAATCCCAACTCCTGACATCAGAAGTCTTGGAGAGTTAGCCCAAGTCTGCCTTTCTGCCCTGCCTTCAAATCCTCATGTTTCAGACTACTCTGTCCCAACCAAACCAGTCAACTCAGTCCACTCTACATGTCCTGTAATCTCCCTGGTGTGCCTGGATAGGTATCTCCCCTCCTCTAAGATTACTCAAATCCTATTTATCCTTCAAATAAATCTCCACTTAATCCCACCACAAGACCTTCTAACGTTTTGATCTACAGTGGTCTTTTAAAATTATTATTAATTATTATTCCATGATTACTGTGTGCTAGGCTTGGTCTCTGCGCTAATTTAAATATCACAATAATGCTATAGGGGCAGGTGTTGTGGAGCAACAGGCTAAGTCACCGCTCAGGACACCTGCATCCCTTGCCAATGTGCCAACCGGAGTCCCAGATTCTTGGATTCCAATCCAGCTGACTGCTAACGCACCTCGAAAGGCAGCAGAGGGTGGCCCAAGTTCTTGAGTTCCTGCCATACATGTGGGAGACCCTGAGGAAGATCTGGAATCCTAGTCTTGACCTGGTCCAGGTCCAGCTGTTATGGGCATTTGGGGAGTGAACCAACAGGTGAAAAATCTCTCCTTGTCTGTCTCCACCCTCCCCCTGTCCATTACTCTACCTTTCAAAGAAATAAATCTTTAAAAAAAAAAAATAGTGTAAGTTGAATACCATTGTCTGTTTTTAACAGACGGGGGAAGTGAGGCTCAGAAAAGCTAAGCAGTTAGTCAGACATGTAGCTAGTAAAAGACAGAGCCACAACTCACATCCAGATAATGTGGCTCCACAGTCTGTGCTCTTAAACCATTCCTATCTGAATCCTTTGGCTCTTGGCTATACCGTTCACTTGTCAAGAAGCTGCTTTGAGACATCTCTTCAATTATTAGGAGGTGACAAGACATATTCATACTTTTTTTTCCCCCAAGTACACAAATTTCTTAGAAAGCAGAGAGTGAACCTTCAATTACTTTCATCTTTCTGTTGTCACTATCAGAATTATTATAGATTTACTGAATTAAAAATACAAGAAAAGGGAGCCAGCATACTGTGACGCAGTAGGTTAGCCACTGCCTGCGATGCCAGCATCCCATACAGGGTCTGGTTTGAGTAACAAGTGCTGCACTTTCGATCCAGCTCCCTGCTAATATGTCTGGGAAAGCAGCAGAAGATGGACCAAGTCTTTGGGCCCCTTCACCCATGTGGGTAATCCAGATGGAGTTCCAGGCTCCCAGCTTCAACCTGACCCACTGAGGCCATTTAAGAAGTGAACCAAAGGACAGAAGATCTCTGTCTCTCTCTCAGTCTCTGTAACTCTGCCTTTCAAAAATAAATAATTCTTTAAAAAATAGACAAGAAATTGACTGAAATAAACAGGCAATGTTTTAAAATCTGGGAAACAACTTTAAATAATTTTTAAATACAAAAGGTCTATTTATTAAAGCAAAGCTGGTTATTGGCTGAGTTTCTATTTCCAGACAACAGAATACTATCAGGAGAAACTTGTAATCAATATATATTATGAAATGCAAAGTATACTGAGAAATTTTTCTTCACCTTAGGATCCCTGCAAGTAAGAAATATCTAGGGAAATTGAGTAGTCTTGCCTGAAAGTAGAGAAATGGATTAGTATTAGACAGGGAGCACATAACAAGAATTAAATCAATATTTATTTAATAAATGAATGAGATACCTTGACTACAAAATTATCTAAGTTGTCTCCTGTAGAGCACGATTTTCATGCAGAATTGCATTTTGGTAAGTTCAGTATTAGGAGTCTTCTGAAAAATGTACACACTGACTAAATAACACAGGGTCATTTAATTTTATCATTCAGAAACTAGTTTTAGCTTTGGCATAACACACTCATTTTGGCAGTATTTTGGTAACAAATTCAGTTACTTCTTAAAGCCAACTTTGTTTCATAAACATTATAAAATAAACTCATGGAGAGTTGTGATCTCTGCTCTCAAGCTAAGCTTTTCAAGACTCATGAAGTACAATTTTATCTCAGATCAGGATAACTCATTCTCTCCCTTTCCTCTTTTCCTCCCTGCTCCCTCCGTTTGTATGAAGGGCAGAGGTAATAACGTCAGGTAAGCAGAAGCTGGCTAATGCTGGCTATCTGGTCAGTGTCAGGGTCTTCAAATACTTGGAGATGAGTCACCCTGAGTAAAGTCATTTAAACTGACGTAAGTACTAGAACGATTTCTTAATTTACAGTAGTATTTCGACACACAGGTGAAAGCACACATGCTATGTCAGATCAGCACATTGTATTCCTGTAGTTAAACCACTTCACTAGAAGTCAAAATCATAATCAGAAAATAATTTCCTAGAGAAGAAAATGTATCACTATGATTCCTAGCCACTTTTTTTTAAATCATGAGAAATAACTCTCATAGAAATCAGAAACATTTATGGATTGTGTGCTTGATGCATTTTTCTCTGGGTATAGAGAACTGTACAGGAATTGAGAGGGTGCCTGAGGAATCTGTACTTCAAGAGTTAGATGATCCAAATGAGCAAAGGCTTCACACTACAACAGCCATACTGTTGATGCTGGGAAAAACCACTCCTCTATAAAGTGCTTGGATATGTCTCACAGAATTTATCTCACTGAATTTCCTTTTATTATCCTTCCACAAACAACAAATAACCCTTCTGATTTTTTTTTTCAGATATATAAAAACACACAGATTATCAAAGAATCCTGTGGGACACAGAATTAGTCTAACAATTTCTGCTGACTTTGCAGACCTAATATGTTGGGTTAATCTCCCATTTTAACACAAGGGTAAGCATATCTCTCTAATTTTTATTTATTTTTAAGAGGAGTAAAACAAAGTGCTTCACTTTGTTCCCAAGTACTGACAACATGACATGTTATGTACAAAGAAAAAACTACATATAGGATGGAGAGCAGATCTTCAAAATTTGTTTCCCTCATGAGCAAATTTTAGCTATCATATGGCTACTGAACTTGAGACTGCATTTTCCAGTTTCCCTGGCCAGTAGATATGACCAGCAGCTAAATTCGGCCAGAAGCTGCGGTAAAATGGAGCGTCAGTGGTAGTGACATATAACAATTCCAACCCTTGGTCTTAACACACTGGGCATGTGCTCTTCTGCCATCAAGGAATCAACCAGAGGAATCACAGAATTCGCATCTGAAGGGTGGCAGAACCACCTTGCAAGCCTGAGTTCTGAGGGGTCATGAGAGAGGGTCGGTCTACCAGCCCTGGACTGTTAAGTGACAGAAAAATAATCTTTTATTTTCATCCAAGTCACTGGGTTTCTCTGATGCATTAGTTTAATCTGTACCCTTTCTAATATTTATAAAAAGTAAACATCAGAATTACCTATTAGAAGCCATAATCACTCCGAGCAAATTCACCATACTTAAGCAGCAATCTGGTAAAAAAAATCTCTCGGTATGAATCTATTCCTACAAACTTGATGCATAGGAATTCATTAGCTTCTTAAGATAAAAAAGTAATGGCTGAGTTCATACTATAAAACCCAAGAGACAAAACTGTAAATTACTTTGGGGAAATTAAGAGGTGTCTGAGGAACACCTGCATTGTCAACACTAACAATAAAATGTGACTGGGATTGGGAGGAGCGGGAGAAATGATAAAAGCATTCACTGTGATTAACTGTGAAATCCAAGCACACTCTGAGAGTGGCAGGTGTCATCTACATGTATACTTTTAACATGTCTTATACATAAGCAGGAGTAATTTTGATATTCAAAATTATCTAGATCAGTTTTTTATCTAAATTTACTAAGTCTACATCCCTTTGCTTACCAAACTTTAAATCATGTGTACCACCTTTAAATCAACAACTGTGCTCACTTCGGCAGCACATATACTAATAATCAACAACTAATGTAACATTAATTAATTTTTACATGTTAGTTCAATTTAATATTACCAACATCAGCCTTAGTTAAGTATATTTGTTCCTCTATTCAAATAAATTCAGGGTTAGCACTAATTTCCAAGATGGGTAGAACTAGAGTCTGACACCCTGCTACCTGAATTCCTTTGGGACAGATGGCTGGTGTATAAGCATTTATAATGAAATGACCACTGTTCTGTTCCAGAATTATACTGTACCACAGGCAACTTTTGACTATTCATGTAACAAAGACAGAAGCACAGGTGATCAAAAATAACTAATCACTTGCAGTTGGCTTTGAAATGTCTATTAATTTTTAAGAGATTCATTTGATTGTTTTTTTCCTCAGGATAATATGAAAAATGACTTGCATTCCCTAGGTACAAGCCAAATTATGAGAGCAAAACCAGCAGCTGAATCGACTCAACTTGAGTATAAAAATGTACCACAAATAGAGTGGGAGGTAGACCAATTATAAGAGATAAATTTGACTACAGGTATTAAAAATAAGGCATTTGAAAACATCATTCTCTATTAGGTTTTATATGGAATGAATGCACAGATATGTAACTAAAGAAAAACTGTGCTCTATTAGAGTTCAGAAGCCAAGAGAACAAAATATTTCTCGAAATCCCTAGGTGGTTGGATTGTCAGTCTTAAAAGTTACTGACAGGATAAAGGTAGGGTTGGCAACATTACTGCGTTCTATTCATTATTAATACCATAATGAATAGGGCACATGAATCATAAGCATTTATATATGTACTTCAAATTTTGGAATGGGACAGAAATATTTTAAGAATCAAAAATAAACTAGTTCACAGGCACCAAAAAAAGGAGGGGGGGGATGCATACAGAAGCAGGCCTGCTTTTCCTCTACCTTGCTCCTGTGCCACAGTGTTGTTAGACAACTTTTCAGCCTGGGTCAAGTTCCATCTTTTGATTTGGTTCAGTCTCTAAGAAACTGCTGGTGTTTAATAAGTGATAGCAATAATACACATGGTGGAGGCATAGTAAATTAACATGAAATGCTCCATAGTGGGGCCCATTTTATGGATTAGGCTAGTAATCCATGAGCTATATTTTTGATAAATTGGTTTATGCTACAATAAACTTTATTGTATTACAACAGATTCACTGACTTATAGTCCATTACGCACTTGCAAACCCCAAACCTATAAAGCATTTATCTTTTACTTAGGATTTATAAAATCATGTCCATCTTAAGATGCCTCTAGGCACTCATAGCATATAAAAGCAGACACAAAATTCTAACAAAAAGAAAAGCCTGGCTCTGTTCAGATTTGCTTTTTGTTCTTTTTTAAACACTAAACAAAAGCAGTATGTCTTACACCTGAAGGTCAATCCAAAGGGCCAACTTTATACAGATTTATAAAATAAAAGTCTATCTCAAGAAAACACTGCTATCCGCAGACACCAAAAAAGACTTGAGCCAACTAGCAGATCGTCAATGGTGTCTCACTAGAAGCAATTGTTAAGACACCTAAAGGCTTAAGTATTCATTTTTTAAAAATAAAATAAAATCACTGCTTTGAGTTTAACTCGAAAGTAAAGCCGAGCTCCTGCTGTATGCTATGATGTTACACACTGGCATGCTGACCATCCACACACTTCATCGCCTTCACATGGTCTGTACTGAGCAGGGTCCTTCTCCTTCACAAATGTTCACATCTTGAGCAGAAGGACCCAAGTCAAGAAGACAGAAGAGCTGTCTCAATGTTAGACAAAGGTGAAATGGTATATGGAACCAATAGCTTTTGATGTTTTTTCTTTTCCTTGGCGTTACCTAGGGTAATGTGTAGTTAAGTTTCTACCACCACCCTGTAATTGTTTATCTTTGGAACAGGATGCCTCAGAGTCAGCTAACTGGCTAAAACCAACTGGTTCTAAGATGGCTGACTCAGTAACCTCCAGTAGACCTCAAACTTCCCTGTAATGTAACTTCCATGCTCAATAACACATCTTCCAGCTGCTATGACAGGAAACAGTGACCATAAAAAGGGGGAAAAAAGGAGGCACCCAAGTTCCAAGAAATCCCTGACTATTCCAAGAAAAAACATGAACATTCTTCTTACTCATTAGTATATTTCACTCCTATCCTATATCTAAGATTCCTCCACCTTCAACAAGTCAAGAAATTGATTTATGAGTTAACCTCCTGCTTCTCCATTCTTCGGCCATAGAATAAACTTATGCTGTTGATACTCAATGTTCAGTTTTGTTATTGGCTTCGCAATACAAAATAGACCTTGAGGGTCTCTCCTTTATTGGGGGAGGAAGGAGGAGTGGGCATAGGAATTAGCACTGTGCTAGTAACATTAGGTTTCTGTAATATGATTTTAAAGTATTTAATTCACT
This sequence comes from Oryctolagus cuniculus, assembly GCF_051225735.1. Lineage (NCBI taxonomy): Eukaryota > Metazoa > Chordata > Mammalia > Lagomorpha > Leporidae > Oryctolagus > Oryctolagus cuniculus. Next base: position 131,067,150 of record NC_142871.1, on the reverse strand, counting down.
AACATAAGTACATTTGCCATCTCCACTATCTATTTCTAGAACTTTCAAATCATTCCAAAAAAATTCTGCACCCATAAAACAATAACTCCCCATGCATCACCATCCCCAGCACCTGGTAAATTGTGTTATACTTTCAGTATCTAGGAATTTGCCTACTGTAGATACCGCATATAAGTAAAATCATATGATATTTGCCCTTTTGTGTCAGGCTTATTTCAATTGGGTAATATTTTCAAAGTTTATCAATGTGACAGTATGTATCAGAATTTCATTCCTTTTTAAGGTTTAATAATCTCCCTTGTATGTACAATAACATTTTACTTGTCCATTCAACTGCTAGTAGACACTTGAGCTGCTTTCATCTAATGGCTATTGTGAATAATGCTGCCATGAACAGCAGTATAAGAGCATCTGTTTGGATTCCTGCTTTCAATTCTTTTAGGTACATATCTAGAAGTAGAATTGTTAGATCATACAGTAATTCCATGATTAACCTTTTAATGAACTGCCAAACTTATACACAGGGGTTACACCAATCTACATTCTTACCAATAACAGACATGGATTCTAATTTCTACACATTCTTGCCAATACTTGCTTTTTTCCATATTTTATTTTGTTTCTGATAGCCATCCTAATGGGTGTGAAGCAGTACCTCTTTGTGACTTTTCTCAATGACTAATGATGTTGAGCATCTTTTCAGGTATTTATTGGCTTCTTTTGAGAGATATCTATTCAAGTTCTTTACCTATTATCTTTTTAAAAGGCGAGGCTGCTATAAATCCTTTAACAGCTCTCTGCTCTGAGAATAGATTTAGAATAGATTTATAAAATCCTAAGAGGACTGTCCCCAGCTCACTACTCCAGCCTCCTTTTGTACCTCCCTACTACCCTTGCTCACTTGCTATATCACATTGTCCAGCTCTCTGCTTCTCTTGGTTCTTTAAGCCCACCAAGCTCCTTCTCATTTCAGAGTCTATACGTGCCATACTTCATTCCTCCATCATGTTTTCCTCTTCCTCCTGTCTTGTCTTAGCTATCAGCTTAAATGCCATTTCTTCAGGGATCACCACTCAAAAAATTCTTTTAAAAAAAAAGATTTATTTATTTACTTGAAAGGCAGAGTTATAGACAGAGAGAGAGGGAGGGACAGAAAGAGAGGTCTTCCATCTGCCAGTTCACTCCCCAAATGGCCACAAAGGCCAGAGCCAAGCCAATCCGAAGCCAGGATCCAGGAGCTTCTTCCAGGTCTCCCGTGTGGGTGTAAACGCACAAGCACTTAGGCCATCCTCCACAGCTTTCCCAGGCCATCAGCAGGGAGCTGGATTGGAAGTAGAGCAGTTGGGACTCAAAATGGTGCTCATATGGAATGCTGGTGCTGTAGGCAGATACTTAAACTACCACGCCACAGCGCCAGGCCCTCAAAAAATTCTTATGATCCCCTTCCCAACACTTATCATGTGATAAGCAGATTGATGGAGTTATTCCTGATATTGCTTATTATCATCTTTCCCTCCAGCATGTATACTCCAGAAAGAGACTTTTTCTGTCTTATTGGTAATAGTACTTGGCCCATTGCAGGATTTCGGTAAATCTATGGTAAATGAATACATGAATAAGGCTTCTTACCCACTATGAAAAATTTTACTAGTTTTAAGGAGTTAAAAACAAAAAACCACTCCAACCCACAAAATAATCTTTCCAATTTTCAAATTTTGCAGTGTAAATTATATAAAATACCCTTATTTTTGATACTCAGTTATCTCTCATTCAATACTGTTTCTCGGCAGCAAATCTACACATACGCTATTCTCTAGAAACATATCAAAAACATTTATATGTTTTATTTTCAGTAAGGAGTGATAGAATTATTTCAATTTCACTCCAACAAAATTGTCCAGATTTGCCAGGCTGAAACAATTCATTCCCCTTTCATTTACACACTTATCTGTGAAGGCAGCATGAAGTATGCCATAGGAATCATCTCTCCTCGAGGCCTATTACGTGTGCTTTGTAATCTACTGGAAATTGAAATCATCAGTAATCATTCCTTCCTGTTCTCTTGTTGAGCTAGAGTCCTTTTTTTAGAGCTTTTTGGGTTTTGCCAATACATTTTTAAAAATTTTTTTTCTTCTTTTAAAATGAAAATGTGCCTACAAAGTTCAAAATTTTAAAATACTGCATCCTTAGATGGCACCTTTAAAAAAAGAATAGGGCAATTTCAAAGCAGAATTTCTCTTTTGCCCAATTCAGACATTTATCTTTCCCTAGGAGATATGTAAATAAGAAGAGTGGTCTATACATAAAAAGAAAACAGGGCACTAAGATGTTTACCTGAAAACCACACTATAATTCAAATACTGTTAAGGGTCATTGTCAACATGTTTGGGCCAGAAGCACAATCTTCCTTTAAATGTTGTAATCCGATGGAAGAGATCAAAGTTTGATATCGCATTCCTCCAAAAGATAAGCAATAAGTCCATGAGGAAGTAGATATGGCTAGGCAGATACAGAAAAGGCACCTGGAAAAGCCAGTAACTGAAGACAGGCACAAGACCCACAAGCAACGGTGACATGTAAATTCTAAGGATTTAATATCCTTGGAAAGGTTTTCATTGGACTGTAGAGTTTTTCCCAAAACTAGCCTCTCACCTAAAAAGGGAAGGCTATTTTCTTAACCAGATATTCAAAAATTTTTTTTAGAACGTAACCTACAACGTGACTCCTTTTAATGCCCAGTTCCATAAACATGTCTGGTACTTCAAAGATTTTTATAACATTCCTGGGCATTCAAATGAGCTATCAAAACTGGTAAGATGAAGCACGATGCTAAAAGGCTTGTCACAAATCCTGGATGTTTACCTGTAAGATTCTCTTTATGAAATTCTATCAGCCCAAGTAGCTGATACGGTTAACTGGATAATGGATGTAAAACACCCAAAGCTGTGTGGGCACAGAAGCAGCACTCAGTGAATGTTAGCTCCCCTTTGCTCACAGGGCATAGCTCCACATCTTCAGAAATGCTCACCTCTTCAAACTTACAGCTGCAGTAACCTGCTTTAGAAGGCAGTATCTTTGTCCCCAAACAGGTTGGTTCAATGTTTTCACACTCTAGAATCAGAAAGATTTTAGTAGATCCTAACTTAGGCACTGTCAGAATAAAGGAAGGAAACAACTCAAAATGGTAACTGTTAAGACAAAGACAAATCTGAATGGTAATAACTACATTTCTGTAAAAGTAACTTTCCCCAGATAGTCCATACCTCAAATGACTGTGGCTAGGCCTCGAGAATGCAGGGAACCAATACCCTGTGGCTTTCCGTTCTTTGTTTCATAGGCAAGCTTCTTGAAACAGCTGTCTGCATATGCTGTTCCCAATTCTCTCTTCATCTTGACCCTCCTCCAATCAAGATTTCCTACCACTATTTCTCTAAAACTGCTACTCAAGGGCACCCAGGAGCTCTATACTGCAAAATCTAAACATCAGCCCTCACTCCATCTTACATGGCCCCTCCACAGCCCACACAGCTGACAGCTTCACCCTGCAGAAACTCTTCCTTCCTTGGCTTCCAAGGCACCTTCCGTGGCTTCCTTGCCACTGGCTCCCTGGCAGCTTCTCCTCTGGTGTGCTGGACCCTCCTCCCACTCTCAACCTTGGAAACAACGGTGATCTCACAGTCTCAGAACTTTAAGAAGCATCTTAGGCTGACATCCAAATTTACATATCCAGTTCAGACTTCTCTGTTGGACTTCAGAAGCTATATATTCAGTTGCATTTTCAACATCCCCACTTGGGCATCTAAAAACATCTCAAATCTAAAATGTTCAAACTGAGCTACTCTCAAATCTTCTCTTCACAGTCCTTATCATCCTATCGGTTGTTCAGACCAAAAGCCCCGTGTCATGCTTGATTCCTTTTTTCGTTCTTACCCTATATTAAATCTATCAGCCGATGCCACTGGCTACACCCTCAAAATTTATCAGAATCTAAAGCATTTTTCTCTACTGCTTCTACCTTCATCTAAGCCACAACCACCTTTTACCTAAATTATTCTTGATAGAATGTGTCTATCTTTGCTCCTGTATAGTTTATGCTACCCAATGTTCGAACAGTCAGCTCACAAGATTCTTCTGTTTAACACCCATCGCTGCACACCATCTCACTTGCCCAAACCTGTGCAATCTGGCCCCATTCTCTCTCTGACCCTGTCTTATAGTACCTTCCCTTCTGCTCCAGCCCTACCGGCCTTCTCCAGGTAGGTTCTTCATCAGGGTCAGCTGCTGCTTCCTCAGGCTGGAACACTACCCACACTGGCTTGTTCCCTCACCTCCTTCAAGTCTTTACTCAGATTACTCAGATATCACCTCTATAAGGAGGTCTTGTCTATTTGAAATTGCAGATGTTACCTAATAAGCGTCCTCGTCCCTCTTCCCTGCTTTACTTTCTTATGCTGTTTTTTGTCTGTCTTTCAGAATTTCCAGGAAGACAGGCACTTTTATGCTGCACTCTGCTGAATCCTCAATGCCCATGGTGCTCAGATAGCTCAGACTGGTCTGGTAAATCTTCCTAGGGAAGTCAACAATCAAGCATCATCTGGGGCGAGATTCATTCTGAGCAAAGGTCATTCCATGTTTAAACACAAAGGAGAAGGAACAAACCAAAGTATGCATTTGGATTCTTTAAACTATTTGGTTTGGTTGGAGTATAAGGTTTCAGCAGGAAGTGAGACTATCAAAGTAAGCAGGAGGTCTAACACTAAGGTCTCACATTAAGAATTTACTATGTGGGAGTCAGCGCTGTGGCTAAGCCTCCGCCTGCAGTGCCAGCATCCCATCTGGGCGCCAGTTTGAGTCCAGGCTGCTCCACTTTAAATGCAGCTCCCTATTAATGGTCTGGGAAAGTAGCAGAAGATGGCTCAAGTGCTTGGGCCCCTACACCTGCATGGGAGACCCTGAAGAAGCTCCTGGCTCCTAGCTTCGGATCAGCCCAGCTCCGGCTGTTGAGGCCATTTGGGGAGTGAACCAGCAGGTGAAAAACCTTTCTCTCTGTTTCTCCCTCTCTCTGTAACTCTTCCTCTCAAATATTTTTTTTAAAAAAGAATTTACAATGTGTCAGGCATTGGTTTAATTCCTCTTTTACATAATTTAATCATTACAGTAACTCCTCTACAAGGAAGCCACTATTGTTAGCTGTTTTTACAAGTATGCAAACTGAGGACAGAGAGAGAAAGCACCTTGGCCAACATCACTCAGTTAATAAATGAAAGCCAAATAAAGCCAGGAAGACTGGCTCGAGAACTGCACCTTTACCCATTACACTGTCTCACCGCTATGCAAAGGATCTTGAGTTACATAGTACAGAAGAGGAGGAGTCACTGAAAGGTTTTACATCAGGGAATAATTTGATTAGTTTGCATTTTAAGACTGCAACATGGAGAAAGGGCTAGAGAAAGACTAAGAGACCAGCAAGGTCCAAGCCCCAGATGCTTATGACAGGGAGTAAGGAAGGAAGGAAACATTTTAAAAACACCCAAACTGGAGCATTTGCTTAGGATGAAGACACAATTAAGTGTCTCTGATTTTCCTTAAGTCCAATTCTATATCTTGAGATTTTCCCCTCTTCCCAACCACACAATACAGAACCTGAAGTTGTCTCTAGCACAGTTAGGTATATGTGCAGAAAGGGAAAAAAATTAAAAACATAACAAAAATGAAAGCATGGGATGCATGCCTAGGTTGCACAAAGTGTTCTGGTTGAAGTTACTACACTGACTCTATGGAAAGAGGAAGAATACAAGACAAGAATGAGAAAATAACAGAATTACCTCACAGAGGCAGGAAATCCTCAAGAAAAAGAAAAGGTGGCAAAATGACTCAATTCCAAAGGAAGGGAAAATAAGAACAGAGCCTGTATGGCTGCATGATTATTTAAAACCCACCAACCTTACTCACTGGTAACTACAGCCCAATCAACGTCCTGTACTCTCAGCAATTACTATTGTCCCTTGGTCTTCACAAGGGAATCGTCCTAGGACCCCTATCGATACCCAAATCCACAGGTGCTCAAGTTTCTTATATAAAATGGTGTGGTATTTGCATAAACCTATGCATACCCTTCCCATATACTTTAAATTATCTCAGATACTTAGAACAGCTAAAACAATGGATCAAAAAAGCACAGGAGCCATTATTCCAACCAGGAATTCTGATATGGAATGTGGGCACCCCAAACAACAGCTTAACCTATTGTGCCATAACATTCGCCCCAAGAACCTGGAGTTTTCTGTAAAAACTTATTTGCATTCAGGACTTGGTGAAAGGGGAAGAATTAGGACATTCCAAGGAGAAAATATGCTATGCCTTATGAAAGGGAAGGGGAAATTCTGAGGAGCAGATAGGCAACAAAATTAGACACTGAGAAATACAAGTGTCTAAGAGGAAAGGATAGGTGACAGCATTGTAGCAAAGAAATTCTAGAAGCCTGCCTTTGCCTTCTACTCCTTCGCCACCAGTCCCTCTTACCCAGAAAATTATTTTTAATCTTCACCCATCTCATTTGATTGAAGGTCAAAGCTCCATTCAATTGAATGCATTAATACAATTCCAACCAAATAATATATTTCTGTAGTTTTACAAGAAACCATAAAACAATACAGTCACAGGTTACTTCAACAAATTTTCTGGTATTTGTATATGTGAGACAAAAAAAGATGGCTAAAACCTACTCCTATGGAACTTATTGCTTCAACACATACATTTTTAAATTTTCTAAAATATTTTCTCAATAAGCCAATCTAAGTTTTATATTTTTAACTAATTAGATAGGGGCTGGGGGGCAGTGTAAATATATCAACATATTTATCTTTTCCTCTTCTTATGGCAAACAGATGGTGTATTTTGATGAAAATACACTCTTAACCATACTAATAACAGAAACCATATGGTATTGAGCCTCTTCAGCTTCTGTGAAGGTGAATCTCAGAGCACAATCCTTGGACAAACATAAATTAGGATTTATGGTTAGCATGATTTACAAGCTACATGATTTGCCATAAAATGGAGCAGAAAGAGTCAGTCCCACATCATACTGTTCTGTGAAAAGCAATACCACCACTATTAAGAGATTCATGACATGCCCATCACACAGGTGCTACAAGACAGCTCTACAAATCCTGTGAATGTTTTGTCCCCTGAGCAAAGGACTTATCTAAACTATACAATGACTAATTCAACCCCTTGCAGAGGGATGAACTTTTCCAATAAAAGAAAAATAAATTGAAATGCCAGCTACTTTAAATCAAGCACTTAACTAACATGTTATTACTTAAATTACACAGATAAATATTCTGGCCTAGTTCAAGGGAAGCTTGAATGTAAATGCTGGTCTTAATGAATGAGCTCTATTTGGAAAATGGCTTTAAGGTATACATTTATGTTCCAGGTCTCAAAAAACAATCTCCTGATCTTGTTAAAACAGGGCTTGCCTATTGCTAGAAGTTAAGGAAACATCAACTGTGCATTATAGTTTTAACTGATAGTGTTCTTTACACATACTTGAAAACCCAGAAAAGCACTCAATTCTCTACCACCACAACCTTTGGGTATTCTCTAGACTCTAAGACTTAAAAACAAACAAACAAACAAACAAACAACAACAACTATAAAGCAATGTCAATCGCTTCCAAAACTCAGAACTCTGGCTGTCATGACAGCAGCCAGCAGCATACATTAGACTCTACTCTTGACGTTACAGCTGAGCCTGCCAAGACTACCCATGGACTAAATAAAGGCTGGTAAAGTTACAAACACATTTTTCTTTTCAAATGGATTAGGAAGCTCCAAAAATGTGTTCATCTTGGATTCCCAGTAACACCAAAGCTCTGGACAGTTTTACCAAATAGAAACAAAGACTTCAAAACCAACACTGCTACAGTTCCCTCAACCACCCCCAAAAGGGGACACCTTTATTTATACAATGCCTTTTCCTTTAGTGAACCACCTGAAGCCCTTTCTCTAAGATAGAAGTATAATTTCTGCTGGTTAGCCATTCTTCTAGAAGAGATTATTGCTCATCAAGGTTCTGTTTCTTTGCCTCACTGCTTACAAAACAACTTTATTCAGGATGAGTCACTCTAAGCCAGGGTTTGTTGCTGCTGTTATCAGCAAAGCTGGAGAAGGAAGACGTACAGGTACAAAAAGGCAAGTATATAACCCACTCAGGAGGCTCTCATTATTCCAGGACAATAGTTATCTGAAAAAGGACATTTAAATTGAATCCTTAAAATAGGAACCAAAATTTCATAAGAATGTGGAATAAGAGTTTTATTAAATTAAAAAGGAGTATCAAAGTATATCTTTCCAGGAGTTGGCATTGTGGAGTAGTAGGTAAAGCCTCCACTGTGACACCAGCATCCCATATGAGCACCAGTTCAAATCCAGGCTACTCCATTTCCAAACCAACTCTCTGCTAATATATCTGGGAAAGTAGAAGACAGCCCAAATGCTTGGGTCAGTCACCCACATAGGAGACCAAGATGAAGATCTTGGCTCAGCCCTGGCCATTGCAGCCATCTGGGTAGTGAACCAGTGGATAGAAACTCTTTTCTATATCTCCCTCTAAATTTCAAATAAGTAATTTTTTTTTTTTTTTTTTTTGACAGGCAGAGTGGACAGTGAGAGAGAGAGAGACAGAGAGAGAAAGGTCTTCCTTTTGCCGTTGGTTCACCCTCCAATGGCCGCAGCGCGGCGGCGCACCGCGCTGATCCAAAGGCAGGAGCCAGGTACTTATCCTGGTCTCCCATGGGGTGCAGGGCCCAAGCACTTGGGCCATCCTCCACTGCACTCCCTGGCCACAGCAGAGAGCTGGCCTGGAAGAGGGGCAACCGGGACAGAATCCGGCGCCCCGACCGGGACTAGAACCCGTTGTGCCGGCGCCGCTAGGTGGAGGATTAGCCTAGTGAGCCGCAGCGCCGGCTCAAATAAGTAAATCTTTAAAAAAAAAAAAAAAAAAAGGAAATCTGTAAGAAAAAATAATCAATGCAACTATATGCTAAGGTAATGCAAATAGTAGTAATAAAGGTGTTAGATAATTTTTAGTATAGTTTTCCTAACATCTTCTAACTTTCCACACCTCCCTCCAAACATACCATCACCAACATTCTCCTAATTTTTAAGTCAGATACTCCTCTCAAAATTCCCACCATATCAACATTTTTGTGGATTGTCTCATTTTCAGTTCTTCACTGGTCTAACACTACCAGAATTTGTCAATGGCTTTGCATGGGAATCTGGCAGGGCTTCGACCTCACTTTTCTTGACTTCATGAAATCTTTATTTCTCATTTTTTGCAAATTTTGCCATTTGATTTTGCAATTGAGCACAATGATTTTACATCTTCCCAACAATCAGTGAAACACTGTAACTAATGGATGGGAAAGGACAATATTCATCAGGGAGGAATGCTTGAGTGGGAGCTAATTTTACACGTGGACAGTTCATTAGTGAACATTTTTATATTATGATGACTTCTGCTTCCTCAAGCAACCTTTACAACTGCAAGACATTAGAAATGAATATTCAGATAATAGAGCACCATATACGAAAGGCCACAGTTATCATAGATATGTTTCTGTCTTCAGGAACCAGAAAAGTTTTTAGGGGATTAGAAACACATCCCAGATGTACATTCTAACATTCCACATTTTAATACAATCTTTCTGTATGCCCTATCATCACAGTATAAATAGATGGAATAAAAGGACAGGAGTACGCATTCCATTTCTTTGATAATGGAAATTATTTTAATCTGGCATCATCAGAACTGCAGAATAAAAGTCTTCATTTATTAATTTAAACATCCAAATGTACATCTGCCAGATCCAGAACAACCGGGGGTTCTAAATGCTTTTAGAAGATTAAAAGGTTATGGCGTTCGGATATTATTCTTGTCCTATAAGGTATCTGAAAGAAAGGGAAAGAGGCTGAGGGGAGAGAGGCTAGAAGGAAAAAGGGTAGGAAAGGAGGAGTGTGTCTATCTGATCACCTTGAAGTAAAAACTATTAACTTCAGAATCCCAAAGTCCAGAATAAAACGATTTTATCATCAAAGCTTAATAAAGATAATGCCATGAAATTGTCGCTCCCCGTCTTCGTGGAGGAACGACACAGGACCCTGCGCTGTTCTTTCTGTCTGCTCGGCCCTCCCCAGGTTTGCTGCTGGTTCTTCCCGGGTTGGCTACTATCCCTTCCACCTCCGTGGAAGGGCAGTTCCCCCTGGCCACATTCCCCACTTCCGCAGGGGAGCGGCACACCGCCGGCCGGCTCTCTCGGGGGCTGCTCCATTTCCAAACCAACTCTCTGCTAATATATCTGGGAAAGTAGAAGACAGCCCAAATGCTTGGGTCAGTCACCCACATAGGAGACCAAGATGAAGATCTTGGCTCAGCCCTGGCCATTGCAGCCATCTGGGTAGTGAACCAGTGGATAGAAACTCTTTTCTATATCTCCCTCTAAATTTCAAATAAGTAATTTTTTTTTTTTTTTTTGACAGGCAGAGTGGACAGTGAGAGAGAGAGAGACAGAGAGAGAAAGGTCTTCCTTTTGCCGTTGGTTCACCCTCCAATGGGACACAAAGGTGTTCCCTTAGATGTTCCCCTTAGATGTTCCTTGTGCATGCCGTCTCTCTCCTCCTTTATAGTCCTCCTCTGCCAATCCCAACTCGGCTGCCCACACGCCGAGCACGCTGCTCTCCTCCAATCAGGAGCAGGTCCTACAGTTTATTGGCTGAACTGGAGGCAGCTGTGTAGAAGCTGCTTTCTTCTCTCCCAGCGCCATATTGTGGGAGAGCAGATGCATAGAATAAGTCTTAATTCCAGTAACTTAGTCTAGTCCGAGCTGCTCCCCACAGAAATGATAAACAGAAGTAGAAAAGGCAGTGTTTCCTGTTCAACAAGACCTTTAGAATGAAACAGACCTGAGCTTTAATCCCAGCTCTCAGGCCCCAGCGGTGTGACTGTCGGTTCACTGTGCTCTCTAGCCTCAGTCTCCCCATTTGTGCAGTGTCACAGCTGGACAATAATATTTACCTCTGGGCTGTGCAAAATGAGGATAACAACATCTACCACCAAGGATTGCTCTAAGAATTAAAAAAAACAATACAGAAAAGCACCTAGCAGCACTGCGGTGCTGTGGGATACTCTGCCTTCTGTGGTGCTGGCATCCCACATGAGTACTGGTTTGAGTGTCCGCTGCTCCACTCCTGATCCAGCTCTCTGCTACGGCCTGGTAAAGTGATGGAAGATGGCCCAAGTCCTTGGGCCCCTGTACCCACTTAGGGAACCTGGAAGAAGCTCCAGGCTCCTGGCAATGGATCAGCCCAGCTCCAACCGCTGAGGCCATTTGGGGAGTGAGCTAGCAGACAGAAGATCTCTCTATCCTTGTCTATTTCTGTCTCTGTCTGTCTGTCTGTCTGTCTCTCTCTCTCCTTCTGTAACTCCATCTTTCAAGTAAATAAATAAATCATCTAAAAAAAAGTCTCTGAGAAGAGTCAAGTTTACTAATCAATGCTTCACATTTTTCAGTTTACTTGAAACAGGCTTATATATTCACCATCTTTATTTCAAGCAAATATCCTGAGTTGAAATAGTCTGTTCTTAACCATATTTTTGCTCTAGAGAAATCAATGGTATAAAGGAAGTTTACAGAGAAAAATATATTTTGTGCATGACAGCTTACCGGTGTGATACATCCATGAATCACACTGAAAATATGTCCCTTGAAATCAGAGAAAACAATATGTTTATACAAAGAATGTGCCCCAAAGTTCCCCAATAAAGCAAAGTGTTTAATCAAAATATTTGTTGTCAGCTGGTTAGTACTGATTCTAAAGTAGAAAAGAAAATCAGTGTCATTGTAGTCTACTGCTTTGCGCTTTGCGTTCAAGAGCTGAAGATGCAAATTAGCCCAAAATGGAGACTCATTATCTGTTTTACACTTCAAGTGTGATTTTAAGCACTGTAGGTATATACACACACACATCCAGAATACACATATATCTCAACAAACCATGCACATCATCTGTTCATAGCTGGGCAACGCATGCAAGCTTCTACAACATTAAGTGGAAGGCAGATGGTAGTCACTGATCAGCAGACATAAAATAAAATCCTTCTAAATCCTACTCCCTCTAACAGTCCTTCTAATTTTTTGCTTTAGAAAAATATCAGGCAGTTTTTCGTTACTGTTGATTTGCAACTTCAAAAATTATAATGAGCGATGCAAAAGAGGATTTCAAAGAAAGAAAAGTGTCTTCTGGAACAGATTCTCTTTCATAGTCTTAGGCAGGAGATAACTCTAACTTTGAAACTCAAAGCATACTGTAGTTTTATCAGTATCTAATGTGTAAATTAGCTCTTTCAGTAACTAGAGGTTTAGCTTTCAAAATACATAATTACTGATCATTTTAGACTGCATCACATTGCTTTTGCAGGGTGAAATGAATTAAAACAGCTGTTACATCCTAATAGCTTTATAATGTGCACAGAATTTCTATGACTATTAGAAATTAAACCTATACTTCCTACCCACAGAACACATTCACGTGTGTGTGTGTGTGAAACACATTATTTGGAAGAACAATTATTAACTTAGGAAATTATAATTTGAAACATAATGAAGTAAGGCTGCTAAGGAAAATACTACAGCTCTTAAATGAGGTCAAAGACATGAGTCCACAGCAGTCTGCTCCCCCATCTTTCTTCTCATCAACAAAGCACTTTGGGCTGAAGGAAATCCAAGTGTTCACGCCACCACCATCTCTGCAAGGAGAGATTGAGTCCTCTCTATTCATCCTGGGAGATGATCTTTTAGAAGGTGAACCAAACCTGGCACTCTGCCCAGAATTTCTGGCAGCCAACAAGCAGTCTGGTTTCACTTCTGGCCTGCTCTCCCCTGAGCTAACCTTATATCCACAGAAAGCATCCTGATCCAGACAGCTTGGAGATTCGTATTGATCACTGAGCAACTCTGATGGCTTTATAAACCACAGGACTTGTACACACAATTCTCTTTAAACATTTCTCTGTGAAAATAAATGTTATAAAATATTGTTTCCCAGTATTTCCTTCCAACAGAGAAGTTTTTCTACAGAAAAATTATTATCCAGGCACCTACATTCAGGGATGTTAGAGGGCTAAAGAGATTCAGCAAGATACCTGTTGTGCAATTACCATTACCAAAGAAATGTAAAGTGAGGTCCAGCAACCACAAAATAATTAGTCGAGTATTCAAGATACATAATTCATATCTAAATTGGGTTATTCAAGTTATAAGTGCTATGAAAGGTCAGAGCAATCACTGAAAAGCATTGTGGAGCAAAATATGAATACATACAACCCTCCCTCTCCACTGAGCAAATAATTAACTACTTAACCATTTCCACTGTAAGCATGACAGGAAAATGACTAGGTCAGTCTCCATCCAAGTTTGTTTTTTATCTCCATGATCTAGCTGCACTTCCATTTTCTTGGTCTTCCAAATGAAAAAGTCAGTGGAAGCCTTATTCCATTAATATAGTTTTCTTTCAGAAGCTGAGTTGATGTCCTGGAAACTCTTCCCCACCAAATTTCATTAACTCCCAGGTTCTGGTTCCTACTTTCACGGCTCATCTGGGTCTGTGTTCCTTATGCTGGAGGGTCCTGGACACAATTAGGAGCCCAAGGTCCTAGATGGCTTTGCATTCTATTCTCTCCTTGCTTCGTACTCAAGAAACCCAAGTCCCATATCTAATAGTTCAAGTATCTGGCTTCCTTGTTCAGGAGTTCTTAAATTCCACAAACAAGTGTGGGAAGAGTTATAGTATACCTAGACACATTTCTAAAGGAGATCTCAAATAAGAAAACTGATATCCTAATATTTGTTTCCTCACATGCAGCATGTGCCCAATAATGAAGCACCTATGAAAATGTACTATTTTATAAGCAAAAGACATTAGTATCTCAAACCCTGTTTTTCTTCACTTCCAAGGAATTTATACTATTTTCTATGGCAGCATAATTTACATAATTTACAGTTCTTCAAAGGGAGTGTTTTAATCTTGTAAAAAAAGAAGTTCAAAAAATAAATATAACTTTAAAACAAAGAAACTCCTAGATACCTAATGCAGTTATATGAAGTAAAAGAGAAAAGACCTATCACATCCATTAAGTTCCCTGAGCTTAGAAACATACAAAGAAGATTTGGATGGGTAGATGGAAAATAGACAATTTTTACATATGAGACAAAAAAGGACATTTTTTAATAACAAGAATGAAGCTAGAAAATGATAGATAGTTTTGAGTAAAAGGTTTAGATCTGGTCAAGTACAACAACACAGAATCTACTTTTGGCTATGTTCAAAAACATCCTTTCTCCTTTATTTTGCTTACACAGTTCCTCAGTCCTGTGAGACTTACTTCAAATCCTTTCTTCAGTAGGATCCCCCATAACTATGCTCCTATATACCCTATGTATAGCTTTATTATTGAGACTTTCACATTTTACTTTGTCAATGTCTAGATGGTTGTCATCTTCATTATATCATGGAATTCTTGAGAGCAACAACTGTGTCTTTCTTGTTCAGTCTTTCATGCCTGACACTTAAACCGGTTCCTGCAATATGGCAGGTGTTCGTTAGATGTTAGCTGAGTGAATGAGTGTCTGAATAAATTAAAACTATCAGTAATAAATTAGTTTTGAGAAGAGGGAAAGCATAAGAAAAAGTCTGTTTGACTTCAACTAGGGAGGTGCTATCTGAACTTAGCCCTGGATCTAACTGCTAGGGAAGCAACTGCTAGCAGAACCAAAGATAGTTCTTGCCCTTCCAGAATGAAAGACAGACAATGGCTGTTTGTGATAATATAACAGGTTATTAGTGCCATGATCACAGTCTCATGCAATGGGTTTATTAAGATACTAATTTATATTCTAAAATTATAAGATAAAATGCAAAGGAAAATGACAATGCTGTTCTATTTTCTCATATCCCAACCTCCCCATTACAAACAAAAGAAGCTCAACATGTTATTATCCTTAAACAAAACAAAATAAAACCAAAAAAAGCCTGGATTCAATTGAATAAGTTAAACAAAAACAGCCATTTCTCAAAGGTCTTACTGAATACAAAACAGTGGCTTTTGGGTTTTTTGTTTAGTTTTGTTGTGGGTTTTTGTCTGTTTTTTTCCTAATAAGAGGATTCTAGGTAAAAATAATACTGGAAAATTTCTCAACTAAAAAAAAAAGCAATTTAAGATGTGACGAGATCTTATGCAGAAAAATTTCATGAAGTATGGAACTTGTTTATAAACACAACTGAAGCAAAACAGTTCTTAACCAGGAGTTAAGAATATTTTTTTTTTTATCTTTTATTTAATGAATATAAATTTCCAAAGTACGACTCATGTGTTACAATGGCTTCCCCCCCCATACCGTCCCTCCCACCCACAACCCCCCCCTTCCCACTCCCTCTCCCCCCAGGAGTTAAGAATATTAACATTAGGCTCACTCTGTAATAACAGAGTCTAAAACGACCTTATGGGGGCCTAAGGGGCAGGAAAATTCAAAGTTCTATTGACAATCTGACAAAATATTCCTAGATAAAGGATTACCACTGTCTCTTTGGAGCATTCTTAAAAAGAAAACTTCCCCAGTTGTTCATCACCATTATTAGTGAATGTGTGCTTTTGGTATGGGTGGCTGAGACCAGGGACCAGCAGGCCCTCCCCTACAGCTTTCTGGGAACCTGCTCAGTTCCATGTCTCTTCCTCCTACTCTACGGCCTCATATAGACAGCAGCATGAGAGACTGTGGGCTCAACTGTGGAGGCAGACAGACCTGGTTACCAACTTGGCTTTTCTCATGCTCAGTTTCCTCATTTATAACAGTAAGGTGGTGGTTTTCTTCCCTCTCGTAGGCTACTGTGAGAGTCACAGGCAACAAGATGTACCTGGCCCCAAGTAGAGGTGCCGTAAATGTGAGACTAGTCCCTCCCCTGAGGTCCTGAGCTCTCTTTCTCTTCATCTTCATTTCTCCTTTCTTCTGTCTTCTGATTCCTCAAAAATATTTAGTGAATCATCTCTTTTGAGTTACTCTTCTATTTACTTTAAAACTCCAAAGGAAAGCTAAAAAAAAACTTATTTGTATGAAATGAAATAACTGTACTACCAACATCGACATATCTCCTATGCTTCACAGATGAGAACACCAGAGTTAGCCTGCACCTGAATACACGTCCGTGGACTTGGGGCATAATTAATGCTCCACAGCAGTATAAAGACTTAAATAGTACAAACAGTTTCACATGTTATTTCACAAATCAGAGACTTCAGAACAATTTATATTTAAATATGGTTTTATAAAAAAAAAGTAATTTCAAATTCTCTGGCTCCAAGCAAAATTGCTATAATTTAGTGACACCATGTGGCTATATCTTGCTTTGCATTCTTAGAAGAAAATATTTCTCTGTATTCAGGATTGCTAAATGCACTATTTCAATTATGATATCAAAGTCATATGTAGAAGGGCAATTCAAACTAAGTATGAACTTAAACAAGTCCTTTTTTAAAAATGAATTTATTCCTGTTTCTTTTACATCTAAATAAAGGAACTTCTTGAATTGTGAAGCTCTCTGATGACATAAAGAAAGTAAAGGCTCAGCATAATTCTATCTACAATTCTAAAGCATCCTGGCGAACTGCTGAATAATGTAAAAGTGCCTGCCTTTAAAACTGAATAAATATATTAATGCACAAGTCGTGGGGAATGGGGGGGGGGGGAGACAAAGAGAAAAAAAGAAGACAAACACGCTTTTATACAATGTTAATACGGCAGGGAAAGAATGCTTCCATAAATAGCAATGCTTATTTTCTCATTTGTTTTATGTCTCCTAGATCTATAGCACTGTGTAGGTACTATAATCTAATGAGAATGGGTGAAAAAAATTATGCTGCATCTAACAACAGCAGGGATGAGGGGGACCTGGAATGTATGGTAGCAATAAAAGAGATTAAAATGCCTGAATACCAAAAACAAAAAGCAAAAAACCCACAGTAGTTTTAGTATTCATCTAACGAGGTCTCCTACAGTAGACCAGCTACTCTTGAACAGCATCAATGCATCAAGGTACTCTATAGAAAACCTAAGTATCTGAAACAATGGCCTGAAAATGTCACTTCCTTCCTCTCAGCTTAAAACATCCACCTCCCCTCACCGGCCCTCTCTGACCACCTATTTAAAATGTAGCCCCCTGCCCCTTGATTCCAGTCACTCTCAGAGCACCATCTTCACAACACTTAGAATAAATTGATATGTCCTTATTATTTCTATCTATTTCTCCAGAATTCCATGAGAGCAGAAAGCCTGGAAATCTTTGGTGTTACCACCACAGTATCAAGTACAATGCATAGAACACAGTAGGTGCTAATTTGTTGAATGAGGGTGTGATGAACAAATACACAGAAGAGTAAATGATGAAAAATCTATCTCCTTAGATTAGATGAGGTGAGGCACGCCTAAATTTCTTGTTGTAAATGAATGAGAAGTACTATTGTGAGATGTCCTTCACCATTTGTGGTCTCTACTGACCCCTGATATCAGAACACAGCCTGGCAAATGCTCAATGATGTCCTTTCCTGTTTCCATGATACCCCTGGGACACACACACTTTCTCATACTAAGAAAAAAAAGGGAAGGAGGAGAAACTACAATAATTAAAACACCTTCAGCAAGAGTCAAATCTATGAAAGAGTTCATGTTAGACTCCAACACATGAGAAACACAGCCATTCATATTAACATATAAGAAATGATTGGGGCCAGTGTTGTATTGTAGTGGATGAAGCCCTGGCCCACAACATCAGCATCCCATATGGGTGCTGGTTCAAGTCCTGATGCTCTGCTTTCGATCTAGCTCCCTGCTAATGTGCCTAGGAAAAGCAGCAGAGGAAGGCCCAAGTGCCTGGGCCCCTGAACCATTGTGGGACACCCAGAAAAATCTCTTGGCCTCTGGCTTTGGCCTGGCCCAGTCCTGGCCATTGAGGCCATTTGGGGAGTAAAATAGCAGATGAAGACCTCTCTCTCTGTCTCCCCCCAACCGCCCCATAACTCTTTCAAATGAAAAAAAAAAAAAAAGAAAGAAAGAAAGAAAGAAAGAAAAAAATGATTATTAGAGACCCACATTGTGGCATAATGGGTAAAGCTGCTACCTGCAATGCCAGCATTCCATATGGGCACCAGTTTGAGTCATCTCCCATCCAGCTCCCTGCTAATGCACCTGAGAAAGAGGAAGATGGTCCAGATCCTTGGGTCCTTGTATCCATCTGGGAGATCCAGATGAAGCTCCTGGTTCCTGGCTTTGGCCCAGCCCAGCCCTGGCTGTTGTGGCCATCTGAAGAATGAACAAGTGAATGAAGATCTTTCTCTCTCTCCCTGTCTCTCTCTTTCTCTAACTCTTCCAAATAAATAAATGAGGGGCCAGTGCTATGGCACAGTAGGTTAATCTTCTGCCTGCAGCGCCGGCATCTCATATGGGCACTGGTTCTAGTCCCAGCTGCTCCTCTTCCAATCCAACTCTCTGCTATGACCTGGGAAAGCAATAGAAGATGGCCCAAGTCCTTGGGCCCCTGCACCCACGTGGGAGACTGGCTGCTGGCTTCAGATCGGCGCAGCTTTCCCTGTGGCACGGTTGTATATAATTCTGCCGAATGCACATAAAGATGGCCCTTCCTCTGAACCCTCCCAAATGCATGCATTGTAGACATTTTTCTAGCATGGTTTATGATTTGTAAAAACTCCTGCCACAGGGAAAGTTCTGTCATTATTTACAATATTACTACATTGTACTTTTATAATAAAAAATAGTTCCATTTTGATAATTCAAAGGGAAAGAAAGAAGCCCAGTTTTGTACCTAACTTCATTCCATACTCCTGGGCCAAGCTGTTCCCTCCTCAACACCCTTTCTGCTTTGTCTTTGGTAAACGGGGTTCCTCTTGAATCTCCTCTACTACCTTCTTCTCTGCTCTCAATAGGCATAACCCCAGGGGCTGGCGCATGGCACAGCAGATAAAGTTGTTGCCTAGAGTGCGTGCATCCTATGTGGGCGCCACTTCAAATCCCAGCTGCTCTACTTCTGATCCAGCTCCCTGCTAATATACCTGGAAAACAGCAGAAGAGGGCCCAAGTGCTTGGGACCCTGTACCCACTCGGCTCTTGGCTTTAGCCTGGCCCAGCCCTGACCATTGTGGATATTTGGGGGGTGAACCAGCAGATGAATGATATCTCTCTCCCTATTTGTAATTCTGCCTTTTGAATAAAACAAATAAATTTTTTTTAAAAAAAAGGCATGCCATTGAGAAATGTTTTTAGCACTATTAGTCCTCTCCTTCAATGCCCAGATTTCACACCAAGATGACACTTATAATCCCAGCTACTGGTCACGGAAGACAAGCTTTCAAGTCTTCTCATATTTTAGCAATATTATATGACAGCCGAATTAACAGCATCATGTTGAGAAACAGCAATTTTTAAAAACATCTTCATAGTACTCAACATTTGCCACTCCCTACTAGTGACTTCTGTCCAGTCTGAGGCCCCACCATCTAAGAAATCTGTGAGAAGCATGGGGAAGCAGCTTACCAGATAACCAAGAAGACAATTTGAAGACTGCAGATTATGGGTAAATAAGACAATGCCTTTCCTGGGAAAGACAAGCCTGACTAGACATCACACAGTTCTACAGGTAGACAGGAGATGGCACCGACAATGATGCAACATTTTGCTTCTTCATCCCCCATGAGCGATTGGGGGTAACCGACCTAAGCAATCCCCACTTAACCCACAAGCATTCCTAAAAAGATCCCACAAAAACAGAGCAGACTGCCTCCCTCCATTCACTATTATGGCCTTGAGGCCTGACATTATTCTCCCCTGCACAAGATAACATCCATTGTCTTGGCCAGGTGATTGTTGACTCAATTACATTCCATAAGACTATGAATGGCAAATTTTACATTAAACCATGTATCTTAGCAAAATAAAAAATGTTTTACCGAAAACAAAATATATGAAAACTTCTGGAAACAGAGAGACGAGCAGGTTATTAAGAGAGAACTGTTTAAGGCACATTTTGGATGGCTACGCCTGAACTGACAATGCAGCAAAGCACAAAAACGTGAGGCTCCTGATGGCAGGAGTGTCCTCACAGTGACAGCTGCCCAGCCAAGGATTAGGAATGGCTCTCGGTGCCAGTGTCAGCGTCCCATATGGGTGCCAGTTCTAGTCCCGGCTGCTCCACTTCCCACCCATCTCTCTGGCCTGGGCAAGCAGTAGAAGATAGTGCAAGTCCTTGGGCCCCTGCACCCACGTAGGAGACCAGGAGGAAGCTCCTGGCTCCTGGCTTCAGATCAGCACAGCTCTGGCCACTGCAGTCAATTGGGGAGTAAACCAGTGGATGCAAGACACTCCTCTCTTTCTGCCTCTCCTTCTTTTTCTATGTAACTCTGACTTTCAAATAAATAAATAAATAAATCTTAAAAAAAAAAAAAAAAAGGAATGGCTGTCTTTCTCTGAGGGCCCAACATCAGCTGGAAGTCTCAGAAATGAGGAATAAGGACTAAAACAATTCCTGCTTCCTGAGCTGCTTCTGGCCAGCCACTGCACGCAGTACTTGTAAATACAGTCACCAAGGTCTCCCAGCAAACCCCATGAAGAAGGCACTGCATTCCTGTTCCTCACGGGTGTGGACAGCAGGCAAGGAGGGGCACAAGTTTACCACAGCAAAGTGTGAGGTGAAACCAGGAAGGGAAAAACAGTAACCCCACAGTTCATGTTTTTGTTATTACACAATGCTGGTTCTATGCAGCTTGGCCCTGCCTCATATGCCTCAATCCACAGATCATCTCTTCTTTTGTGAATGCATTACATATAACCCTTCACCAACACATGACAATTATGGCCTTCAGGATTAGCATCAAAATTCAGCTTCCCGAAGGAAAAACAGAGAAAGGAATCCTTGAAAATCAACTTTATACCACTCCAGAGTATATTCCAGCAGTCACATGTTTTCATAAATATATTGATGGAAATTTCCAGTCAATATATGAGCATTAGATCATCTCTCTTCATTACAGTCAGTGCCATGAAACCCATGCTAACATTTATTTATTTATTTATTTATTTATTTTTGACAGGCAGTTAGTGAGAGAGAGAGAGACAGAGAGAAAGGTCTTCCTTCCATTGGTTCACCCCCTAAATGGCCGCTACGGCCAGGCGCACCACGCTGATCCGAAGCCAGGAGCCAGGTGCTTCCTCCTGGTCTCCCTTCATGCTAACATTTATAAAATACCTACTTCATACAAGGTCACAGTCTGAGTAACATGCAAGAATACTAAAAGATTAGAGTCCATACATTTTGCCTCCAAGAGCTTGTAATTTTAGGATCAGAGGTAAGGCAAACACACAAAGAGTGCTAAAGAACAAAGATGGAATACAAATGTGCAAATCAACTAACATAATGCAAACACTTAAGTGCTACAGAAATAAAGTAAAGAATTTATTTGCGCACTGAAGTTCCAGGATCATTGTTCAGGTAATCAATACGTGATTGTAAAGATAAGAAACACCAAGACATCTTCAGATAATCAATACAGACTTATTGTTAAGCTCATTTTAAATACTATCTAAACTCTAATCAATTTCAAAAGGCAGAATTTATGAACGAATATAAAAATTAATAAGATAAAGTGGCTATAAATTTTCTTACTATCATGTATCTCAAGAGCCCTTCATTATCATGATTTCTTGACTCTTTTTTTCAACTGGCTATACCAAGACAAAAATTAGCATCATGAATACAACCAGGCTCTAAACACATAAAAGCCAAACCAACCAAGTCAAGGCCAGACAGGAAAGAGAAAATAAGAAATAAACAGAAATATGCTTTCTAAAAGCCAGAGATGATGAAGCCACACAACTGGAGCTTTCAGCTGGGTGAAGCATAGTTTATCTTGGCTGATATTAATATTCACAATAGTTCGTTCTGAGAGCCACGTTCCTATTCCTTCAAGTTAAATACAGACATAACCCTTCAGTCCATATCTGATCTGATACAACTGTAGGAATCCGAGTCAATGCAGACTTTATCCTTCTCTCCTCGTCAGGGCCCCTGTCACTCTCCAAGGAACCCTCAGCAGCACTGAGATATGGAATCTTCACTAAATTTCTTGTCCCTATCATTTTAATCCATTCAAAACTTCTCTGATAAAACAGCAACTGCCAGACCTGAGACACTTTAGTCTCTCTTTAGGGAAATGAAATTGATTTTTCATCATTTTCACACAAGAGGATCCCTAGGTAACAATATTATGACCAGTCATACTTGAGATTTAAAAAAAAATAAAAAAAAGTAGGCAAGACTGTAAGGCTCTGTGGAGTTCCTGTGGCACAGGTAAGAACTGAGGCTTACCTGTTAGACCAAGAGCTCAACAAGCGTAAGGGTGACTTCTGACCATGAGACTAAGTGCTATGGGGCATCCTCATGTCACAAGGGAAAGGCTCCAAATCAGTCACAAGGGAAGACCAGTTGAGATCACAGGCAAGGACAGGGAAGAGTGTAAATCAACTCCACATTCTCCCTGGTCTATACCCACAATACCCCTTCCCTTTTCTTCCTGCAGCACCTAAATAAACGAACCTATCACTTTCTGACTTTGGACTTCTGACTTTAAGATTAAGAATATCTGAGGGCAATTTCCAGCAGGAAAACAAGAACAAAAATTTCAGGAGGCTTTAACCACCTTTGCCAGCTCACAAGCTTACTAATTCATAAGGGTTTGGTAGAACTGCAGGAAGAAGGCTGCTGTGACGGCTTATACCTAAAGGGAGAATATGAAATATCAGAACAGTCGCTTTTTGATACCTTTTAAAAACGATCTTACCTGGGGCTCTAATCCCTAACAATAATAAAAGCTGAGCTGCTCTGGTTGAAGAAGGGTTTGAGTTTGCACCCAACCTGCTAAGCTTCCCTTGCCCTAAAACCAACCCCCTTCAAATACTTGTCCTGCCAAATCCCATTGGATAGCCACTGATACAGAATAAGAACACAGATGTTCAGAACATGCACAATGGCATTCAGAACTCTTCACCTGGCCTTGGACACTTCCAGGGAGGGCTCTAGAAATATCTCCTCCTAATGAGAACTCTGCTTTCAATGTAGAACAGTTAAAAAGCACTCCTAGGTATACCCCAAGCCTGTTTCCCACTCTACCTTCCATTAAGTATGTAACTGCTTTTTGATGTACAGGGTTTCACCAATAAGAAAGTTTACTTTGAGCCTCAGATGAGACCTAAGACTACAGAATTCTAAATTATTGTTAGCCTGAGCTAAGACTTTGGGATGGAATGATTTTATGCTGAATGTGAGGACATGAGTTTTGGGGAACCAAGAATGTTAAGGACTGGGCCAAGATCAAAGCCAAGGAGATGAGAACTCAATCCAAGTCTCCCAAGTGGGTGTCTGGAAACTGAAAACCTAAATTATCATATCTGCCTTCCAAGGTCTGCCAGAATCAAAAGCTAGAAGTGGACATCAAATCCAGGTCCTGTGATACAGAACACAAGAATCGCAACTGCTAGACCAAATGCCGTCCCCCTACAAAATAGGGATGCGTTTGGTAATTGATACCCTGAAAAATGCTTCTTCTGTGAGATAGAAAAATGCAGTCTGGGTTGTAAAGTCCTCTTCTCCCCATATAAAAATCAAAATCAATTATTGACCAAGAAAACTCACCGGCAGACACGGGCTGGAAAATACAACTTTTGCCAAGAACGACACAGATATTGCGAATGATCTATCACTCTGATCCAGTCAAGTTCATCCATTGACACTTCAATGAAGTATGAGTAAGACCTGATGATAAGAATCAAAAGGAAAAAGACAGAAAAAAATCAAATTCAAATAAAACATTAAAAGATATAAAAAATATGGACATCACTAATTAAATTTTCCAAACAATTAAATTCTACTAACAATGAAAGCCAAATATATCCCTGTATTGTAGCGTTCGGTGCAATGCACTGAAATTATCTTTCAGTTTGTCTGTCTGCCTTATTAAATCATAAAACTGCGTAAGAACAAGGACCACACCATATTCATCTTCATCTCCCTAGGGCCACAGTGCTTGCAACATATCTAGCATGTAAGACATCTGCTCCTTTTCAAACATGGCCAGAATGTCATGCTCATAGCATATTAGCAGACTAATAAGACCATGCTTGAGAGAAAAAGAGAAAGAATAGGGGAAAGGAGAGAACAGGGAGGTTATCTTCTCTCTGTGCAGTCTCTGGGTAAATGCTCAGCTCTCCTATCTCAGGAAGAAAACCAACTTGCAATGATTCCCCACAGATGCCAACTTATCTCCTGCCACCTCCTACTGTCCTACTACCCCACACATACAAGCTGTCTGCACAAAAATAAATGATTTGGGGGAACATAATACGTGTTTCTTTTGGGTACAACTCGAAATCTGCCAGCTAATAATCTGGATGTAATGAAAACAGCCCATCATCCTCCCCTAGTCAGTCACCCTGGACCATTACACGCTGGTCCCACACTGAACCAATCTATATTCCCCTGTCATAAGCCAAATTTAAATTGGAGATGCAGTTATTACTTGTACTGTAATATCAACAGGAACAATCTCAGAAGATTTAGGTGACCATAAATGTCAGCCTGCAACCCACAGTTGTGACCAGAAAAGGTCAGCTTGCTTTGTGTCATCCCCTCATTTTCTGCTGTCCCTCACTTCCATTCATTTTATCGCCCAGTCTCAAACTGGTTATAACCTTTTATTGAACCTCTCTGGGTTATCAGTAATGCAGGATATAATTTTACAACATGTCAGAATCTTTTTGGCATAAGATTCTGATTTTTTTCACCTTTGCTTAGAATGATAACAATTTCTCTGAGAAAAGAACAGTTATGTGGTTAAGTCCCCCGTGAATGTAACACACATACTAAAACAAAGTGGCCTGTAAATACTTAATGTCGTGGAAGAGACAAAAACTATTTGTCTCAAACATTCTAATATTTTATTATTTTTGCACTGATTTCATTATTAGATGAGTGAAACATAGAAAGCTTTTAGACCAGTGACTACCACATAAAAGTAATTAAAATGCCAAATAAGTATCATTATTATATTATTCTTAGTAATCAGAGATTCTTGGAAGCACATGAATTGGCACTACTTTCTCAATTAAATATCAAAATATAGCCAACAAGACACATGCTGGGTAATGTATTCTTAATAAAGTAACAGGGAGAGAAAACTTTGGGACCGTGACCATCCATGGACCTGAGAAATGTGGGTTTCCATGTCATAAAGCTTCTCTCATCCTTGCCTCAATGGTCCAACAAAGGCAGGATGGTAGCCAGCGATTGTTAACAAGACAAACATGCAATACCCTGAAAGGCCTGCAGGGTGTCATCAAGACTACTGCTAAGCTCTCCAGGTCCAGACCCAAAGAGGCAGGAGCAGGGCCTACTTTCTGGGTATGTGGGGTGTAGGTTGTGAGCAGCAGCAGGGAGAGAGGGCTCAGTTCCTGCTCATCATACTGTTCTGGCACTTCTGCTACAGTGGGTGGACTCTAGCAGCCACTGCTGGTGAACCTATCACAGGGACAGATAGGAGCCAGAAGCCTGAAGCCACAGAGAAACCAGGTGGGTTCCCAGACTGGAGCCCAGTGAGTCTTTTCAAATATTTCTTTTATTTTGAGGATATTTATCCACAACAGTAGAAGAGTATTCTTTTCTTTTTCCATAGGACAAAATGCATCAAAAAATTATTATAAATACACAAAAGAAAGAAATCAAGTAAATAATGTTTATTCAGAAGGCAGAACACCAATCATGAAAAGTAACATTTTAGAGAGATACTTTAAAGGGAAGAATGTTCACAATGTATTCATTAAAACGTGAGGCTTTCTGAACATTGTATCTTTATTTTGTAAAACTATGTGTAGGTTTGTTTCTATTTTGTTTATGTGTAGGTATGTGTGTGTTGTGCCTGTATGTGTCTATACATAATAAAAAACCATTAGATACATATAAACACTAACAATAGGTGAGATTATCAGCAATTTTTACCTTCTTCTATGCCCTTTTCTATATTTTCCACAATAAACACATTAACTTCATTTATAAGCAGAAAATTATAAGAAGTTACTTTTAAAAAGAGTATGTCCTTTAACCCTTCCTTAAGAACTAGCCTTGGGCCAGCGCCACGGCTCACTAGGCTAATCCTCTGCCTTGCGGCGCTGGCACACTGGGTTCTAGTCCCGGTCGGGGCGCCAGATTCTGTCCCGGTTGCCCCTCTTCCAGGCCAGTTCTCTGCTGTGGCCAGGGAGTGCAGTGGAGGATGGTCCAAGTGCATGGGCCCTGCACCCGCATGGGAGACCAGGATAAGTACCTGGCTCCTGCCATCGGATCAGCACGGTGCGCCGACCGCGGTGGCCATTGGAGCGTGAACCAACGGCAAGGGAAGACCTTTCTCTCTGTCTCTCTCTCTTACTGTCCACTCTGCCTGTCCAAAAAAAAAAAAAAAAAGAAAAGAAAAAAAAAAGACCTAGCCTTCGAGAGAAACAGCAGTCATAATCCATCAAAATCTGTAAACCCAAGGTGGACAACCAGAGTCAGGTCATCTCAATCAAACAGAAGGTCAGTTTCTAAGTCATGCTGAGGACTCACCGGCTGTCCCGGTCCCAAAGGAGTATCCGTATGTGATTGATAATGGACGGCTGACCTAGCTTAATCTCAATGCCAGAACGGCAGTCATCATCAATTGGGTGCCTAGAAAATCCATGGTCCAAATCGTAATTTTGAGTATCACCATCTAATAAGGCAGATTTCAACTCCCCTTTTACAACCTGGGCTCCATACTTCATAGTTGCAATGTTTTCTTCTGGTACTACAATTAAAAACAGGAAAGGCAAAGTAAATGGTTATTATTAATATAGTTTTAGGGAAAAGGATAAAAATCTAGCATTCTAGTTGATTCTAGTATCAGCATTTTAAAATGGCATAAGCAACTCCATAGGGATAGAAGCCCTGGAATGACTATGAGGATGAAGATATTATCTGGAGTTTAAATTTAACATCACTATCACAGTCACCAAATGCCTGGAACTAATGTTACTAAGAAAAAGTTAATAATCCTAGAAAAAAAAAGTACTAGGACAAGTAGCTCTGTTAAGTTTTTTCTATTAGTTGTTTAATACCCAATGGACAAAAATCACATGTAAAATGACCTGTACCAGCCATTGGGACTGAGGACAGCATATAAAAGCAAAGCAGACCCGCTAGACTTCTGATAAGACAACAGAAAAAAAGGTTTCAATGCAGGATAGCTATTAGTCAAACATGCATGTGCTGAATCAATTAATCTAGCTTTAGAAAAATAAGATTACATTTAAAAGAAAAATATTCACTTGAGAATCTTTCAAAAATGAAAATATCAGTCATCAAAATCAACATTATGGTTACTATTAAATCTCTCCTTCTCCAACATGAGATTTATTAAGTGCAGTTGTAACTAGGCCTTTGAAGTCCTCTCTGAACATTAGCCCTCACAGATCAGGAAGTTGTCCTCCAGGTGCGAACATTCTGAATTCTGACGCTCTCTATGGAGAAGCGAGAGACTACATAAGATGTTAAGAGCTAGGCTGGTTGCTCCTCTTCCAGTCCAGCTCTCTGCTGTAGCCCGGGAAGGCAGTGGAGGATGGCCCAAGTGCTTGGGCCCTGCACCCACTTGGGAGACCAGGAGGAAGTGCCTGGCTCCTAGCTTCGGATTGGTGCAGCGCGCCGGCTGTAGCAGCCATTTGGGGGGTGAATCAACGGAAGGAATACCTTTCCCTCTGTCTCTCTCTCACTGTCTAACTCTGCCTGTCCCCCCCCCCCAAAAAAAAAGGGAGCTAGAAGAGGGGTTAGCACTGTGGCCTAGCAGGTTAATTCTGTACCTGCGGCCCCAGCATCCCATATGAGCACCAGTTCTAGTCCCAGCTGCTCTTCTTCTTCCAATCCAGCTCTCTGCTATGGCCTGGGAAAGCAGTAGAAGATGGCTCAAGTGCCTGGGCCCTTGCACCCACATGGGAGACATGAAGAAGCTCCTGGCTCTGGCCATTGCAGCCATTTGGTGAGTGAACCAGCGGAAGGAATATCTTTCTCTCTGTCTCTCCCTCTCTCTGTCTGTAATTCTGCCTATCAAATAAATAAATAAAATCTAAAAAAAAAAAAAAAAAAGAGCTAGAAGAGTGAGATCAAACATCATCTCTTCCTTTAATCAAGTGTATCACTTTGGGGAAGCAATCCACTCTTTAATTTCTCAGTAGGGCAATATATCTATCCCTGAAGGGTGGAAGGGTGGGAGAGGGGTGTGTATTTCTGTCCCCAAGAGTAAATGAGCACCATGTTTGCCCAACACACAGTGAGATGTAAAAATATAAAAATAAACATCATTGTTACAAAACATACATAAAAAAGCACACAGTAACAGGACTATGTAAGTTTACAGATGTAAATAAACACTGAATTCTGACAGCACACATACATCTTGGATGTGTGATTTGAAGAGGGAAAAGCAGGAACTCTAGTCAGACTCTTAGGGAAAGGACAGTAAGTAATTCATCATTGCAGATCTCTTGAAAAATTGATTTTCTGAAAAAATTTCAAATGAACAGAGGTAAAGAACGCTCCAGAAGAGGATAATAAATGCAGGTAAAACACAGAGGTTGAGGTGCAGGTTAGTTAACTAGCAAAAGATTGCAGCAACTCAGCAAAAACAAACAAAACCGCAGTCATGCTCAACTTCTCAACCACCAGAAGCTTAAGATCTGTCACCATCTCAGGTCTCCTGGCTGGTGATAATCATGCACCCCTTCCTTCTTAACAGACCTTATAAAATTCATACTATGTGCTAGACACTGTTCCAAGGACTTTACAGTTATTCCTTTTATTTACTCCTCAAAATAACCCTTAAAATGCAGTTCTACAATGACATTAATTTCACAGATGAAGAGTGGAGGGTCAGAAAAGTCAGATGGATTTACTTGCCCAAGGTTACACAACTAACAATGAACAGAGCTTAGAACCCAGGCAGCCTGTCCACAGGGGCCCTGTTATGCAAGGCTTTGCCTCTTCCCTCATGATGGGTTTCTGATGGTATGACCCACCTTGCTCTTCCTCCTAACCTCCCCTTCCATCTACAGCTGGCTAAGACCCAGAGGAAAGAAAGGATCTGATAAAATGAAAAGAAAACTGGACATGAAGTACAAAAATATAGGTTTGAGACTCAGGCTCCAACACTCACTATCTCCAAGGGAGGCCTGTGAATACCTCTTCTCATCTAAAAATAGTTTGCTCAAATCACTTCTCAGGGTTACTGTAAAAATTACACTCCAAATTACACTACTATACAAATTACACTGCTATAGCACTATAGCAGTATAAAGCATTTATTCCGACAAGCACTTCCGGAGGACTCATTCTGTAGCAGGTACATTGGAGGGATTTGGAGTGACTAAATGAACTAGACTGACATGGGGCATGCCTTCCTGATACCTCCAATATAAGATGAAGCACTTTATTAGCAAGCAAACAAACCAAAGCTTCCAACCTGTACTTTTCAGATATCAATGATACATAAGCACTTGGCAAAAAACATTCTTTCCCTTCTTGTTAGGTCTAAAATCTGCAGGTAGACTTTTTGTTGCTGCTGCCCATTGCAATCATCGACATTTTTTTTTTTTCTTAATTTTAGGCAGAGAGACAAACTGCTCATCCCCCCTAGTTCTGACACCAGGAGTCAAGAGTGAGCCGAAGAGGAGAACATCAAGTTTTCAGATTTAGAAACTTATTCCACCTTTTGATTTCCTCTAAACATAAGCTTCTTCGGCACTGAAATTTATCAAGCCAGGAATAACATGTCAGGCACAAGAGTTTCAAATAACTATAACTGAAGTCTAAAATAGAAATGAAATTTTTTCCACCAGTCTAAGTCTTCTTTTGAAGTTTATTTCAAGAGTGCTTGAGAACTTCTCTAGCCATTCTTGATACAAATTCATTCCCTGAGACTATCTTTCACTTCAAAATGGAGAATTTTTACAAGTGGAAATTCTCTCATGGTAACTATAATGTGAGTATCTCACTGGATAAAAATATAATTCAAGTATTTTTGGCAAAAATAGGAAAAGTGATGGGAAATTTAAATCACTAAATAATTTAAATCATTAATATACTTAGTGCCTATATTTGTCTATCAGTAGAGAACAGAGCTCTTAAATGGTGGGAATTAAACAAGATAATAGATAAGAATTATAATTTTCTTTACATTTATAGTTTTTAACACATTTTACAAACATTAAGTAAACAATTAAGCTTTGAAGTCCTTTTTTTTTTTTAAAAAAAAAAGATCCATTTTATTTATCTGAAAGACAGAGTTACTGAGAGGCAGAGAGAGAGAGAGAGGTCCACCCTCCTCTGGCTCACTCCCCAGATGGCCACAACGGTTGGAGCTGCGCCTATCCAAAGCCAGGAGCCAGGAGATTCCTCCAGGTTTCCCATAAAGGTGCAGGGGCCCAAGGACTTGGGCCATTCTCCACTGCCTTCCCAAGCCATAGCAGAGAGCTGGATCAGAAGTGTAGCAGCCTAGTCTCAAACCAGCGCCCATATAGGATGCTAGCACCTCAAGTCAGGGCGTTAACCCCCTGCGCCACAGCGACAGCCCCAAGCTTTGAAGTTCTATAGCTAGATAGAATCAAGCCAAACATTAAGGAAAAAAAGAACTGAGGCAAACATTCAGCCTAGCAGTTAAGACGCATTGAAGTGCTCACATCCATATCACCAGAGTGCATGGGTTCCATACCTGGCTCTGGCTCCTGACTCCAGCGTCCTGCTACTGCAGATCCTGGGAGCTTGAACCAGCAGCGGTGGTTCAAGTAACTGAGTTCCTCCCACCAACATGGGAAATCTGGATTGAGTTTCTAGCTCTGGCCCTGTCTAGTCCCAACCACTGTGACCACATAGAAAGTGAACCAACAGATAGGAGCACTGTGTGTGTGTGTGTGTGTGTGTGTGTGCGCGCGCGCCTTCCTATCAAAAAATAAACAGAAAAATTAGGGGGAAATGGAACAGGACCTACCCCTAGCTACACAGTGCCAAAATCTGTGTCAATGTAATTATCAGGTTTTTTCTTTAATCATTTTAAGTTCTTAACCACCTTTTATTAAGCTCTTTATTCCATGTGGATTGAGACAGCCATTCCCTTAGATAGAATAGTTGGAGCCAGACTTAGTTCTTGGCACACAACAATCCACTCACCCAATTTTAGCACCTAAGTCATCTACTCGCCACTCCAGCTCCTCTGAGGAATGTATGGATTCTCCTTCCTATGACCACCAACAACTGCAATATTATATATTACTTTCTCAACCACCCCTGTTCTTAACCTTAATTTTCTCTATTTCCTCTCATTTTCAAACCTCCTTTCCACATTTGACGGTACTGGCACTCAAATACACCAACCACAAAATGAACACCAAAGAACTCAAGGGTGGGTGTTTGGCCTAATGATTAAGATAGTACATGAGAAACCCATATCCCATACCACAGTGCCTGGGTTCAAGGCCTACCTCCCCTCTCAGTTCCAGCTTACTACTAATGAAGACTCTGGGGGGTAGCAGCTGATGGCTAAAGTATTTGGATCTTTGCCACCTGTGTGGAAGACCCAGATGGAGTTCCAGGCTCCTGACTTTGGTCTAGACCAACCCCAGCTATTGCCAGCATTGGAGGAGTGAACCAGTAGACTGTTCAATATGAATCCATCAATCTCTTGTTCTCTTTTTAACAAATTAAAAAAATTAAATAAAAATGAACAACAGGCAGGACAATCTATGGAAAAGCACTGGCCTCTTCAGTCAGGAGACCAGAACTTTGACTGCAGCCGAGTCATCAATTTCACGTGGTAACATTAAGCAAGTTACCAAGAACGGTCACAGAGCTAAAAGGAACCTTTGTCCTATTTATTAAAAGGAAATACAAAAGCAGCAGCAGCAGCAAAGTCCTAAACTGCCTCCTACACATAGGTCACTGTCCTAGACTCAGCCCTGGCAGCCCAGAGGCACTGCCCACACAGCTCTCCATCCACTGAGACACTAACTGCCTCCACAGGGGAATACTCATTAGAGATGATTCATAAACCCCTCATACACAGATGAGATTTTTCCTCATCCCAACAAACAATAATTAGGAAGGCATAAAAGTTACAGAAGTCAGAGTTTTAAAAGTATCAAAGGCTCACTGTTATTTTTACTGTCCTTTTGCAAGAGGTGAGACAAATTAAAATGCTAGTCTAGAAGCAAGGGTCAGTTTCATTTATTTTTAGAAAGTTTAGAGTTAGACACTGTTAGGTGCTGGAAAAACATAGGCAAAAAGACTTAATTACAGTCCTCAAAAAGTTCAGTCTAGTAGAAACCTAGCAAGTAACCAATAGCTGCAACAGCCCAGTGGCAAAAGCCCCTTAGTTTGAAGACTGGAGCCTACAGGAAAAGGTACAGGATACATACACACACACTCTCTCTCTCTCTCTTTACCAATAATTTAACTCAGTAGTCCTGTGAATAGATTGACTTTGACTCAATAAAGAAATCTTCAAGATAGATTCTGTTACATGTTACCTGCTATAAACATAAACAAAAGATTCCTATTCCGTTTCCCAAAGTCTAAAACCTGAAATACATAATACAAACATGATTCGGCCTTAATAGAAAAAGCACCAACTTTCAAGATAGAAATTTCCCACAGCTAAGATAAAGCTACACATTAATGGAATGGTATAGGTAGTTCAAATGTCCTTGTCCTAAAGAAAAAAAATTAATTTCATTAAAAAGTTAACTTCCTTTTACCGGCTATACAGAAAAATGTTCATCGTATTATGTATGCATCAAGTGAGTCCAAACCACCTTCCAGAAAGACCAGCCATCACTGGTACATTAAAAACATCTACTGGGGATCAGCGCTGTGGCACAGTGGGTTAAAGCCCCAGCCTGCAGCACTGGCATCCCATGTGAGGGCCGGTTCAAGTCCCAACTGTTCCACTTCTGATCCAGCTCCCTGTTAATGTTCCTGGGAAAGCAGTGAAGGATAGCCTAAGTACTTGGGCCCCTGCACCCATGTGGGAGACCCAGAAGAAGCTCCTAGCTTCAGATGGGCTCAGCTCTGGCCATTGCAGCCATTTGAGGAGTGAACCAGAGGATGGAAGGTCTCTCTCCATAACTCTCAAATAAATAAAATCAATCTTAAAAAAAAAAAATCTCCTGGGGGGGGGGGGTGGTCAACGTTGTGGCATAATGAGTAAAGCCGCCACTTGTAGTGTCAGCATCCCATGTGGGCGCCCATGCAAGTGTCCTGGCTGCTCCACTTCTGATCCAGCTCTCTGCTATGCCTGGGAAAGTAGTAGAAAGCCAAAGTCCTTGGGCCCCTGCCACCTGAGTGGGAGATCTGGGAAAAACTCCTGGCTCTTGGCTTCAGATTAGCACAGCTCCAGCTGTTGCAGCCATCTGGAGAGTGAACCAGTGGATGGAAGACCTATCTCTCTCTCTCTCTCTTACTTCTGCCTCTCTGAACTCTGCCTTTCAAATAAATAAATCTTTTTAAAAAAATATTCTAGGGGTTGGCACAGTGGGTTAAAGCCCTGGCCTGAAGCACCGGCATCCCATATGGGTGCCAGTTCTAGTCCTTGCTGCTCCTCTTCTGATCCAGCTCTCTGCTATGGCCTGGGAAAGCAGTAGAAGATGGCCCAAGTCCTTGGGCCCCTGCACCCACATGAGAGATCCCATGAATGATATATACATTCATATATGTATATTCATATATATAGAATATATGAATTCATATATATAATATATATGAATATACATATATGAATGTATATATCATATACATGAATTTATATATAACATATATGAATATACATATATGAATGTATATATCATATATATCATTCATACATATAATACATTATATATGAATTCATATATATTCTATATATATGAATATACATATATGAATGATTTTATTTATTTATTTGACAGATAGAGTTACAGACAGTGAGAGAGAGAGACAGACAGAAAGGTCTTCCTTCTGTTGGTTCACTCTCCAAATGGCCGCAATGACCGGAGCTGCGCCAATCTGAAGCCAGGAGCCAGGTGCTTCTTCCTGGGCTCCCATGCAGGTGCAGGGGCCCAAGCACTTGGCCATTCTCCACTGCTATCCAAGGCCACAGCAGAGAACTGGACTGGAAGAGGAGCAACTAGGACTAGAACCGGCGCCCATATGGGATGCCAGCACTGCAAGCAGAGGATGAACCTAGTGCACCATGGCGCCAGCCCCTTAAATTCTATATATTTTAATTTTTTTGAAGACTTATTTATTTGAAAGGCAGAGCTATAGTGAGAGAGACAATGAGAGATCTTCCATCCACTGGTTCAATCCCCAAATGGCCACAACAGCAGGGGCTGGACCAGGCTGAAGCCAGGAGCCAAGATTTTCACCTGGGTTTCCCACGTGAGTGGCAGGGGTCCAAGTACTTGGGCCATCTTCCACTGCTTTCCCAGGCACATTAGCAGGGAGCTGGATTCAAAGTGGAGCCGCTAGAACTTGAACCACATGGGATGCCAGTGTCACAGGCAGCAGCTTAACCAGCTACACCACTACAATGGCCCTGATTTAGAAATTTGAGATCCTTTTTGATTTAACAATGAAAAAAATCTGATGAAATAATGAAATGAATGTTTGGATAACATTTACTTAGAAAATAATCTATTTTTAAGGATTTGATAGGAAAGTGTTATATTATTGTTACAATTCATATACTTTTTTAAAAAAGAATTATGCATTTATCTGAAAGACTGAATTACAGAGAGAAAAGAAGAAACAGAGATCTTCAATCTCTGGTTCACTCCTAAATTGGCCACAACACTAAAGCTGGGCTGGTCCAAAGTCAGGAGCCAGGAGTTTCTTTTGGGTCTCCCACGTGGGTGCAGGGGCCCAAGCACTTGGCCCATCTTTCACTGCTTTCCCAGGCACATTATCAGGGAGCTGGATAAGAAGTGGAGCAGCTGGGACTAGAACCGATATCCATATGGGATGCTGGCACTGCCCGTGGCAGCTTTACCTGGTACACCACAGTGCCGGCCCCTATTCATATATTCTGAAGGATAGTCAAAACAGTTTGCTATTCAATTACTACTCAAGTTTATAGGTTAGATAAAAGACTTCCAAACATTTAAACTCTTCTTGAGCTCCCCAAAAGTTACCCCAAAATACAGGACTTAATGTTGATGAGCAACAATCACAGTATGTTTATCATTCCAAAACCAAGTGCTTCAACTAGCTGATTCCTTTTTCACCAGTAATCTTGTGGGCTTATTAAAATCCAAATCTTACACATATACTGACAAGTTGTGAGGACTATGTGAAATGTCCAAAACACCTCCCTACTCCTGTTGCCAGGTCCCAAGCCTAGCCTTTAATGAATTCAATTCCTCCCTCAGCACTTCAAATCAAACCCAAGGTAAAACAGGAGCTTACATAAGAGAGGATTAAACAATGAAGATTTGTCTAAAAGTAATTAATCATCATATTGCCTCTCCACCCTCCATCCTCCCACGTTTTATCCAAGGCTGACTCTTGATTAGTACCATTCTCAGTACCTCCAATTATTTCCTGGATCTCTCCCAACCTGTTTTCTTTAAATATCATACTATGTCTCTACCACCGTTTCACCCGAATTCACCAACCACATAGTCAACACCTAGTGTATACATTCTTCCCAAATATTCATGACCTAACTCCCCATGTGGTCAGTCAGGCTTCTGTCCAGACCATTCAACAACTCACCACAATTTAGATCTAAAAATTTTCTCTCAATCCCCATCCTCCTTGACCTCTGAGCACTGGGAGACATCAGTGACCTGAGCAACTATAAAAAAGTTCTCTCTTCTGATTGGCCTCCGTTACGTTCCTCTATCCCAATTGTCTTCCCCCTCTTCAGTCTTTTTCTACCTTAAGACTTCTGCCTATGGTTCTTCTCCAGTCTCGGGCTTTGGTCTTTACTTCTTCCTCTATGCTGTAGCCAGGGTTTTGACTACTTTTTTAATACCAGCAAAGTGTTTCCACTTCCCATCAGGTGTCTCTATTTGCATTCATTCACCAAGCATTCATAAAGTGCCTGCTCTACGCTACTCAATGTGTTAAAGATGAGGATACAATGATCAACAAGGCCTATCAAAACCATCTCTGCCTTCAAGGATCAAAGGCAAGTAAACAAAAGTGTTTCAAAACATGATCAATATGGTAATTCCCACACTGTACAGATATGAGGAAGAACACATCAATAATGATAATATTATACCAATGGTTTCCTATATTGAGCATACAACACATTATTTGCACACATTATTTCAATTAATTGCTCATAACACCACATATTAAGAAACAAAACTAAATATTTAATACTAGATCATACAACTAACAAGTAACTAATTCAGGATTTGAAGTCAAAGTTGGCACAAAACCTATTTTTTTTGTCTATGTCCAGTGAAAAGATATCTACATCTAATGAGTTAGGAGAGAAGTGTAGACCAAGGACAACTATTTAAGATCAATGATAATTTCAAGAGAATGCCTGAAGCCATGGTCAAGAAAAAGATCACTCAGGAAAATAACTAGCATGAGATAGAACTTAAAATTTAAATGTCCCAAAACCTCTCAAACTCAATAAATCTAAAAAGAAGCTCAAGCATCTTCTTTCAAAAAATTACCATATTTCATTAACTCTAAGCCACATATTTTATAAATTTTAACACTTCTGAAATTGGGATGTAGATATCAAAGTGTGTCATGATTTAACTGGAAGTACTGTTTCCTTTTTTAGTGGTACATAAAATAATGGCAACTCATTATTTCTGGCTTCTTAGATTTAATAAAATATGGTAACCTTCTCCTAAAATTAATCCCCAAATTAAATCCCTCAGATCACCAAGATCTAATTTCTTTTCCATCTTTCCTGCTACCGCTCTGGCTTAAACTTGTATCAATATGTACAGATTAAATACCCTCTTCACTGGTCTCCCTGAATCCATTTGTTCCCTATTACAAATCATCAAGTACAACACCATGGATTAATCTTTCAAAACCACCACTGGGGGCTAGCTTGCAGCTCAGCAGGTTAAGCCACCATTTGCAGCACCAGCATCTCATACTGGTACCAGTTCAAGTCCCATTGCTCCACTTCCAAACCAGCTCCCTGCTATTACTCCTGGGAAAACAGCGGAAGATGACTCAAGTGCTTGGACCCCTGTGCCCACATGGGAGACCTGGAGGAACCTCCTGGCTTTGGCCTGTCCCAGCCCTAGCCCAACCCTGGCCGTTGCTGCCATTTAGAGAGTGAACCAGTGGATTGTAGGTCTCTCTCTCTTTTTCTCTCTGACTTTCAAATAAGTAAATGAATGAATCTTTAAAAAAAAAAAAAAAAGAAACACATTGGCACGCCATCTGCCCTATCTTAAATTTGCTTTTCATTGCATGTAAAGGAGATTCCAGTCTAGTTTCAAAGACTTCCAAGACTCAGACTGAACTAACATTCACAACACTGACCTTCCTTTCTTATTAGTCAACATAACCCTTCTTACTCTAATCAAGCTCTTCTGTTCACCATCCCAATAGCTTTAACCTCTATTAACCTCACCAGTCTTCGCATTTGAACTTCACCCAGTCCTTACGGCATTCACATAAAACTCCAGCTTCAAAACTCCCATGAAATCACCCTCAGTCACTCCTAGCCACTCCCTCTTCTGAAGTCCCACAGCTTGTCCCTCTTGAGCATTGTTACATTTAACTTTTCATGGGAATTTAAAGGATCAAAGGCAAAGATTCTGTTTTATGCTTCAGCAGCATAGTTTAATGGCTTATTATACAGACTCTAGAGTCAAATTACTTGCTTGACTCCCAGCACCCCACCTTTCTGTGTGACCACGGGCAAGTTACTTAATCTCTCTGTGCCTCAGATTTTTATGTGTAAAATGGAGTTGTGAGAATTAAATGATCATGTGGAACCTGCTTGATACATAGTAAAGCACTCTTTAATTGTTAATTGCTATTATTTTCATTAGTGAGAAAACTCAGCACATAAGTGTCAGAAATGCTACATAACTGCTAGTACCATATTTGTGGCACTTAAAATAATCAGACACACAGCGGGTGCTTGGTACTCCTCTGCTGGAGTGAGAGAAGAAAGGGTCTTTTCAGGAGAAACAGCTTTTCAGGAAAGTGTCTACTTCCGACATTTAGGAGGGCAGCTGGAGAAGCTGACCAGGAGTGACAACAAATACTTCGTTTGGGGTCTCTAAAGGCTAATCAACCTGAGGAGAATTAACTGGAAAATGACAGGGAAAGTCATTCCTGCAGAGCCATACACTCATAGATACATACATAACCCACAAATACCCACACTACAGTTTCACAGCTAGAATTCTGTACTCAAGAAAGTAGCTGGCATAAGATACAAAGAAAGCCTCTTGGTGAGTTTGTGGTAAACAGGTACTTACTGAGCATGCCTCTGTAATTGAGGTCCATATCCCGGCTCTCTGATCGGACTTTAATAGCATCCAGAATGGCGTCAGGAGACAACAGTCCTGAAGGCCTCACCACATTCAGGAGTTCAGTGAGGCTCATCAGAGGTAAACGCACAGCCTGCATGATTTCAGCATGATCCTCCTTTGAGTTGTGCTTACACCAGTTTAACAAGGCTAAAAAAATATCTTTTTCAGGAGCTGCAAATGAATCTCTCAATACGATGTTTAAAAGTGCTGTCTGAAAAGGATAAAAAGAAAACAATCTAGTTATTATGGAGCCCAACCACACACATGACCAATCAGGAAAACCTTACAGAACTGCAAGATCACTTCTGTTTAGACATTTAAGGAACCATCAATCCACACAGATTCTTCGGGAGAATACACATTTCTATTTCTGGTATTTACAATTCAAGGTCTTTTGTTGCACAGCATTACTGCATTACCCCATTTGTTCGTCTCAGATCTCCAGCACAACTGGTACAATCCTCAAAGATTCCTGTTTTTAAAAATTAAGTAGGACAGGGGTGGGTGTTGTGCAACAGATTAAGCAGCAGCTTGCAACCAATGCCAGCCCATACTGGAGTATCAAGTCCTCGCTATTCTGCTTCCTACCCAGCCTCCTGCTAATGCACCTGGCAAAGCAGCAGAAGATGCTCAAGTACTTGGGCTCCTGCCACCTGTGTATAAGACCAGGATGGAACTCCTGGCTCCAGGCTGGCACAGATATAGCTGTTGGAGCCATTTGGGGGTGTGAAGCAGCCAATGGAAGATCAACCACCCCACTCGCTGTTTCTACTGTCCTACCTTTCAAATGAAAATAAATAATTTTTTTAAAAAAAGAAGTAGGATAATAAAAATATGTTTCCATTCAAACAAAGACATGTAGTTTTTCACTAGTTTTTTTCTCATTAGAAATATCCATGTCCTAGGAGGAACACAGAGAAAAGGAAAGACAACCACAATCTAGAAAAAAATTTTAGAATAGCTTTACTCTAACTAGAGTGAAGAATTTTGAGCCAACAAAAGAAGGCAGTGGCTTAAATATGTCCAATGATGCACAAGATCTCCTTTATGAATTTTCCTCTTGCTATAAGGAATTATTAGTTGCACTCTTTGCTAGAGAAAAAAGAAAAAGAAGTATGCAAAATCACAAAGGACCCTATTTGTCTGTCATCATGTTGAAAACAACCACTTAGCAGCGCTCTTTTGGTACCAGAAGAACCTTAAGAGAAAACAAAACCAATCAGCATCTGTCTTATATGATCTAGAGTTCTAGCAGCCACAAATGACTAGACTAGACTATGTCTCCCATACAAATGATCTTTACTGTTGTATTCTTAGTCTATTCCATACTTCTGTACAGGTATAAATAAATCAGTGCATGCCTATAAACTGCTGTAGACAATGACACACCTTAGAAAGAGAGAGGAAGCCTTCACTTGAGAGCACCTCCTGGGCATTTCTGTCCATAAACATGCAGCACATACAAGTTAACTTGGGAAGTGAGTAGAGACTGGCAACATCAAAAGTCATACAGACATTCTGAATGTTAAGTATGGTACAGAGATACTCAGAGGTAGAATCCTCCAGCTCTGGAAATCCATATTTATGAGCCAGGCTCAGAAAGTCCAGCAGCACCTCCTCCTTCTCATCTGTCAGCGTCGCCCGCCCTGTGTAGATGTATTTGAGCAGCATTGTGAACGCTTCCGCAGTGGTGTCTTGGAGAGGGATTTCTGCTTCAGGCTGAGATTCTCTCATTCCACCATACAGCAATGCTCTGCACATGAAAGACGAGACACATGAGGCAGATCTCAAGTCAGATCTGCTATAAAATACACAAAATAATGGTTATCAACAGTATACAAACATAAATGTATTCACTGACACAAAGATCCAGGTGAAGAAAGGCAACTGTCATTTTATTCCCCAAGAAAAAAGAAGGACTTTAGAGCTCCTCTGAATTAATGTACTACTGATTGAACTACTGAGATACCCTAAGAGCTCAAGCTATGTAATAGACATTAAACAGAAAGATTTTAGAAAAAGCAATCTTTTGAGAGAAACAAAACAATTTATAAAAAGAAATTTTGTTGAAGGTCAATAAGGCAGTTTGAAAAGTCAAACTCACAGGAAAAGATGTAATGAGAAAAAACAAACAAACAAAAAATACCAGTCATATAGCATTCTCTACTGTTAGAATCACAGAAATTAAGAAAGCAGTTCCTGGCTGGCACCACGACTCACTAGGCTAATCCTCCGCCTAGCGGCGCCGGCACCCCAAGTTCTAGTCCCGGTCAGGGCGCCGGATTCTGTCCCGGTTGCCCCTCTTCCAGGCCAGCTCTCTGCTGTGGCCCGGGAGTGCAGTGGAGGATGGCCCAAGTCCTTGGGCCCTGCACCCCATGGGAGACCAGGAGAAGCACCTGGCTCCTGCCTTTGAATCAGCGTGGTGCACCGGCAGCAGTGCGCCGGCCGGGGAGGCCATTGGAGGGTGAACCAACGGCAAAGGAAGACCTTTCTCTCTGTCTCTCTCTCTCACTGTCCACTCTGCCTGTCAAAAAAAAAAAAAAAAAAAAAAAAAAAAAAGAAAGAAAGAAGGAAAGAAACAAACAAACCAGTTCCCATCCCCAGCTGCAATAGTAATGGGGAAACAGTTTCACGTAGGCACTGCTCAGAGAGAATATATAAATGGGCCTGCACTGGACATTTAGTAATATCTATTCAAGTCTATAGTGTACATACCCTTCAACTCAGCAATTTCTCTTTTAAGACTCAATTCTAGGGAAATAATACAGTAAAGATAAATGTAGGCTAAAACCCCGGATAAAATCTAAATGGCCATCAATAGGAATATGGTTGAAAAAACTGTGACATACACATTCTACACAGCCGTTATAAAGACGAAGGGAGATCTGTCTTGGATCTTTCCCAGCATAAGCAGGTGAGCAAGGAAGGTTCAGTGTTTACTGTAAAAGTTTCTTCCTGGGCAGTTAGCTTACTCTTCTCTGGCAGTCCAGAGGTTTGTGACACCAGCACTCAGGCCTCTCCTCAATGCTGACAGTTAACTCCCTTTGCACATGGAAAAATGTCACAATGAGAATCTGCCTAGGACAGCTTTGGTAAAGACTGAGCTTAGCCTAGTGAGCCATCACACATCACAAAGGTTCAATATTCACACACAGACACCATGGATAAAGTCAGTAAGTGAGGGAGATATGTTCCATTCACTCAATTGGTCTTCAAATTTCTAAACAAATATAGAGACCACCTTAAAGATAACCACATACAGTTTTATTTTTTTAAGAGGGCAAGGTATATGGTATTAACAAATATTAAATATAAGGCTGGAAAGTTCTGATTAATAAAGAATGGATGCTCTAAAAACCATTTTAGTAGTAAAGACTAGACCAAAATCAAGAAAAGGGAGGGGCCAGCACAAAGGATTAAGCCACTTCCTGCAAAGTGTGGCATCCCATGAGTACCAGTTTGAGTTCTGGTTTGAGTCCTGGTTTCCCACTTCCAATCTAGCTTCCTGCTAATTTGCCTGGGAAAGCAGCAAAAGATGGCCCAAAGGACTCGGGCCCCTGCCACCCACTTGGGAAACCCAGATAAAGCTCCCATCTCCTGGCTTCGGCCTGGCGCAGCTCAGTTGTTGCAGCTACATGGTGTGTGAACCAGTGGATGGAAAGTCTATCTCTCTCTCTCTCTCTCTCTCTCTCTCTCTCTCTTTTCTACCTTTCTCTCTCTCTCTCTCTCTGTAACTCTGGCTTTCACATAAATAACAATTTTTTTTAAAAAAGCAGTTTAAAACAGAGGTTGGTAATAAAACAGAGAATGTTGGCTAGAACTCTTTAGCAGACTCCTTTCTTCAAAGCACCTGCTTTCACCTATAGGTTTTTCATCTGTACAAAATGAGAAGCCCTGAAATGTCCCTAAGGGATTACAGGAGTTCTAGCTAATGAGAATATGTTTCTAAGACACATTTATGATGCTGGGTGCTGTTGTTTTTCTACCTTGGTTAATTCTTACTGTAAAATTCAGATTGAAGTTTTCGCAGAAGGTATCTGAGATTTTCTCTAAGCTACTGGCATCTCCATTTTTAGACAGCATTAAGTTTCCTGGGCAACTCTATAATTTTATGGACTATTTATCCTTGTTTAAAAAAAAGATCCATTATCAAGATAAATTATAACTCAGATAATAATTTAGTGATGATTCCTTTTTAAATACTTGGTAATATAATTAAAAGTTGAGCTTAATATTTATAACCTTGTAAATTAAAGATGTAACAATATCTGCATATAAGTGGAATTTTTATATCAAATACATACTGCATATAGTCTTAGTTCTAATATAACCATAAACTTAGTCTCAGCCAATATTGAAGTTTAATTTGCGCTTGTCAAACTGCACGTCTCCGAGAGATCTGTTGGATTATCTACAGGTCTTGTGCCTCAGTAGTCTGAAACCCAGTGGTGTACATGTTCATGTAGAGCAATCTGTCTACACAACAAGTCCATCTTCCAGTCAGTTTAAGCCCATCTTTCAGAATCAGTTTAAGCTCCAATAGCCACCAAATGGGAGGAAAAGGTGAGAGCCACAAAGGCTCAGCCTGAAAAATAGTCTTGAGACCTGGAAAATGGCTGATTGGGCACTGTCTGGCCTGAGACGTTTTCTTAACCCCTTCATTTTTTTTTTTAAGATTTATTTATTTATTTGAAAGGCAGAGAGAGAGAGAGAGAGACCTTCCATCCATGGGTTCGTTCCCCAAATGGCCACAACAAGTAGGGGTGGGCCAGGCTGAAGCCAGGAGCCAGGCACTTCTTCCAGCTCTCCTATGTGGGTGCAGCTGCCCAAGCACTTGGGCCATTTTCCTCTGCTAATCTCAGGTATTAACGGCAAGCTGGATCAGAAGCAGAACAGCCAGGATTCAAACCAGCACCCATATGGGATGCTGGCGCTGCAGGTGGAGACTTAACTTTCTATGCTACCAGTACCAACCCTAACCACTTAATTCTATGATGGCTCATAAAGGAGCCATTCTCAAAAATTTAACACATAGTCAGCAAAGATAAAGTTCTTAGAGATGTTAGACTGAAGAATTGCTAGAATTTGTCATTATGCTTAGTTATATCCTTTTCAAAGTAGAATATTTTCTACCAGTAACATGAATCTTCAAAGAAGTATTATACACTTACCGAAAATATTGGCACCTGGCTGCTAAAATCACCCTGTGGGCAGGAAAACGCTTTTTTTCCACAACAAATGTGACGTCGCCATATTCTTCCCCAATCAACAAGGCACCAATATGTTCAGACAAAATGTGCACATGATCAATTTCCCCGACTGCAGTGAAGGGGCGAAGAGGGTGGCTGTTACTCATCTTGTGGAATAGACGATAGTCGCTGATCTATTATATGAAGAAGGAATAAGTGTTAATGGGCGGGGAAAGCACATTTAGAAAACCTCATGCCAAAAACACAGCTAAGTAAGTGCTTTTAAAAAAAATCTCAAGAAGTTCATTATTAACTCATGAAGTATCATTATTAACCTGTTTATTCTGAGAAGCAATTCATCCTGCTTGCATTCCCTCCCTTATCAAACCAAGAAGAGAAAAATGCCAGAGTCTTCGAACACCAGTACCACCTGGAGTGATCACAATCTAGAAGGCTGAGCCCAGATACAGGTCACATACCCCTTACAGTACCTCAAGAAAAGGAAAATAAACCACCAGAATAACTCTCCTGTTAGCATACATTTATTTAGTATGGTTAGGAAAAATTATTCAGGTGTAGACCTAGGCCAAAATTACAAAAAGAAAAACAATTTATGTCATAAGGAATTTTAGTCTGAAACCACCTTAAATATTTTATAAACAATTACAATCTTTTGGAGTCACAAAACTAACCTAGCATTTGTTAATCAAAATTTACAGTAGCATCCTAACCCCTTCCCAAAACAAGAATAATTCTAACATTTTTCTCAAGACTGTATCTCCCATTCCAAACTTACAGTTCTGGTGATCGAGCTGCCAGTATTTACCAGAACATTTATCTCAGTTCCAGGCAATGCTGTGCTTTAACACGCAATGCCT
This sequence comes from Oryctolagus cuniculus, assembly GCF_051225735.1. Classification (NCBI taxonomy): domain Eukaryota; kingdom Metazoa; phylum Chordata; class Mammalia; order Lagomorpha; family Leporidae; genus Oryctolagus; species Oryctolagus cuniculus. The sequence continues at coordinate 131,022,345 of NC_142871.1, read as the reverse complement.
CCCTACACAAGTAAGGTAAATGAATGAACATAGGTAAGCTCCAATAAAACTATTCAGAGAAGAGCCAGATTTGGCCTGCGGACCAGTCTGCCAACCCCTGAACATGTGACCAAGAACTAACTGTACTCTAGACAAAGAATGGTTCAGATGGTTTTTTGCTTGTTTTCACTAGGTTACCCAGTTGATGCTCAAAACAACATGGTCATTTCCTATGATGGCCTTGAAATTCTGAAAACTACTAGAACTTGACTTCAAAATCCAATTCCTTTCAACAGGAACACTCATATCACTATCCTCTATTTCAATGACAGTACAGGATTCTAACTAAAACAGGTTCATTCCCAGGGAGAAAAGATGAAATGCATTTTCTCTGCAAATATGTTCTCTAATAATCTGTTAATATTTTATCTAGGTCATGGCTAAGACTTTAATCGTTGACTAAATGACTCTTGACGAATAATGACTGAATTTTGGTTAATCAGCTTAGGAGGGAAATTTATAGTTCTTAAACTGACACATAAACAGTAATACTTCATATGTAAACATCTCAATAGATTCTCAAGATCTTTGCTTCTCAATATTTATAATTTCATTTTGCTGAATTTACATTTTAATTATGTTTCACTAAGAGGAAACATAAAGAGAATATTGCTGGGTACAGAAAATAGCCTCTTAATATAGAATAAACAGTTTTATTGGTATATAGAAATACTTTTAGACCAGTGGTTCTCAATGATATTGTCACACATTGGAATCATGAGGAGCTTTAAAAAGGGAGAAAAAAGAAATGACACTTCAGTTCCACTCATCAGAAATTTTTATTTAAATAGATCTGGAATGGGACACAGGCTCTGGAATCAACTCTCCAAAGTAATTCTAATGAGCAGCCTGGAAAAGAGCCACTGAATTAGACTTCTGTAAGTTTACATCCCATATTAGGTAGCTGAAAAGTATACAAATGAAATATCCCCCTGAAAAAACTCATTTAGTATATGATTCTATTTTGAAAATACAGGCAGATGGTGCTAACAAAGGTGCAAACAATGCTAACAAAGTTAGCCATGCCACAGCTTATTCACAGCTTTTCACCAATGGGCTAGCGACAGTTTGGGGCTAACCCATTTGACTAACAAATGGCACGTTTTAGAAACTACACATTGGAGACCAAGATGGCAGAATAGGGAGGGAGCTTACTGCTCTAATCTAGGGAAGATAGTTCAAAAAGAAAAAGTGGGGAGAGTTCAATTTCAGGGAAGAGTTAGGGAGAAAACAGCAAAGGAAACTCCACATAAATCAGAGGGACTGTGGATCTATGTGGAGGGTGTGGACATAAAATACTGGAAAAAAATAAGTAAAAGGATGTGCAACAAAGCGGATCAATGCTAAGGATAGATGAGTATTAGGAAAAATAATTAAGTCCTCAAATTAAAAGGCCAAAGGAGAAAAGAATCATAATTAGTTCAATAAAAGTCAAAATACCTTTCTAACATCTATTACTGGCCGGCGCCGCGGCTCACTAGGCTAATCCTCCACCTTGCGGCGCCGGCACAACAGGTTCTAGTCCTGGTCGGGGCGCCGGATTCTGTCCCGGTTGCCCCCCTTCCAGGCCAGCTCTCTGCTGTGGCCAGGGAGTGCAGTGGAGGATGGCCCAAGTGCTTGGGCCCTGCACCCCATGGGAGACCAGGATAAGTACCTGGCTCCTGCCATCGGATCAGCGCGGTGCGCCGGCCGCGGCGGCCATTGGAGGGAGAACTAACGGCAAAAGGAAGACCTTTCTCTCTCTCTCTCTCTCTCTCTCTCTCACTGTCCACTCTGCCTGTCAAAATACATAAATAAATATATATATATAAAAATCATTACCAAGTTTATTTTTTAAAAAGTTTTAACGGAATAGGATTAAAAGGATACTTCTTAACTTGATACAGACCAACAGATGAAAGCACGTAGATACCAATAAAATACTGTAAATGTTCAGAAATGAAACAGGCATGTTTGCTCTTAGCACTATTAACATGTTTATGAACAAAGACAATGTGGGGCAGGTGTTTTGTATGGTGGCTAAGACACCACTTGGGAGGGGCTGGTGCTGTGGCATAGCAGGTTAAGCCTCTGCCTGTGATGCAGGCATCCCATGTGGGTGCCAGTTCCTGTCCTAGCTGTTCCACTTGGGATCCAGCTCCCTGCCTGGGAAAGCAGTAGAAGATGGACCAAGTGCTTGGGCCCCTACACCCACATGGGAGACCCAGAAGAAGCTCCTGGCTCCTGGCTTTGGATTGGCCAGCTCTGACCATTAAGACCACTTAGGGAGTGAACCAGAAGATAAAAGATCTCTCTCTGCAGCCATTTGGGGAATGAACCAAAGGATGGAAGATGTGTGTGTGTGTGTGTGTGTGTGTGTGTGTGTGAATCTCTCTCTCTCTCTCTAACTCTGCCTTTCAAATAATTTTTAAAAATAAATAAATATTTAACAACAACAACGGACACCACTTGGGACACTTGCAGCCCATATCAGAGTGCCAGGGTTTGAGTTCTGGCTCTGATTCTGATTCTAGCCGCCGGCTAATAATGGCTCAAGTAGTTGGATCCCTGCCACCCACGTAGGAGAATCAGACAGTTACAGGCTTTGGCCCAGCCTAGCATTTGGGAAGTGAACCAGTAGATGGGAGATCTCTGCCTGTCTCTCTGCCTTTCAAAAAAAATGGAAATTTTAAAAAGAAAACAAAAAGTAAATGCATGAGGAAACAAATAGGCAAAATAATCACTATATATATAATGACTGCCCTTATGAAAAATCCATGAGAATAAATTGAAAAAAAGTTAGAGAAAATAAGGAGAGTCATTGAGCTAATTGTATAAAATAATTTTATGAAAATATATAGCATATTTCCATGTCAAAAACAGCCAGCTAGACCACATGAGGGAAAAGATTTATAATTTAGAACTACAAAACAGGACATGTAAAAGAAAAAATAAAACTCTATTAAAGGATTTAAGAAAAATAAATGAAGACATATATAAGTGGTATTCAAAAAGTTTAAGGAAATTCTACGTTCTGCATGGATTTTGAAAATTTTTTGAACCACAATAAATTTATCTTTTAATTCAGTTTTCCATGAACTTTTCTAAGTTTCCTTGTACACTCTTTGGAATCAGAAAGATGCAATATTGAAAAGATAGCAATCATCCCCAAATCACCATATAAAAATATATTTAATATTTATTGTACTTTATATTGTGAAAAAATTAGTAATAAAATCTTCAGAAAACAAAATCTAACAAAACATTCTTGAAAGGCATACACAGGTTAAACTGCTGGTTGTTAAAGACAGCATCCGGTATCAGAGCGCCAGTTTAAGTCCCAGGCTGCTTCACTTCCAATCCAGCTCCCTGCTAAAGCACCTGGGAAGGCAGCAAAGGCCCTCTGCCAACCATGTGGGAGACTGGATATATTTCTGGGTTCCTGGCTTTGACCCAGCCCAGACCTGGCTGTTGTACCCATTGGAGAGTGAACCAGTGGATAGATCTTTCTCTCTCCTTCTCTGTTACTCTACAATTCAGGTAAATAAACCTTTTTTTTTTTTTAAAGCAAACAACAAAAAATGTCAGAGAGACAGCTCACTAGAAAATAACTAGTTTAGAAACAAACTAAAGGATACATAGGAATTCATCATACAATGTAGATTTTCAATTCAATGGAAGAAAACATTTTTTTTTTTTTTCAATAAAATATATAGACCAACTAACTTGAAAATAGTAAACTGGACATTGACACAAGAATACAAAATTAGGGGCTGGCACTGAGGGGTAGCAGGTAAAGCTGCCGCCTGCAGTGCCAGCATCTCACATGGGTGCTAATTGGAGTCCCAGCTGTTCCACTTCTGTTCCACTTCTGCTATGGCCTGGGAAAGCAGCAGCAAATGGCCAAATCCTTGGGCCCCTGCAGCCACATGGGACACCCAGAAGAAGCTCCTGGGTTCGTTCAGATCGGCTCAGCTCTGGCCGTTGTGGCCATCTGGGGAGTGAACCAGTGGACAGAAGGTCTGCCTGTCTCTCTCTCTCTATGCCTCTGCCTCTCTGTAACGCTGCCTTTCAAATAAATAAATAAATCTTTTAAAAAATAGAAAATTAAATACATCTGGATGTCAGCTTCAGCAACTATTGTAATAGCAAAAATGTAGGGGAAAAAATCTAAATGCCCATTTAATGGTTACTGGTCAAACAATCAATGGTACATCTATACAACAACAACAACAACAATAGATACTTCAAACAATACTAAGGTTAAAAGAGATTAAAAAATATTAAAGTTAGATACCAATGACATTGAATAAATATTAAATATATGAATTTACATGCAAAAGGCAAGCTAGACTAATAAAATATTTTATTTAAATAACAGAATAATCACTGATAAAGTAGGAATTTATACCAAATAATTAACCAGAGTTAATCCAATGGACTAGGGGCTGTGGGAAAACTTTACATAGCACATTACATATTTCCATAATGTTTAAACATTTTATAATAATGCTTTATTTGTAGTTAAGTATAAACAAATATTTCAGTGTGTCTGGCTTCTAAAGTTACAAAATAAATTGGTTTATGTATGAGAGAACAAGTGTTTTAATTTGCCATAACCAGCAGTACCTGATTTAGTGATGAAGGCAGAAATGGCAGAGGGACTATATATTATCACAAAAGGTAAAAATTCATAAACTTCTAAGGCAAGGACAAAAAGTTCATTATGCTGAAAGAGGCAATTTAAAAAGTTCATTACAGGGCCAGTGCTGTGGTATAATGAGTTAAGCTGCTGCCTAGGATGCTGGCAACCCATATGGCCACTAGTTCGATTCCCAGCTGCTCCACTTCCAATCCAGCTCCCTGGTAATGCACCTGGGAAAGCAATCCAGGATGGCCCAAGTACTTCAATGAAGCTCCTGGCTTCGGTCTGGCTCAGCCCTGGGCATTGTAGCCATTTGGGAAGTGAAACAGCAGGGAAAAGACCTCTCTCTATCCCCTACCTGCTCTGTAACTCTACCTTTAAAATAAAATAAACAATAAATCTTAAAGAAAAAAAGTTCATTACACTAAGATAGGTATATCAGATACCTGGTAACACAGATCATTAGGACTCTCACCTGAGGCACCCAACTAAAGCCCTTCACCTAAGAGATTTTCTAGACTCAAAGGCAGATTTTCTAGGAAGTATTCTTTTTTTTTTTTTAAAAGACTTATTTATTTGAAAGTCAGAGTTACACAGAGAGAGCAGAGGAATAGAGAGAGAGAGAGAGAGAAGAGAGAGAGAGAGAAGAGAGAGAGAGAGAGAGGTCTTCTATCTGATGGTTCATGTGGGGAGCAACCCGGACTAGACTGTTACTCGAATTGAGACTTATTCTATGCATCTGCTCTCCCACAATATGGCGCTGGGAGAGGAGAAAACAGCTTTTGCACAGCTGCCTCCAGTTCAACCAATAAACTGTAGGACTTGCTCCTGATTGGAGGAGAGCAGCGTACTCGGCGTGTGGGCAGCCGAGTTAGGATTGGCGGAGGAGGACTATAAAGGAGGAGAGAGACGGCATGCACCAGGAACATCTAAGGGGAACATCTATCTGAAGGAACACCTGTGCAGCCCCCGAGAGAGCTGGCCGGTGGTGTGCCGCTCCCCCGCGGAAGTGGGGAATGTGGCAGGGGGAACCACCCTTCCACGGAGGTGGAAGGGTCGGTAGCCAACCCGGGAAGAACCAGCAGCAAACCCGGGGAGGGCCGAGCAGACAAAAATGGGGAGCGACATAATGGTGCCGTGACTCGGATAGGAAACCTAGGAGGGAAGAACTGGGAAAATATCGGAGAGAGAGACTAGCAAACAGCCTAGGGAAAAGCCGGACGAAAAAGGTGCCGGAAGAAGCTATTGAAAGCCTAGGCATAGACTCAGATACGGACTACGGACTACGGGGGGAAGCTGGGAGAAATCTCTAAGGTCGAAAGCGAAAGTGAAAGCTAGAACAAACAGACTCAGATACGGACTGTGGGGAGAGGCCAGGAGAAATGAGGGAGGAATATTGTTGGAGGAAAGCTTGGGGAAACATACCGGGTAGAGAAAAATGTTAGGGAAATTGAAGCCGCGGCGGGCAGGCCGAGGCGGAAACGAAAGCCACTTTGGGATTCTCAAGTTAGCCCGGGAATAGGGGGCGAAAAGTTAAAACCAGAACCCAATTGGCTGCAACAGCCAGAGATGTGCCAATACGAAACCAGGAGCCAAGAGCCTCTTCTGGGTCTTCCACGCGGGTGCAGGGGCCCAAGGACTTGGGCCATCCTACACTGCCTTCCCAGGCCATAGCAGAGAGCTGGATCAGAGTAGAACAGCCAGGTCTCGAACCGGCACCCATATGGGATGCCAGCTCTGCAGGCCAGGGCGTTAACCCACTGCACCACAGTGCCGGCCTGGAAGCAAAGTATTCTGAGATTTGCTGCTGATAATTGTCCTGCAGTCTAAACTTGCTCATCTTCACAGAGTGGGTCAAGAGTTATCTGTTCACTCAAGCTGCTCCTTCAAAGTTGGGGGAAGAAAAATAGGAAGGCAGGGGGAATAAGGACTTACTCTAAAAGACAACAAGAATATCTCAACCAAGAAATGGTACCTTTCATGGCACCATACACAATTATTAGGTGAGGACTGGTCAACCTCACTGTTATAGCTTTGCTAGTCCTATCCCATGATTTAGTTCCCGCATGTTGGAATCTCTTCTGTGCAGCGACACTAGGCTTCACCGTGGCAGGGACTCTCCACAGCAGGTTTGAACCTATCACTGCCTTAGAGGAGACTTCTTGCAGTGATTCCACTCCTGCAACTAAGCTCTGTCTAGGCCCCAGGTTGTCTGAAGCATGCTTTGAAATCTACATTGAAGCCTCCATGTGTGCATGTTTCTGCTGGTCTCTGCCCACATGCCTACCCTGTGAGGCTACATATTATGTCTATAGCTTTCCCAGACTTGTCTGGCACACCACTTGTGAAGTGAAACCCCTATACAGTACCTCTGATGCAGACACTAGACACTGTCAGGTCACAGCCTTCCCCAGACTCTCAGATCCCCTACCCATGCCCCCACCCACAACCCTGAGCTTGAAGTTTCCCTGCTCTGCCTTTAGGACTGCAAGTCAACCTCTTACTAAAATTATCTTACTGAGAGGGAGTGATACAGCCCAATCAACAGGTTCCCCGATCACAGACTCATGAGGACATTTATCTCGTTTATAGATAACATTTTGACGTTTGGTTTTATCTTGAGTTCCAGGAATCCTAGGCCCTGAACAAGTATCCACCACCTGACTGACCGAAGCACACTTTGCCATCCTCTGAATTTCCAAAAGAACATGAAACTGCTGACGGATCAAGGGAGGGTCGTGAACAATGGGAACCATCCAGGACCTGGACGTGAGGTAAACCTGCACCTCTCAATCTCAACTTCAACTTACAAGGGCCTTTATCCCAGACTCCTTGAGGAGCTTGAGAATTCAACAACAGCTTCCCAGCTTATTGGCTCTGTACTAAATACGTACTTTGCAATAAATATCTGTTTTCTCCCACCACCCCAATGTCAGTGAGTGACTTGCTGTGCACTGGGTGAGTAGACTTAGGCTTTGAGGGTTCTGCAATACCTGCAGCTTTTCTCAGCAGTGTCTCTCTCACATTGCTGGCACCTCAGTGTTTCTAGGGTTTCCACTGTGGATTCACTCCCATAGTCCCACTAGGCATGGCCCCATCAGGATCTCCATGAAGGGACCTGAACTCTGCATCACAACTCATCCTGGCTTCCCAGGCTTTCCTTTGAAATCTAGGTGGAAGCTTCCATCACCACATTAACTCTTGTGTTATTAAGTCCTGTAAAACTGATGTGTGCAGGGAGGTATCCAGGAGAAGTTAAGGACTGCACTGCCCAAACACCACCCAATTCCATGCTGATCCAACATGGCACACCCACTCCTCATCATACACCTGAACCTCACTTTCCATCGTGCACCAAATGCCAAGATGTTGCCTAGATTCCAGACACCATGATCACCAAGTATGCTGCAGCTCCACACTGAATTCCACTTCCTTTGACTATTCAGTTAGGCCCTGCCCCCACCACCACCTCTACCTTATGAAAGCACTATCCAAAATCTTGAAAACTGCAATACTCATTTTCTACTGAGGTTGCCCAGTCTGAATATGTACTTTCTCTTTGTCTTAAAATAAATCTTACATTCCTGCTCCCCTTTATCTACATCTCCTCCTTGAAGTCTTTTTTTAAGATTATTTGAGAGGCAGAGTTACAGAGATGGAGAGAAACTGAGAGAGATCTTCCATCTGCTGGTTCATTCCCCAAATGGCCACAATAGCCAGAGCGGGGCCAATGTGAAGTCAGGAGCCAGGAGCTTCTTCCAGGTCTCCTTAGTGGGTTCAGGGGCCCAAGTACTTGAGCTATCTTCCACTGCTTTCCCAGGCCATTAGTAGGGAGCTGGATCAGAAGTGGAGCAGCCAGGACTCAAACAGATGCCCATATGGGATGCTGGTACTGCAGGCAGAGGCCTAACCTACCACGCCACAGCGCAGGCCCCATCCTTGAAGTCTTTCATCCATGAGGACAAGAGCCTGACACAGATCTAGTAGAGGGGAAGGGTCTGTCACCAGGCCTGCTGCCAGCGGAAGCTCCAACTAGATCTGCTTGATTCTTGGCAGTAGCAACTTCAGAGTATTTGCCGGCAAGCCAGAATCCAAAGCTGGCCCTGAGCAGACAGAGCTACCTAGGACTCTTTCCTTAAGGATTCTACTCCAGAAGACTTTCAAAATAAATTTGCACTTCTAGGTCTCTGATTGGAAATGCTATATTGCAAGCTGCCTCAAAGACAGGGTCTTTCTTCCATGTCTGCCCACTAATGCAGGGCTCCCTTTCACAGGAACTAATCTCTTTAGCAAGTGGTTTCTCCACTTTGCCTTCCTGTCCCAAACAATCTTTTGCTTCTTTTCTTTTATGCTTGACTGTGAATTTTCCAAATCTTTCCGCTCTGTTTTACTCCTGGTTCTCAATGTGAAACTTACTAACAGTGGCCAATAACACCCATGCTACAGTTTTAATACTTTACAGCACTGCAATCTTAACAAACTAGTCCACCACCTTCAAGCTCAGCCTTCCACAAAGTCTCTGGAGGAGCACATAACACAGCCATATTCCTTGCCACAGTGTAGCAAGGGCAGCCTTTAGTCCAGTTTCTAGAGGATCCACATTTGCTTCTGAAACCTCACCAGAATGGCCTGCAGTGTCCAAACCTCTACCAGCATTCTGGTCTTCTAAGCCCTCATCAGAATCACCCATAGCACTCAGAGCATTCTCAGCCTTTTGTTGCTCCTCTTCCAACCTTTTCCAATAAGCCAAGGGCTCCTCCACAGGGTTCATACTAACAACCCCAATTCTGTTACCAATTCTCTGTATTTGTCAGCTTTTCACTACGTTAACTGAAACACCTGAGAAGAGCTATTTACAAGGGAAAGTGGCTTATTTCAAAGAACAGTTTTGGAGGTTCACAGTCCAAGACTGAGTGACCCAATAGTACGGATTCTAGTAAGGGTGTCAGAACTCAAGTAGAGGGAAAACACTTAGCCTGGAAAAGAGAGAGAGAAAGAGAGAGAGAGGGAGAGAGAGAGAGAAACACAAGCCCAGCTTGGCTTTATAACCAACCCTCTTGCAAAAACTACCTTCTGAGGCATCCCCCTCCCACTGATCTAAGACTTCCCACTAAGGACCACTTCCCAGAAATTATTAATTGGATCAAGCCTCCACACTTAATCCATCAACACAAGACTTTGGGGTTTAGACATCTGCATGACCTGGGGAGCCAATTCCTGTTCAAACCAGAGCAGCTAACTTTTGTGGATTCAAATGCATCAAAAATCAAAAAAATAACGAAAGCAGCAGTACTAGCCTGAGAGTTATTGCCTGTTTATTATGCAGTAAGAAACTCATACCCATTTGTTCCATCCAAAATAATAAACAATGTCCATCAATAACGTAACAGCACCATATGTACTTCATAATGCTGTAATGTTATAATTGCCTCTCAAGGAGGAATAAACCAAGCTCCCATAAATATAAATTTCTTCACTTACAGTGCATTTCCAAGAGAACAGTATACAAACTTTACCTTAGCAAGGGCTAACTACATTATTTTAGAACTAAACTTTATTCTCCAGGGTTTAATCAGGAAACAGTCAAAGAGCAAAGTTCCACAAGGTGGGGTGCCAATGAGTCCTTGAATAGTCTGAGTCTCCCCTGGGAAGCCCTCTCCACCCCACATATTTCCAAACCGAAAGTCCTTTATGGGAAAAAAGACCTTCTGCTCTTTAATTGCAAAACATAAATGATCTTTCTCTTGAGGAAAGAGATGGCATTTACAAGCATATGGTTTAGTAATTTCTTTCTGCTCTTGGTACCCAGGTGGTGTGTAATTTGAAGTAGTATTCCTTCAACTTTAAATTAATATCACTTGGGGAGATAAATGATATCCTTTCTGCATCTTAAACACTCAAAAAAAATCGCATTCTACTTTCTAATAAGAAGGATACTCCACTTCTTTTGAGACATACTCTACCCCTGTCAAAATTCTGAATAAACAGGCAATGAATGACCATAGTGTAGATGTAACCTTGATCCTGACACTATACAAATCCAATTATAAGCCCTGGAGAAGAGTAATACCACCCTGGCAACAAAATGCTATAGCAAGAAATATATAGAGCTCCCATGACAGGATTCTTGATCTGTCTTTTCCTTTGGGAATGACTGAATAACATGTTCAGTCCAGTTCCAGACTCTTATCAGTCTATAATTTTATATGTTTGTAAATAATGCTTACAAACATGATCAGCTATGAATACTCAAGAACTGTATCATGACAAAAACAGTTGACAAGACTATTTTACCAAGAGTGCACATAACTCCATTTACCAATTACTACATCAATTCTCCACTTCTTTGCCAATGGACAGTTTCTAAATCTACATATAATTTGTTTGATAAAAGAACTACTAAGCTCTATTACACAAGCCAAATAGCACAGGACACTAACCCAAAGATTAGCAAAAGTATCTCTGAAAGAACTCATTTTCTACTGAGGGAGGTAGGACTAGATGACAAATAATGTCAATTTTAGAACTAATAGGCCATGAATTTATGATTTTCAGAAAGCCAAGTACTTCTATAAGCACCATACCAAAATAACTACAAAAATGCTAAATAGAACATTAAATGAACAGGCACTCAGAAAATTATTAGTCATACTCTTGTATCAAGGTAAGAGTTAATTGACATAGTATTCAAATCATTGGCTACTTGCTTTCCAAAACAAGGTGTTCGCATCCCAGGGACAATGTAAAATAAACCACAAAGATTTGAGAAGAAAACATGACCTCTTCTATTGATTTATTCCTAGCCTAGAAAAATGAGAAAAAACTTAAGCTTTATTAATGTTTACTATGTAGATGGACATTACCTCCTCATGATCTGCATGTCAAAAAGTCACTTGTAAGAGAAATAGGTGTCTTAAGAGAAAAGTAAGGATGCCACAAAAAAGCATGGCTAAAGGCAGTGCACTGACTCGTTTACAGGAAGTGTTACGTGTACCTGCTTCCTAAGTTTTCCAAATGCTATCTAGTTATAATTAACTTATCACTCACAAAATGACAACTGGATTAAAAAGGCTCCTGTAAGGAAACCACTGATTGAAGACAATGTAACACGGCTAGCACAAGCAAATAACAAGAAAATGACCAATATGACAATTTTATTCTTAGAAATCAGATTTTTTTTTTATTTTGACAGGCAGAGTTAGACAGTGAGAGAGAGAGAGAAAAAAAAGGGCTTCCTTCCGTTGGTTCACCCCCCACATGGCCGCTACAACTGCTGTGCTGCGCCGATCTGAAGCCAGGAGCCAGGCGCCTCCTCCCGGTCTCCTCCTTCCCGGGCTACAGCAGAGAGCTGGACTGGAAGAGAGGCAACCGGGACAGAATCCAGCACCCCGACCAGCACTAGAACCCAGGGTGCCAGTGCCGCAGGCGGAGGATTAGCCTATTGAGCTGCGGCGCCGGCCAGAAATCAGATTTTAAGAAACTGATCCCAAAATTTGAAATAAGACCATTTGAAACATACATTATAACAATGTGCTTCCAAACAAAAGGCACTAAAATGTTTGTTGAGTAAGCAAATGTCTGTTGGATATTTTAAACCATAAACAACTTTAAAAGAAAATGAAAGGGCCAGCGTGTGACGCAGCGAGCTAAACTGCTGCATGTGATGCTTACCCCATATCAACTCCGGGTTCAAGTCCTCACTGTTCCCCTTCCGATCCATCCTCCATGCTAAAGCACCTGAGAAAGCAAAAGATGGTCCAAGTACTCGGGCCCCTGCCACCACGTGAGAGATCCAGATGGAGTTACAGGCCTTTGGCCTTGCCCAGCCCTGGCTGGCTGTTGCAGTCATTCGAGAAGTGAACCAGTAGATGGAACATAGATTCATATTCATTCTCATATTCTCATTCTCTCTCTCTCTCTCTCTCTCCTCTCAATTCCTCTCCTCTCCTCTACTCCCCTCCTCTCCCCCTCCCCCCCTCCATCTTTCAAATAAATACAATAAAATAAATCTTTTGAAAAAGAATTATAATCTAGTAGCAAATTAACTATCTTAAAGTAAGAACACTGTATTAGCTTTTTGTCACAGACAGTCCAATATTATAAAGGAGAAGGTTTATTTTGACTCATGGGTTTTGGTTTATTTTTTCAAATTCTAGTTGAGAACAGAAAGAGAGAGGACAGATAGGCCAATAGACTGAACTTTCATCTGCAGGTTCACTCCCCAGATGCCTGTGTCAGCCAGGGCTGGGCTGAAGCTGGGAGCCAGAAACTTAATTAAGGTCTCCCACCTGGGTGACAGGCACCCAAGTACTTGAGCACCTGCTGCTGCCTTCCAGGGTAAGCATTAGCAATAAGCTGGAATTGGTAGTACAGCCAGAACTCAAACCCAGGCACTCAGAAATAGGATGCAGGCATACAAAATAGCATCTTAATCGCTATGCCAAATGCCTGCCCTCGCTCAGCTCACAATCCAAGATGCAGCAGACCCCACTGTTAAGCCTCTGATGTTAGTGCTCCTGCTTAGCAGAGTCCTGTGGTGACACAGGGCATTCCATGGAGAAGGACAGGAAATGCACATGTCTGTCTCTTTCTTTGTAAAGCTGCCAGGACTCAATCCAATATAATCACTTCCCAAATGCCCTGCCTCCAAATCCCTTAACTAGATTAAGTTTCCATACTCTTGGTACAAAGGTCATGAAAATTTGGGAACCAGATTGCATGAGTTCAGGTACTAAACCATATTCAAACCATAGAAGGCAAGGAAAATATTTCTCACCTACTAATAACGGTTACTATTTATTGAGGACTTACTACAAGCTAGCATAGTCCTAACCACTTTATACACATCATCTTATTTAATACACAGAACTGAATTATAAACTTTTTAAATTCCCATTTTACGGGTAGAAAATTGAAACACAGACAAGATCAGCTAACTTGCCCAAGGTCACAGCCAATAAACAGCAGATTCAAACCAGGTTCTGTCAAAGTCCTAAACTTATAAGAGATATGGCTATAGAGGCATGGAAGAAAACAGCCATGATTCATGACTGCCTGACCTGCCAACTAGCTCCTGATTTCTCAAACTTCAACATTCTCATTCAAACCAGGTAAACAGGCTTCAGGTGGTCAGAATGAAGCACCATTTTTCAAATCAGCCAAGTAGTCATCTGCTATACTAAAATGGGGAGAATAATTCATATTCAAACTGCAATTTAAAGTTCAACCAGGGTCAGCGCTGTGGCGCAGCAGGTTAACGCCCTGGCCTGAAGCCCCAGCATCCCATATGGGCACTGGTTTGAGTCCCAGCTGCTCCACTTTTGATCCAGCTCTCTGCTACAGCCTGGAAAAGCAGTAGAAGATGGCCCAAGAAGATGGCGCCTGCACCCATGTGGGAGACCCAGAAGATGCTCCTGGCTCCTGACTTCGGATCGGCGCAGCTCCGGCTGTTACAGCCAATTGGGGAGTGAACCAGTGGATGGAAAACCTTTCTCTCTTTCAAATAAATAAATAAATCTTTAAAAAAAAGTAAAAATAAAGTTCAACCATGCTAAATGAAGTAACTCAAAGTCTGGTTGGAGGGTGAACCAACGGCAAAAAAGAAAGACCTTTCTCTCTGTCTCTCTCTCTCACTGTCCACTCTGCCTGTCAAAAAAAAAAAAAAAAATTACAGAACCAGAATAGTGGTTTTTTTTTTTTAAATATATATTTATGTATTTGAAAGGGAGAGGTTGAGGAGAGAGAGAGGAGGGGGTTGGAGAGAGAAAAGGGGAAAAAGAGATCTTCCATCTGCTGGTTCATTCCCCAAATGGCCACAACAGCAAGAGCTGGGCCAGGCCAAAGCCAGGAGCCAGGAGCCTCCTCTGGGTCTCCTACATGGGTACAGGGGCCCAAGTCCTAGGTGATCTTCCATTGCTTTCTCAGGCACACTAGCAGGAAGCTGTATTGGGAGTGGAGCAGCCAGGACTCAAACCAGTGCCCATATGGAATGCTAGCACTGCAGATGGAGGCCTAGCCTTCTACACCACAGTGTGTCCCCAGAACACTGTTATTACAAATATTTATCAATATACACTACAAGGTTAACTAGTCAACCTATACCAAATTTAAATGATAAGGCTAAACCATACTTTATAATGAAAAAGAAAAGAGTAACACCTTAAATGCCCAACTCAATTTATATTGATAATATGTTTTTTTTCTAAAACATTAAATAACTATAATGTACTCATATTCGTGTGTGGGATAGAAGATTTGCAATGGTGCTACATATTGCACAGTAGCCAGATTTCTTAAGAGTACTAAATCAGAATCCCTTATAAACTAATATTATGCTAATGTGGGCTTATGAATGCTACATTTTGCAAACTTTTTAAGCTTTATTTATTTGAATGTCAAAGTTACAGAGATAGATCTTCCATCAAGTGGTTCACACTCCAAATGGCCTCAACCACCAGGGCTGGGCCAGGCCAATTCCAAGAGCCAGAAGTTTCTTCCAAGTCTCCCACATGCGTGCAGGAGCCCAAGCACTTGGGCCATCTCCACTGCTTTCCCAGGCCCATAGAGGGGAGCTGGATGGGAAGTGGAGCAGATGGGATTGGAACCAGTGCCCATCTGGGATGCCAGAATTGCAGGTGGTGACTTAACCTGCTGTGCCACAGCACCAGCCCCCACTGTAAACTCTTAATGCTTCAGTAAGTTGCCAAAGTATGTAAATAAATGAATGACCATGAAATTGTCTGGTACTTGCCAATATTTTGTATTCAGAATCCACCAGTGGCCTTGTGCCATCTTTTGAGAAATGTTCTCCAAAACTAGTGCATGCTCCAAGCTTACTTTGGCAATGATAACAAATTCTATGGTGACTGGGAGAAGCTACTCCTTTTATTATTCATTCACAAAATATTAGACTCCTAAGGCAAAAAAAAAAAAAAAAGGACCAATTTATAATCTGTACTATCATTTTAATTTTCTATTCAATTCAAACCTTCTCTCTGGGTGCAATTTCAATTAAAACAACCTGAAATAAAGATATGGAAGGAAGAAGGGGGGAAGGAAGTATCATTATATTCTGAGAATTATATCTATGAACTACATTGAATCTGTTCTCTTTGTATTAATTCACATTAGTATGAGAATTTATGAGAATTGTGTTGTAGTAATTATGCATTTGCTGTGATTCTGAGAATATAATGTATTAATTCCTTTAAAATTTTTTTCCTAAATACGTGTAGAATATTCAAATCAGACAAACTTGAATGAAATAAATATCACGTGACTCAAATGAAAATCATTACATAATATTTAAAATGCCCCCAAATCCTGGAGCTTCTTTCCTCTTTCTTCCCTACAGTCTCTTTTTTTAACTTATGCATCAGAAATAGATCAGGCACAAAAACTTTCCAAGTTGTCAAGTTCCCCCAAGACTTATCTCATCCATCCACCAATACTGGCCTACCAGGGGTGGGGAACCTTTCTTCTGCCAAGGGCAATTTGGGTATTTATAACATCATTCACAGGCCATACACAATTAGCAACTTTTAAAAATTAGCCTACTATAAATTTACTGCCTGTGGTTGCCTTGGCATCCCAGATCAAATGACTTCCCAGGCTTTATACAATCCAAGGGCCAGACTTTCCGCACCCCTGATAGTGTCTCAGTTCTCATCTGCTCCATGACATGACTGCCTATGAGGTAATGCTCCCTAAGATGGGATGAGTTTGGGAAATGACCAGTCACACACTGCAACTCCAAAAAGTAGAAACTGCTTAAACAGCTCAGAGATTACATAACTATGCTCTTTCGGACTCGCAGCCTTATTGGTCTCCAGTCCATTGAAAACTTCATCACTACACACTGAGGGCACCAAGATATATGAACCTAAAGCCAAAAAAACAATGAAAAAATCACTGAGTGCAGAGGTTATGAGTTGTAATAATATTTGAAAACACAGGAGAAGTCATTTCTGTTTAATTTCTTCAGTGACAATTTACAGGTCTATAATATTCTTGCTCAGATTTAAATTATATGATATTTTCCTAATTAATAAAGGTTATTATAGCATGAACTCCCATTAAAGCAGTAGAATCATCAATTATAGCAATTTAATTTCTTTGTAGCAAAGCTACTGTGAACATTTGCATTACTGTGTGTAAAGGAAATTGGCTTTTCATTTGTAGACTGTTATAAAAATGTTCTATGGTGCATACTTTTTAAAAAATGTTTATTTGAGGAACAGACTTGCACAAAGTATCCATCCACTGGCTCCAGCCCCAAATGGTAGCAAAGGTATCACACTTCAGATTTCCCAGGTGGCAGCAGAAGTCAATCACTTGAGCCATCATCGCTGCCTCAACCCAGGCATTGCCACTCCAGCACCTCAACACAGGCATCCTATTTAGCATCTTAACTGCTAGCCAAATGCCAACCCACTTTTACTGTGCATACCTGGATTGCAGTTTGTTAAACCCTAGTATCCTGGCTATTTTCTGTGAAACTATGAGAAAACTTAAGAAATTAGTCCAGGGACCCATAAGGGCACTTTTTTGAGTCCCGACTGCTCTACTTCTGATCTGCTCCTTGCTGATGTGCCTGGGAAAACACTGGAGGATGGCCCAAGTGCTTGGGCCCCTGTACCCACCTGGGAGACCTGGAAGCAGCTTCTGCCTCCCAGCCTCAGATTGGCAGAGCTCTGGCCATTTGGGGAGTGAACCAGCAGATAGAAGATTCTGCCTCTCCTCTCCTTGTAACTCTGCCTTTCAAATAAATAAATAAATATTAAAAAAGAAGAAATCAGTCCAACCTAAAATCTTGATTTGTAAGTTTATTTGTGTCACCCTAGAATATAATCCAAAGAAAATGTTCACGAATTATACTACTTTTTGGTTTTTTTTCCAACCCATATAATCTCTGTCCCTTAAGATTTTTTTTTAAGATTTACTTATTTATTTATTTATTTGAGAGGTAGAGTTACAGAGAGAGGGATAGACAGAAAGAAAGGTCTTCCATCCATTGGTTAATTCCCAGATGGCTGCAATGGCCAGAACTGAGCCAATCCAAAGCCAGGAGCCAGGAGCCTCTTCTGGGTCACCCACACAGGTGCAGGGGCCCAAGGACTTGGGCCATCATCTACTGCTTTCCCGGCCATAGCAGGAAGCTGGATCAGAAGAAGTGCAGTCGGGACTTGAACCAGTGCCCATATGGGATGCTGCCACCACAGGTGGAGGCTTAGCTCACTACACCACAACACCAGCCCTTCCCCTTCAGTTCTATAAGCACTCTATCTTCTAACCCCAACAAATACTCTACTGTGATTAAAAAAACCTCAGACATAACTAATTCCAGGCAGTTCAGTAATTAGTGCTCAAAATTAAAACCACTGGTTAATTCAGTTAAGAGGCTACTGAGTTGACCAAGACATCTTTTCCAAGTCCAAAAGACATAAGTTGGGGCTGGTGCTGTGGTGTAGCCTGTTAAGCTTCTGCCTACAGCACCAGCATCCCACATAGGTGCTAAGCATCCCAAGCAGCACCTGAACCAAATACCAGCCCTTAAACATCTTTTAACTATCTTTCCACAAGCTTTCTGAAGTAACTTCATATGTAGCCTTTCACTCTCTCCTGATACACATATATACTTCACTTGCATCATTTAAAAAAGAAAGCATTTTTTCCCTTCTGCTTTATAAAAAAAAAAAATCCAAAGGCTAGTCGATGGTCTTCTATATTCTGCATACTAATACCTCCCAAGACACTACTGAATAATTGATAAGCTTATGATTAGACTGCTATTCCCAGTTTTGAACAACATTCATGGGCCAAATTTAATTCTAATGTTCTATTAAATTTATGTTTGTCAAATCTCTTTTATCATGATCAAAATATGCATCAAGGATGATCTTTGTCCCTTAGAATTGCATCACCTGATTCTTTACCTAAAGCCACAATCTTGATAATGTGACCAACTCAGCTAGAACACAAACTTAGGATGTCACTAACACAATTTCTCATAGCCAACAAAAGACACAAGGATCAATTTTTTAAAAAAATACTATGGGGGCCAGTGTTGTGATGTGGCAGGTTAAGCCTCCACCTGTGATGCTGGTAATCCATATGGGCACCAGTTCAATAAGTGGCTGCTCCACTTCCAATCTAGCTCCCTGTCAACGTACCTGGGAAGAAAGTGGAAGTTGCCCCAAGTGCTTGGGCCCCTCCACCCACATGGGAGACCTGAAGGAAGCTCCTGGTTCCTGGCTTGGACCTGGCCCAGTCTTGGCCATTGCAGCCATTTGGGGAGTGAACCAATGGATGGAAGATTCTCTCTCTTTGTCTCTCCTCTAATTCTGCCTTTAAAATAAATAAAAAATAAATCTTAAAAAAAAAGACTATGATACAGGAACTGTAGGAATATAAATATATTGCCACAAGAAGAATAGAACCTCTTTATACTCTGTAAACAGAACACTTCCTAAGGTCAATTCTAAGAGAAAAACAATGGTTACTTTTTTTAAAAGCTGAATTTCATTTCATTAAAACAGCATAACAATATTTTATGAATGTAAAATAAGCAAAAATACTGTAATAAACACCTGTAGTCTATTTCTTTTCCAAAGTTTATAAAAAAAAAAAGTTTTTGTATTGGAATCACCTGGCACGTTTCTAACTCTACCATTTGGGGCAAGTCCAATTGAGCATGTCCCAAATTGTACATCTCCTCCCTCTCTTATTCCCACTCTTATATTTAACAGGGATCACTTTTCAGTTAAAATTTAAACACCTAAGAATAATTGTGTGTTAATTACAGAGTTCAACCAATAGTACTAGAACAAAACAAAAAAAAATACTAAAATGGATAAAGTATTACAATCCCATCAAGGTGGCATGTACCAATGCCATCTCACTAGTCCAAGTGATCAATTTAAATTCACAATTGATCACACTGATAGGTCTAAGAGTCAAAGGGATCACACAAACAAGACTAAGGTCTGCTAAAACTAACTGATAGAATCAAAAAGGGAGAGAACGATCCATCATGGGAAGCGGGATACACAGCAGACTCATAGAATGGCAGATGTCCTAAACAGCACTCTGGCCTCAGAATCAGCCCTTAAGGCATTCGGATCTGGCTAAAAAGCCCATGAGAGTACTTTAGGCGTGGAAAGCCAAGACACTCTGGGGGAAAAAAAAAAGAATACCTAAATGAAAGATCTCTGCGAGTGAGATCCCAGTGGAAAGAATGGGGCCATCAAAGAAGGAGGTACCTTTCTCTGAAGGGAGGAGAGAACTTCCACTTTGACTATGACCCTGTCGGAATAAGATCGAAGTCGGCAAACTCAAAAGGCTTCCAGAGCCTTGCCAACTCATGATTAGAGCCTAGGGAGATTACTGACGCCATAAACAAGAGTGTCAAATTGTTAAGTCAACAACAGGAGTCACTGTGTACTTACTTCTCATGTGGGATCTGTCCTTAATGTGTTGTCTAATGTGAAGTAATGCTATAACTAGTACTGAAACAGTATTTTACACTTTGTATTTCTGTGCAGGTGCAAATTGATGAAATCTTTACTTAATATATACTAAATCGCTCTTCTGTATATAAAGATAATTGAAAATGAATCTTGATGTGAATGGAATGGGAGAGGGAGCGGGAGATGGGAGGGGTGCGAGTGGGAGGGAAATTATGGGGTTGGGGAAGCCATTGTAATCCATAAACTGTACTTTGGAAATTTATATTTACTAAATAAAAAAAAGTTTTTATATTTTATACCCTGACAAACAAGGTACAATCAGCTGCTATGACAAAACCAGATTCATAAAATGTTCTCTTTCGTCCGGCGCCACGGCTCATTAGGCTAATCCTCCGCGTAGCGGCGCCGGCACACTGGGTTCTAGTCCCGGTTGGGGCGCCGGATTCTGTCCCGGTTGCCCCTCTTCCAGGCCAGCTCTCTGCTGTGGCCAGGGAGTGCAGCGGAGGATGGCCCAGGTGCTTGGGCCCTGCACCCCATGGGAGACCAGGAAAAGCACCTGGCTCCTGGCTCCTGCCATCGTATCAGCGTGGTGCGCCGGCCGCAGCGTGCCGGCCATGGCGGCCATTGGAGGGTGAACCAACGGCAAAGGAAGACCTTTCTGTCTCTCTCTCTCACTGTCCACTCTGCCTGTCAAAAAATTAAAAAATTAAAAAAAATTAATTAAAAAAATTAATTAAAAAAAATGTTCTCTTTGCCATGCCCAGGGGTGATTCTAAAGTAACCCATATACCATGTGGATAACTAAAGTTTAAATAATGAAAGAAGGCAGCTTTTTAAGGGCAATAGATGAAGGATCTTCCATGCAGAAAACATGGCAAGGACAGGATGCTTGGTGACACTAACGGAAAATGTGAGACTGAAAAGGAGATTTGTTTCGAGTAACCACAGAGAAGAGAAGGAGACAGATAAACACTGTGGCAGAACCTTGGGAGATAAAATGTGTCTACATTGAAATGCCTTTAAGGAAGCAATGTTCAGAAACCAAGAACTACTCATGCTTCTGCTGGGGTAAGAGCTGGCAAATCATTCAAGTCCCCGAGACTCAGGTTCTACTTTGAAAGAGGAGCGGGGAGGTCGGGCTATATTCTATTGTGCTTCAAGTTCTACAACTCCACAATTAAATTATATAAGAAAGAAACAATGTCTTCATATATTGTTCTCATTTTTCAAAAGCTCAGCTTTTTGGACATCATTTCAGCAGAAACTACCAAAATTCTACATATATACATCCTATAGTCCAGCAATTGTGTTCCTAAGAATATCTGAGGTTATTAAATGTCCATCAATATGGTAACTGGAAAACAGACCTAAAAGCACCCATCCAGTGCAGTCATCAATAAGAATGGAAGCACTCCATCTTACCTGCTCTCTGCTCCTCTCTCCACTTAAAAAAGCTAGTCCTCCAGCAGTGTTCCCTGGCTCCCTGTGAAGCTACAGTGACACCTGCCTTCCCTCTCACTCCCCAAGTAATACACAAGCGAGTCTTTGGGATCTGGAATTCTAAAACAGATCTCAAATTGATTTGCCTCTTTGTGACAGCTCCATTACATGCTAGTAGTGTACGTTCTGCACTCTGAACCCTTCACCTCTCCCTAGGATCACCACACAGCTCCTAACTTAGCTCCCGGCTTCCACTCTGAACTCCCTCCAAACCATCATCCACACAGCAGCCAGAATGAATGTGTCAAATTTCCTCCCTGACTTCCACCCCTATTTAAAACCCTCAGTGGCCTCACAAGGCTCTTAACAGAAAGGCACAGGGTAAATATTTAACTGGGCCTTCAAGGCCTGCAGAATCTGGCACCTACAGCTCCAGTCATTTCTCCTCAAGTTCTCTACACTGGACAGGTCTCCTGTGCCACAGGGTCCATCCTTCCTCTTTCAAGCTTCCATCCTCCAGGTAGAACTCAGGGGCCTTCCTCGCCCCAGGCTAGCCTGGAGCCTTTGTCCTCTGCACTCATAAGACTTCTTTCCCTTCATAGACTTCACCTCCTTCTATTTATACATTTCCCATCTTTATAGGCCATTTCTCCACACAAATCTTTTGAAAATGTCAATTAGATCAGTCACACCATTGCTTAAAATGTCAGCCACATCAGTCACCACAATGCCTTCCTATCTCACTTTGAATAAAAATCATATTCTTTACCAAGGCCTGTGGGGCTCTACCAGAGCTGACATCCAATCACCTGCCTGATCTCATCGCCTGCCCCTCTTCTCACACACTCTGCTCCAGTCACACGGGCCTCACTGTTCCTGAAACACAGTCAAAGCTTATTCCTGACTAAGGGTCCTTATAATTACCTTTCCTCTACTGCACGGGTGAGGAACCTTTTTACTGCCAAAGGCCATCTGGATATTTATAACATCAATTGCGAGCCATACAAAATTACCAACTCAGATAACAGCCTGCTATAGATGTATTGAATTTCAAGTCCTACCTGCAGTTGCCTGGAGAGGGCCAGACCAAATAATGTTGCAGGCCTTATATGGCTTTATATGGCCTTCAGGATGGACACTTCCCACACAAGTTCTATTGGAATGTCCTGTTTCCAAAGTTCCTGATTGCTGGTTACTCACTAGTCAGATATCTGCCCCACTAGCCACCTGCTATGGCCTGAATATGGCTTGTCCCCTCTGAAACTCATGCTGGTTTTGATTCCCAATGTAAAAGAGTGGAGAGGCAGTGGGACCTGAAGAGGGGATCAGTTAGGTTGTGAAGAAGGAGTAATGCCTTCCTTCAAGGAGTGGGTTCATTCTCCCCAGAGCAAGTCACTGTAAAGTGAACTCATCCCCTGTTCTCATCTGTCCCACACATGACCACTGGTCCTTCTGCTTTTCAACCACATCATCACATGTGAGGTCCTCCATCAGAAACCCAGTAAATGCTGGCACTATGCTCTCCGACCTCCCTGCCTACAGAACTGCATGCCCAAATGAACTCCTTTCCTTCATAAACTACCAAGCCTCAGGCATTTTGTTACAGCAACAGAAAACAACCTACATAAAAGAACACCCAAGGGCTGGCACTGTGGCATAGCACATTAAGCCACTGTCTGCAGTGCTGGCATCCCAGATGGGCGTCAGTTCAGGTACTGGCAACTCCACTTCCAATCCAGCTCCCTGATAATGTACCTGGGAAAGCAGTGGAGAACAGCCCAAGTACTTGGGCCTCTGTACTCACTTGAGGGACCCTAAGGAAGCTCCTGGCTCCTGGCTTCGGATCAGCCCAGCTCTAGCCATTGCGGCCATTTGGGGAGTGAATGAGCGGATGGAAAACCTCTAACTCTGCCTTTCAAATAAATAAGTCTTGGCCGGCGCCGCAGCTCATTAGTCTGATCCTCCGCCTGCGGCGCTGGCACCATGGGTTCTAGTCCCAGTCGGGGCGCCGGATTCTATCCTGGTTGCTCCTCTTCCAGTCCAGCTCTCTGCTGTGGCACGAGAGTGCAGTGGAAGGTGGGCCAAGTGTTTGGGCCCTGCACCCGCATGGGAGCCCAGGAGGAAGCACCTGGCTCCTGGCTTCAGATCGGCACAGCGCGCTGGCCCATAGCGGCCATTGGGGGGGGGGGGTGAGCCAATGGAAAAGGAAGACCTTTCTCTGTCTCTTTCTCACTGTCTAACTCTGCCTGTCAAAAAATAAATGTCTTATTTAAAAAAAAAAAAATAAAGAATATCCAGCCCCATCTCACTTCCTCTAGTCATATGATCTTCTTCATTGAACTTACCACTAGTAGCTTGGTGCTTAGGAAAGTACCTCAAATACAGTAGGTAGTCTAAACCAGTGGAAACACTCAAAGTAGCTACTGCAGTCCTTTTTTTCTTTTTTTTTTTTCTTTTTTTTTTTTTTTTTTTTTTTGACAGGCAGAGTGGACAGTGAGAGAGAGAGACAGAGAGAAAGGTCTTCCTTTGCCGTTGGTTCACCCTCCAATGGCCGCCGCGGCCGGCGTGCTGCGGCCGGCGCACCACGCTGATCCGATGGCAGGAGCCAGGAGCCAGGTGCTTTTCCTGGTCTCCCATGGGGTGCAGGGCCCAAGCACTTGGGCCATCCTCCACTGCACTCCCTGGCCACAGCAGAGGGCTGGCTTGGAAGAGGGGCAACCGGGACAGAATCCAGCGCCCCGATCAGGACTAGAACCTGGTGTGCTGGCGCCGCTAGGCGGAGGATTAGCCTAGTGAGCCGCGGCGCCAGCCTAGTCCTTTTTTTCAAATACTGAAATTCTACTGACAGCTAACAGAGCTACGAGTATGAAGATCTGACAACAGTGATTGTAGTAGGCAAGAAACCTAAGAGGCCCCCAAGATTCTCAACCCCTATATGCAGTGCCTGTATGATCACCTCCCCTGAGGGTGGGCAAAACCTAGAGCCAAGATGGGACAGTCACTCCAGGTACTCTCATAGCTAACTGTACAAAGTCTCCTGCTGGCTTTGAAGAAAGTGTCATGAGGTTGCCACATGACTAGAAGCAGAGGTCAGCTTCTAGGGGCTGACAGTGACTCCTAAATGAAGCAAGAAAACAGGGGTCTCAGGCATATGTCACAAGAAATCAAATTCTGCCAATAACCAGCTAGTGTGACAAAAGACCCCAATCCCTACATGAAATCACAGCCCTGCCAACACTTCAATTAGAGCATAGTGTGGCCCATGAATACAAAAGCCAGCTGGGCCGTTCCTGGGCATTTAGCCTAGAGAAACTGGGAGATAATCACTATATGTTGGGGCTGACGCTGTGGCGCAGCGGGTTAGAGCCCCAGCTTACAGTGCCAGCATCCCCATATGGGCACCGGTTCAAGTCCCGGCTGCTCTACTTCCGATCCGGCTCTCTGTCATTGCCTGGGAAAGCAGTAGAAAGTGGCCCAAAGCCTTGAGCTCCTGCACCCATGTGGGAGACCCAGAAGAAACTTCTAGCTTCTGGCTTCAGATTGGTTCAGCTCTGGCCATTGCGGTCATTTGGGGAGTGAAACAGAGGATGGAAGACCTCTCTCTGCCTCTCTCTGTAACTCTCCTTCAAATAAATTATATAAATATTTTAAAAAATAACTCCATGTTGTCTTAAGCTGTATGTTTGTAGTATTTTGTTACATATTAACAGAAAACTAATATAATAGCCATAATCCTATCAGGTCCAGTGCCCATTTTACAATATTTTGTCACTATTCTGAGATAAAATTCCAAGATATGTAACCTACTACACACTTTTTTTAAAATCCACTAACTATTTGGGAAAAATCAAAGGAAGGTAATTTATAATAAAATAGCATGTATCTCAAAAATACTATTAGAAGACAAAATTACCGGGGCTGACACTGTGGTGTAGCAGGTAAAGCCACCGCCTGCACTGCCAGCATCCCATATGGGAGCTGGTTTGAGTCACAGCTGCTCCACTTTCAGTCCAGCTCTCCGCTATGGCTTGGGAAAGCAGTAGAGGATGGCCCAAGTCCTTGGGCCCCCACACCCATGTGGGAGACCTAGAAGAAGCTCCTGACTCCTGGCTTCAGGTCGGTACAGTGCCGGACATTGTGGCAAATTGGAGATGAACCAGAGGATGGAAGACCGACCGACCGACCAACCAACCGACCAACCAACCGACCGACCAACCAACCGACCGACCAACCAACCGACCGACCAACCTCTCTGTAACTCTGCCTTTCAAATAAATAAATAAATCTTTAAAGAAAAAAAAAGAAGACGACAAAAATACCTGCATAAATTTTCATAGTGCCCAAGGAAGTAGATACCACAGGCAATGAGAACCTTTGCTTTCCAGGATTAGTGCAGCTGTATTACATCAACAGCATGGGAGAATATTAATTTTTAAATGCCTAACATTTGCTAATTCTGTTTCTTTTTACCTAGTGTTGTACAGCATGTTTCTAAAGTCATATTCAGCATTATACTTGTGTTTTTATTCTAACTTTTTTCCAAAGGAAAGAGGATTGAAAGCCTAATAATTTCCCTTTTTTCTTTCTTCTCAATTATTAAGAACTCACTGGGCACATGACACTATTCCTTGAAATTAATTTTCACAATTAAATAGTCGTTTAAAGCTTCTAATTCATTTCCCAACTCTCATTTTTCAGAAGTGAACTGAGAATCACCATCATCTAGTGGCTCATTATATATGCTATAAAATATTTCACCCCAGCTGTGAAGTTGGCCACAGTAAATATGTTTTGTTGCCTTAATCAAGATTTATGGTAATATAATAATGTAATTTTTAAAGGCCACATGCCAAAGTACTTTCGAAATTAATAAAAATACTTAGCACTTAACCTATAACACACTTTAAAATTATCACACAATCTTGCTGGTAGCTATTTGCCCATGTGCCAGGGCCAGTAACAATTGATAGAGAGCCTGTCACCAAAACCTATTTACTTGATTTATCTTACAGCAGCCTTCTAAGGCCACGTACATAATGGGCACTCACTTTGTGATGGGAAAATAAATTATTTAGTCTGGGCAACCTGACAGTGTTATTATTAAGTTATTAATTCACTGAGAAGGAGGAAATTCCCTGAACAACCTTTTTTATGCCTAAATTAGAACATTATTAGTAAATATGCAGAGTTTCCTAGAACCTAGAGCTGGGAAGAATTTAAGAATCATAAACAGAGCTTTTTACAGACAAGAAATATGAGAGATTTGTCCAAGCTCATGGCCATTCAGTGGTGAAACCTGGGATAAGGAAAGATAAGGATAGGATATCAATGTCTTAAGAAAATGGGCATAACCCTCTGCTTCACAGGTTGGCTATCAAGATAAAATAATATTGGCCGGTGCTGCGGCTCACTAGGCTAATCCTCCACCTGCAGCGCCAGCACACCAGGTTCTAGTCCTGGTCGGGGCACCAGATTCTGTCCCGGTTGCCCCTCTTCCAGGCCAGCTCTCTGCTATGGCCGGGGAGTGCAGTGGAGGATGGCCCAAGTGCTTGGGCCCTGCACCCGCATGGGAGTCCAGGATAAGCACCTGGCTCCTGCCTTCAGATCAGCGCGGGGCGCCGGCCGCAGTGCACCAGCTGCAGCAGCCATTGGAGGGTGAACCAACGGCAAAGGAAGACCTTTCTCTCTGTCTCTCTCTCTCTCACTGTCCACTCTGCCTGTCAAAAAATAAAAATAAAAAAATTTAAAAAGATAAAATAATATATGAAGAACACAGTATTGTGCCTGACATTTAATAGTCACTCTATACTATCTTTTACTTCTCAAGAGTTTCCTCCACCAATCTCTCCCATCACTTTTTTGTGGACGGAAGGAGAAGTCCAAGATACAATTGAGGATGATACACTTTGCTGATGATTTTCTGATGTGTATATTGCATTCACAATAAATAAGAGCAAATTATATGCAGCTGGGAATAGGACTCACCTGGAGGATGCAGAGGAAGCACCTGACTCCAATATTCACAAATAAGTCTATACAAGTTTCAAGGACTTTCAACTTGAAGACTGAGCATCCCTAACGTTGAGAGTAAGCAGTTTAGAGCCAGCTGTTCAACCTTATGCTCCACACGTACTTTCCAATCCCTCTTCCAGTTTTTATTCAAACTTTTCATAAGCTTCTACGCAGTTCTGGCTTTCTCTTTCCAACTTCCAATTCACTCCCGAATCCATTCAAGTTCCACAATCAGCCCAGCACTCCACTGACACTCTCACCAAAGTCATCAGTGACTATCTATCTGCTGGAACACCAAGGGCCACTCTTCTGTCCGTACCTCCCTCAATCTCTCTGCAGCTGTGAGACTGCTGGACATGCCCTTTTTGGAATTCTTCACTCCCTCAGTCCATGACACTCCTCAGCACTCTCCTTTTACCTCTCAGTCTCTTCTCTCACTACTGTCTCCTTAAAAGTTGTGTTCCAGGGTTACACCTTCCAGGTGAGTTTATTTATCTTTTCTCCTGGTTTCAGCTGCCACCTAATAACTTCCAAATCACTATCACTAGCCTAGACTTTTCATATGCCTAAGTATGATTCTACTACATGTCACCAGTGGCACCTCAAATCAACCACCACCAACAAACTAATCTTCTCTTAATATATATCTGCCTCCAGTGTCTGTATGTAGTACCACCACACAGTAGTCCATGCTATAAACCTCTAAGCTTCCCTCAACTCCTTCTTTTCCCTAACCCTATCATGTGTAATCAATTGATTCGATCTTCTGATATCAGCTCCTATATGTTCCTCTTCTTCTTCTTCTTCTTCTTTTTTTTTTTTTTTTTTTTTTTTTTTTTTTTTTTTGAGAGGCGGAGTGGACAGAGAGAGAGAGACAGAGAGAAAGGTCTTCCTTTGCCGTTGGTTCACCCTCCAATGGCCGGCACACCGCACTGATCCGAAGGCAGGAGCCAGGTGCTTCTCCTGGTCTCCCATGGGGTGCAGGGCCCAAGGACTTGGGCCATCCTCCACTGCACTCCTGGGCCACAGCAGAGAGCTGGCCTGGAAGAGGGGCAACCGGGACAGAATCCGGCGCTCCGACCGGGACTAGAACCCGGTGTGATGGCGCTGCAGGCGGAGGATTAGCCTAGTGAGCTGCGGCGCCGGCCTATATATTCTTCTAATTCATCACTCCTGTGCCTATTGGACTACTTCAGCAGCTTCCCATCGACCTCCTTGCTCATATTTTATCATATGTAGTTCTATCTCTGTTTTGCCTGCAAAATAATCCAAAATGAACACAGAACCATGCTTTTTTCCCTACTTAACTTCCCTACTTCTAATGATTCTCCAGGTAAGAGGCTCTGGAATTAGGCAGACCTCTGCACTTTGGAATCCACAGTCTACACTCAATAGAAATGCCCCTCAGCAAGTTACTCAATTTCTCGGCACCTCCGTCTTTTCACCTGTGAGTGTGCCAGAGCATTCAGTCAGAGAATACCTATGAAGCACTTAATACAGTTCCTTGTATATAGTAGGTGGTAGCTGCCAATGATCATATTATTATGTTGGTACACAAATTCACTAGCAGAGCATACCTGGCCTTCTTGAACTGACCTTTGCTCACAACGCCAGCCTCCTCCCAGGAGATGTCCTGCCTCTCACTTTCTGCTCCTGCAAACTCAACTACTTATGGTTACTTACCATTACACATCTTTCTGTTTAAAACACATACTCACTTCATATCCACACAAGTAAAGTCTTATTCTTTAGGCTTAGTGAGGTGTCACCTTCACCAGGAAGCTGTCTCCTCAAAAGTATTAAACAAGTTGTCTTCTAGAGAGAGAGGATTCTATCAAGGCTCTTCCCACTTTACATTACAAACATCTACCTTTAAATCTGCTTCTCCCACTACATTACAAATTCTTTGCAGGCAGGGACTATAAATTATTCTCCTTTGTACCCATGGTACCTAATATAGCCCATTAAGAAGTCAACATATGATTGCATGGGTGAAAGCGAAAGTGCATAGTCATCCACTCCCCAGTTTTACCTAAATTTAGGTCAATTCTTAGCACAAGGGAGTCCCATGATAACTCTAATTCAACCTAGGTGAAGTCAACTATTTTGTCAGAGGACAAGTTGAAAATAATAGGAGCCGGAAGTTGTGGCACAGCGGGTTAAAACCCAGGCCTGAAGTGCCAGCATCTCATATGGGCACCGGTTCTAGTACCAGCTGCTCCTCTTCTGATCCAGCTCTCTGCTGTGATGCTAGATGATGGCCCAAGTCCTTGGGCCCCTGCACCACGTGGGAGACCCAGAAGATGCTACTGGCTTCGGATGGGCACAGCTCTGGCCACTGCGGCCATCTGGGGAGTCAACCACTGGATGGAAGACCTCTCTGTCTCTACCTCTCTCTGTAACTCTTTCAAATAAATAAAATAAATCTTTTAAAAAAAAGAAAATAGTAGGACCCAGTAAGCACCACTCTGCTTACTGGCTATAAGCTCTGTATTGGGCAGATTTTCATCTTGGCAACTAAAATACCTGAGAGAAGCTGCATATGAAGCAAAGTTGTTTATTCTGGATCACAGTCCTGAAGATTCACAGTGCAAGACTGGGCAGGCTCTGTTATGCAGCCATCCAGTGAAGCCAAAGGATGGCAAAGGAACAATCAAATGGCAAGTAAGGAAGCCGAGAGGGTCAGGCCCAACGCTGAGGCTTTTATAAACAACCCTCTCTTGAGAACTACCTTCCAAGCACAAGCCCCAAGAGACCTAAGGACTGCCCACTAGACCCACTCCTTAACCTCGATGACTGGATTACGTTTCCATGCTCAAAGTACCACTAATTTATGACTTTAGAGATTAAATGATCATAAGGTTTGGGAGCCATATCCTATTCAAACCATAGCATGCTGTAATCAAGCCTGAAACAGAAAGTGAATAATTTTCTCAGTTACTGGTAAGTGCAGGCAGCAACGAAGAGAAGGCCCTGCAGAAACGCTGACAACAGGGAGGTGGTGGGACACAGTTATTTGGCCTTAGGAGAATTAACATTCACCAAATTCTGATTTGGTGATTTCTCCACATCAAAGAATTTAATTACTGGGACCAGCAATGTGGCACAGCAGGTAAAGCCACCACCTGCAACACTGGCATATCATGTGGGCAGCAGTTCATGTCCCAGCTGCTCCACTTCCGATCCAGCTAATGGCCTGGGAAAAGCAGCAGAAGATGGTGCAAGTGCTTGGGCCCCTGCTACCCATGTGGGAGACCCAGATGAATTTCCTGGCCTCTGGCTTCAGCCTGACCCAGCAGCAGCCACCTCGGGAGTAAATCAGCAGATAGCGGATCTCTCTCAGTCTCAGTCTCTCCCTCTCTCTGACTTTCAAAATAAATAAATCTTTAAATAAAAAGAATTTAAATACTACTGAAATAAATGGTACAGGACTAATTCAATAGTTAACAAAGTATACATATTTTAATGTTTAGGTAATTAAACTTTTAATTTAGAAATAACAGAAAAGACAGCAATTGATGAAAATGACGCAAATGCACACAACGTTAACACTACAGAAAAGCAGACAGTACTTGAGAAGTCTCATGAACCACCACACACACAACAGCAAAGACGGCCTCACAGCAGTGCTTTCTGATGCAGGCTAGGAAAGGCCTAGTGATGGTGGTGTTCATGAAGGAAGGTGCTGATAAGGTAAATGAAGGGTGTCAAATAAAACAGGCAAAATTCAATTCTCATAATACAAATCAGCTTATTTTGGGATAAGCTTGTATTAAGAAAACCATGGCATGGTACTCTGTAGGCATTATTACGCTGATATGGAACAACATCCAATATAGGAGAAAAGGCTAGATGCAGTAGGTAAATACGGTAGGTAACCTTTAAGAATACCAAAACAGGGACCGGTGCTGTGGCACAGTGGGTAAAGCCCTTGCATGCAGCACTAGCATCCCACATGGGCTCCAGTTTTAGTCCCGGCTGCTCCACTTCCAATCCAGCTCCCTGTTAATGTGCCTAGGAAAGTTCCTGGCTCCAGGCTTCAGCCTGGCCCAGCCCTGCCCAGCCCTGGCCATTGAGGCCATTTTGGGGAGTGAACCAGCAACCAGAAGATCTCTGTCTCCTTCCTTCCCTCCTTCTTTCTGTAACTCTCTCTTGCAAATAAATAAATCAATTTTAAAAAACAATGTTAAAATACGCCATATATACTGAAACTATTATTTTTAATTTTCCTCAGTAGAATGGAAGCTGCATAAAGGCAGATTTTGGCCTATTTTGTTCCCCCTGCACCCCCAATACTAGAACAAGCCTGGCAAGTCAATGAAACAATAACACTGGCTGTTTCCACAGAGGGCACTGGATAACTATGGGGGGTAAGAATGAGAGACTTAATTCCCACTGCATACTGTATTTTTAAATGTGTACCATGTTCACATATTACTTCTTCAAAAAGTGGTTCTTTTAAAAAGGTAGTCGAGATTCTACAGACAGGATTCTTTCATTAAATTTCCTTTCATCTCTAACATTAGCCAGGTACTGAAAATGTAGCAAAAGAATTAAGCAGACTTGATGTGAATGACACTCACGCTGTCAATATAAAATCTCAACACAGACACTGGATTGGCTTAACCACTTTAGAAAAATTTGCTTTCATTTACTACAGCTGAAGATCTGCATATCTGTATGACTCAGTATGCTACTCCATACCCCCTACATGAAGCATTTACCACAGTCATAGCTTTTTCACAGATGTATATCTATTACATGGCGGGGAGGTGTAGGGACAGGGTAGATAGGAGGGATACTTCTCTGAAAATAGCTTTCCAACTTTTGGAACCATGTTTCATATACTCACAATAAATAAAATCAACAAAAATGGAGGGAGGGGAGCCTAATATGATACACAAACAAAATCAAATGAGCCAAAGTGTATTTCAGATGAATAACATAATCACACTGAAGGAACAGGACCGCACACAGGAAAGAACTAACCCATTAACTTTTAAAAAAATATGCATTTATTTATTTGAAAGGTAGAATAACTGAAAAAGACAGAAACAGATCCCTTCCATATACTGGTTCACTCCCCAAATGACCACAACAGCCAGATCTGGGCCAGGCCAAAGCCAGAAACTCCATCTGGGTCTCCCACATGGCTGTCAGAAGACACTTGAGCCATTATCTGCTGCTTTTCCCAGGCACATTAACAGGGAGCTAGACTGGAAACAGAACAGGTAGGACTCCAACTGGCACTCCAATATGGGATGTCAAAATCTCAAGCAACAGCTAACCCTGCTGCACCACAATGCCCTGCCCCATTAACTTCTGAACACGGTATTTGAACCATAGGCCATCAAACTAACAGTAAAAAGAAAATGCTTAACTCCAGTTGGTGGATATCATTTTCACAGAGGTATAGATTAGCAAATTTGAACTACTTTCCAGGCATGTAATATGCAAGTAAGTAAATACTGTTCATAAAGGGAGCAAGATTCTCACTGTTGAAGAAAGAAGATTAAAGGTTGAATTCCTTAGACCAATTAAAGTTAGGTAGAGTGTTAAGGCAAAGCGAAACAAAAATGATTCAAGAATTGGGCAGGTACCAGAGCCAGGGCAGGTTCTAAGAACTCCAAACAACAATGTGATATGACAGTATTTACAGAAAAACACAGAAATGAGGCATGAGAAAATAACTCAACTGGCTACACTTTAGCCAAGCAACCAGTCAACTGGCTACAGCTAATCCAGTTAATTGTTTACAGCTTAATTAGTAATTGGCTACAGGGCTCTGTGCAACCAACCCAAGCTCAGTTACTGTGATTAAATTCTATATCAGTTTGGTCTGCTAGGCCCAGTGCAGGAGTTCTGTCCAAGTGAATAGCCTTTTAAATTTTTATTTAACAGGAATTGCAAATGTGAAAAGGGAAATGGAATGAATATGCCCCACAGCGTAGGGTTGGAATTGGAGGTGTTGGTGTGAACTCACAGTTTTTAATAGATATGCAAAAGAACAGGAAACCCACAGCCCCTGTTAACTGTCTACTAAGCAGGCATGGAAACAATGACACCATAATAGCTTTGAGCACACCCTGCATGGAGATCTGGTTTCTAAAAACATAATATCATGCAGGGGCCATTGGACAGGGGAAACACCGAAGAATCTGGACTATCCTGATGTACCAGGAAACAAACAAGTGATCAAAGAACAATGACAACATATCAGAAAAACACTAGGCCAGCGCCATGGCTCAATAAGCTAATCCTCCGCCTGCGGCGCCAGCACACCAGGTTCTAGTCCCGGTTGGGGCGCCGGATTCTGTCCTGGTTGCCCCTCTTCCAGGCCAGCTCTCTGCTATGGCCCGGGAGTGCAGTGGAGGATGCCCCAAGTCCTTGGTCCCTGCACCCCATGGGAGACCAGGGGAAGCACCTGGCTCCTAGCTTCGGATCAGCACAGTGCGCCGGCCGCAGTGCGCCGGCCGCAGTGGCCATTGAGGGGTGAACCAACGGAAAAGGAAGACCTTTCTCTCTCTCTCATTGTCCACTATGCCTGTCAAAAAAAAAAAAAGACAGACAGACATGAAGGCAGCTTGAAAGCATTCCCACTGATCAAATCTGGGACAAAAAAAAAAAACATGATTGACTGTAAAGAATTACAACCCACTAAACAATATAAGAATCGATGAGATCAGAGAGAGAGATTAATTAATCGATTACTTGATTAGGGGAAAACCAACTAATAAATGTAAAAGAAATGATGGAATTAGAAAAAAAAATCTTCATTTAGTAACAATCATAGTAATAACTGATTCAGAAAAAATCATCAAGGGATCCCAAAACAAGTGAGTTCAAGTTTGAGGGGTACAGGAGGTCTACATAGTTTCAAAGTATCTCCCTGAAAGATAGTTATTACTTACAAAGGGAAAATCATAATAGTATAAAATAGTATTTTTATATGAAGAAATCAGTGGAACCCATCTTAACATCAAAGGTAACATCCCCCAAAATGACACAAATCAACATCATTTGCTGCTTGAAGCACTGAGAAAACACAGCACATCTACTATATGCCTGCCAAAAATGCATAATGTGGAATCTAATCATGACCAGACAAGCCTCAAATGAGGTTTAAACATTCTATTTAAAGGGGGGGGGGGGGAGGATATTTTGGCACAGCAGGCAAAGCTGCCACCAGAAGCGCTGGCATCCCATATGTGTGGTGAACAGTCCCCAGCTGCTCCATTTCCAATCCAACACCCGCTAATGGCCTGGGAAAAGCAGCAAGATGAACTAAGTGTTTGGGCCCCTGCTACCCACGTGGAAGACCTGGAAGAAGCTCCCGGCTCCTGGCCTCAGCCTGGCCCTGCCCCAGGCATTGTAACCATCTGAGGAGTAAACCAGAGAATGGAAGATCTCTCTCTGTAACTGACTTTCAAATTAATTAATTAATTAATTTAAAAAAAAAGGAAAGAAATAAACCTTGGCCAGCGCCGCAGCTCACTAGGCTAATCCTCCACCTTGTGGTGCCGGCACACCGAGTTCTAGTCCCGGTCGGGGAGCCGGATTCTGTCCCGGTTGAGGCCAGCTCTCTGCTGTGGCCAGTGAGTGCAGTGGAGGATGGCCCAAGTACTTGGGCCCTGCACCCCGTGGGAGACCAGGAGAAGTACCTGGCTCCTGCCATCGGATCAGCCCGGTGTGCCGGCCATTGGAGGGTGAACCAACGGCAAAGGAAGACCTTTCTCTCTGTCTCTCTCTCTCACTGTCTACTCTGCCTGTCAAAAAATAAATAAATAAATAAACCTGGCCTAGATGCTTCAAAAATGCCAGCGTTGTAGAGACAAAATTGATGATTAAAGGAGATCCCCCCAAAAAGGCAACCAAATACACTTCTGAATGCACCTCATGGCTGTTTTTTTGGTTTTAAGACTTATTTTATTTGAAAGGCAGAGTTACAAAGTCAAAGATCTTCCATCTGCTAGTTCACTCCTCAAATGGCCCTAATGGTCGGGGTTGGGCCGGGCTGAAGCCAACAGTCTGGAATTCCGCTTGGTCTTCCACATGGGCAGGAGGGGGTGAAGTACTTGAGTCATCTTCCACTGCTTTCCCAGGCACATTAGCAGGGAGCTGGCTGGGAAGCCAAGCAGTGCTCTCACATGGGATGCTCCTTTAATCTGCTGCCTAGCAGATTAACCTGCTGCACCACAATGCCGGCAGCTGGTTTTATGCTTTGTTTTGTTTTTCTATGTTGGTTTTTTGTTGCCAGAAGTCTTTGTGGATAAGCCAATCAGGACAACTGATGAAGTACAAATAAGGCCTGTAGATCAGATAACAGCATTTGATGATCATAAGGTTATTAGGAAGAGAATATCCTTGTTGTTAGGAAATGTACACTGATGGTTTAGGCACTGTAGCTGTAACCTTCTACTGAATAGTTCAGGAGGAAAAAAGGGAGAGAAAAAAGGACACAACGAATGTAGTAACATATTAACACCTGGGGGATGTGATGAAGGTTGCATGAGAATTTTTGGACTATTACAATTTTTCTGTATGTGCAGAATTAGGCTAAAGTTAAAAGAGTCAGCACATAATTGACATTTGTTGGCAGTAACAGTGGTAAGCTAAGATCTGGTTAATGTCTAAAGACATAAAGTGCCAGAATATAACCCT
The DNA here is from genome assembly GCF_051225735.1 of Oryctolagus cuniculus. Taxonomy (NCBI): domain Eukaryota; kingdom Metazoa; phylum Chordata; class Mammalia; order Lagomorpha; family Leporidae; genus Oryctolagus; species Oryctolagus cuniculus. The sequence continues at coordinate 130,986,102 of NC_142871.1, read as the reverse complement.
AACCGTGATGTAGTCTGAAAAGTTTCCTCAACTAACCCCAGCATGTTCTATATACACTATCTGAAGAATGAACTTTGGCATACAATAGATATACTTAGGACCTCATACAAGGTGAGAAATCTGTAAAGTACCCAAAGGACTTTAATATAAATTAGCAGATTCATCTAAGCCATACAATCCAAAATCACCATCACTGTGCTCTATGAAAGGTGAGACGCGTGCCAAGACAGAGTAAGCACGTTTCTTCTAAAGTTTGGAAGGTAAATAAGATGAATTATCTTGCCTAGAAATGTTTTATTCTATTTTAGATTTTTTTAAGATTTATTTAAATCACAAGGAGAGGAGAAGCAGAGAGAGAGAGAGAGAGAGAGAGAGAGAGAGAGAGAGAGAATGAGAGTCTTCCATTGATAATTTACTCCCCAATTGGCCAAAACGGCCAGAGCTGCACCGATCCAAAGCCAGGAGCCAGGAGCTTCTTCTGGGTCTCCCATGTGGGCGCCACAGCACCGGCCCCTAGATTTGTTGTTTAAACTACTAGGTATGAATGGAACTGTATAAGAATAGATGTATAGGGGCCCCGCTGTGGTACAGCCAGTTAACGCCCTGGCCTGAAGGGTTGGCATCTCACATGGGTGCCAGTTCAAGTCCTGGCTGCTCCTCTTCAGATCCAGCTCTCTGCTATGGCCTGGGAAAGCAGTAGAAGATGGCCCAAGTGCTTGAGCCCCTGCACCAGCGTGGGAGACCCAGAAGAGGCTCCTGGCTTCAGATTGGTACAGCTGTGGCCATCTGGGGAGTGAACCAGAGGATAGAAGACCTCTCTCTCTCTCTCTGCCTCTTTCTCTCTGTTAACTCTGACTTTCAAATAAATAAATAAATCAATCTTTAAAAAAATATAGATGTAATAGATGTATAAAAGAGGACAAGAATGAAAGTATTCTGGCTGCATTAGTACCAAAGATAATATGGTAGATGAAAAACTTCAAGGACTCTAAATAAATCTGTAATTTATGAAAACTTCCTTTAAATTTAAAAAACCACTATCTTTTCTTCAGAGCATTTCCAAAAAACAGCGTCAATACACAAGACAGAAAAATTACATGGGCTGGAACACAAATTATTTCAGCTAAAGAAATGGCATCAGATGAAGAAGGATTTTTGATCGCCTAAAAATATGTCTACAGGGGCTGGCGCTATGGTGTAGTAGGTTAAGCATCCACCTGCGGTGCCGGCATCCCATAAGGGTGCCAGTTCATTCAGGTCCTGGCTGCTCCACTTCCAATCCAGCTCCCTGCTTACGGCCTGGGAAAGCAGTGAAAGATGGCCTGAGCATTAAGGTTCCTGGACCCATGTGGGAGACTAGGAAGAAGCTCCTGGCTTCTGCCTTCGGATCTGCCAACCTCCAGACATTGCGGCCATTTGGGGAGTGAAACAGCAGATGGAGGACCTCTCCAGACCTCTCTCTCTGTGCCTCAGTCTGGAACTCTGCCTCTCAAATAAATAAATAAATAAATCTTTTAAAAAATATATCTCCACAAATAATTTGATCTCATCCTCCCAAACCACCACCAAAAGGTATAGCCTAACTGCCTTCCCCTGAGTGTCGACTGGACTTAGGGACTCACTTGCACCAAACGGAATACAGCAGAAGTGACAGCATGTATATTCAAAATTGGACATAAAAGGTCTATGATTTCCTTCTTGCAAGACTTGCTCTTGAGGACGCCAACTGACACTGTGAAAGCTTGCAGTCCTGGAGAGACCAGAGGCCTCTGGACAGTCATTTGAGTGCACCAACCTGGAAGCAGATCCTCCAGGCCCAGTCAAGCCTTCACGCAGCTGCAGCACTGGTCCAATGCTTGACTGCAGCTCATCAGCTGCTCTGAGCCAGAACCATCAAGCTAAGCTGCTCCCGACTCCTGACCCACACAAACTGTGACATAAACAAAGTTATAGAACAAGAGATACCTAAAACAGGGTTTAATAATTGTTCCTTTTGCAGAACATAATTCTATAGAAATATTTACTCTGAAATTGACTGTTATTTACAAAGATAGAGTCTCTGTTTCCAGGAATGTGGGGGCTAGCATTGCGGCGTAGCAGGTAAAGCCACCGGCTGCAACACCAGCATCCCAAATGGGCACCAGTTTGTGTCCTGGCTACTCCACTTCCAATTCAGCTCCCTACTAATGGCCTGGGAAAAAGCAACAGAAGATGATCCAGTTGTTTGGACCTCTGCTACCCACATGAGAGACCTACATGAAGCTCCTGGCTTTGGCCTGGCCCAACCCTATCTGGGGAATAAACCAGCAGATGGAAGATCTCTCACCTTGTCTCTCCCTCTCTCTCTAACTCTTTCAAATAAGAAAATAAATTGTTTGTTTTTTGGGTATTTGTTGTTGGTGTTGTTTTTTCGGACAGAGTCCACAGAGGCACAAGGCCATAGGAGCTACAGTACCTGGTACCAGGACTTCGGGGACAAAGTTGAGTAGAACCCATAGAAAGTCGCACTGAGTGGATGCCCTGCCCACCCTGTCTTATCTCAGGAATTTGAAAGGCCAGTGTATGGATGGAGATCATGAAGCGTTTGGTAGTGTGGAAGAAGGTCCAGGGGTGTGCTTTGTAATTGGCCAGGGTCCAGGATCCCAAAGTACCTCAAATCCCCAAGGGGAGAGCAAGGTTGACAGGAGATCCTGGATCCGAGTCACAACACCAATGTAAGGCTACCACAAAACACATCAAACACCAGAGTTAGAGGAAAGGTTTATTGTAGGGTGGGGGAAGCCAGACAGGCCAGGAGAAGAGGATGACGGGGGGGGGGGGGGGGGGGGTTGAGAGAGAGATCAAGAGAGAAGGTGAAGAAGAAAGAGCTCTGGAGAAAAAGCAATAAATCTTTAAAAATAAGTACGTTTTCAGGAATGACTAAAATAGGACCAAAAAAATGACTCCCTCAAAATGCCAGGGATAAATCAAATTAGAATAACCATATTAAACCATTACTAGAACTTATTTATTCTGTAGATTAAAAAAATAAACATTTTGGCAGAAGAAATAAGTGGTATGGAGAGAATGGAGGCATATACTGGGGGTAAGGTTTTAAGAAATTTTAAGAGAGAGTTCTGGATTTACTTTAAATGCCATTAGTTTGACAAAGTACAGGTCCTCCTCTAAAAGACTCTGCATCTGTACATAAAGAAGTGGGAAATCTGAACTTCGATGTAAAATTTCCTGTCAGTCAACTTCAAAAAAAAAAAAAAAAAAAAAAAACAACAACAACTGAGGTCAAATATCTTCCCAAGAGAATCAGCACTGCGATTTCTCACTGTCCAGCACTCCTCCCCCTCCATCCCTAACTACACTAATTGTATCAGCTAGTCTCTAAACTCTAACTTCTGCCAGCAACCTTTCCTAAATCAGAAGTGAGACTGTATTTCCCCATTAGGACACTTGCATGCTAGGGTCCCATGTCAACCAGAAACTGACACAAAGGAGAAAGATCACACATCAGCCTGGGGCTGAGGCCCTGTCCTGCCCTCACGTGCTGAACTACAAATGTCTCCTTATTCTGGAACTAAGTGCTTTGTTAGCAAAATAGGGATAATGTCTAATTTACAAGGTTATTATTATTATAAAGATTCATTACCACCTGTATACAGAAAGGCCAGGCATAATGTAACCACTCAATAAATAGCAGCTGCTTGTTAATAACCCTTTTGCTTATCTGTACTAATGGTATACTTTGGTTTGTTTTATTTTTTGTGGCAAAAGACTATCCTTTTTCAAAAGATTCATTTATTTCAAAGGCAGAGTGACAGAGAGAAAAGGAGACACAGAGATCTTCCATCTGCTGGCTCACTACCCAAACAGCCAGAACAGGCAGGGCTGGCCCAGGCTGAAGTCATATATGGGTGGCAGGATCCCAGGCATCATCCGCTAACTTCCCAGACACATTAGCAGGAAGCTGGATCCAAAGTGGAGCAGCAAGAACTCAAATCAGCACTGTAATATGGAACGCCAGTATCACAAGCGATGGCTTAACCTACTGTGACAAGACACCTATCCTAGGGGCACTTTGCAAACCAAGAAAACAAGGACCCAAGCCATCAGAATATATTTGTGCCTCATACTCAGATGCAAAGGGATGTCCAGGGGGTTAACATGGACTTGGGACTCATCATAATTTCTGAAATATAGTATTTTATAAGCTGAAATCAAAACTGAGTACTTAATCAATAAGCCCAAGTACCTACTGTATAATCAATATTTATATAAACTGGAACCAGCATTGTGGCTGGTAAAACTGCCACCTGGGGCACTAGCATCCCATATAGGCGCTGGTTTGAGTCCTGCTACTTCACTTCTGATCTAGCTCTCTGCTAATGGCCTGGGAAAAGTAAAAGATGGCCCAAGTACTTGGGCCCCCACTACCCACGTAAAGACCTCAAAGAAGCTCCTAGCTTCTAGCCTCAGCCTGGCCCAGCCCCAGCTATGGTGGCCATCTGAGAAGTAAACCAGCTGATGAAAGATTTCTGTCTCTCCCCCTCTCTATTACTCTTTCAAATAAATAAATAAATCTTTAAAAATATATATTTATATAAACTTATCATATACTTTATAGAACTCCAAATAACTTTCCCCTCTATAACAAATTTTATTACTAAAATGGTTCAAGTCTCAGCTACTTCATTTTCAACCCAGCTTCCTGCTTAATGTGCCTGAGAAGGCAGTAGATGGTAGTCCAAGCACTTGCGATCCTGCCACCCAGTGGGAGATTCAAACAGACTTTTGGTTTTCGCCTGGCCCAATAGTTGTCACAGCCATTTGGGGATTGAACCAGTGGCAGATGGAAGATACCTCTGTCTCTCCCTCTCTGACACTCTGCCTTTCAATTAAACAAATAAACAATTCTAACTTTAAGATCTATATATCTCCATACTTTTCATGGCCCTTGGGCCCTTGCATACATAAGGCTGAACGAATTTAACTTCCAATTCTCAATGTCTGTCCTTCTCAATATAAGCTTAAGTTTGTAAAAGGCATCTTTTCCAACAATATACATGTGTGTACACATTGCTTCCTAATAAAGCAAGTCTTAAGAGGCCAGGGCAATTATAATTTCTCCAGGCCCAGCACTTCATACGGTTCTGGTGCACAGTAAGTGCTTAATCAATCAATGTTAGTTGGGAGAACAAATAAGAGAACAGGCACCGAGGAGGCATGACGGGCAGCTAGCTTGTCAGCCATAAAGCTCCATTTTAACTTCTGAAATCCCTTCACAAATGTGTTTATAACTTGGCACAGCTAGTTTTATTTCCTTAAAAATGGAAATCCTTTATAACTTCCTAACTGAGAAAAGGGCTAATATTTGTCCTATGCCAGAAGACCTCAGTACATACGGCATGTAAGACCCAAGTTCTATCAGCAAACAAGGAATATGTCCTTAGATTTAGATTCTTCTACTTACATGTTCCTATGTTAGCACCTCCTCCTGTTTCTTTCCTTCATATTTTGCCCATTACATCTACCTACCTGAAAACTTTGCAGGAACAGCGAGAATACTTATATTATGTGCCTCCCTTCTCAAACTCCAGGACTCAAATTGGAATCTTGAGGCATATTAACAATAATTTCTCAGATGTATTGTCATTGGAAGGGCGAGGGGCTGACGTGGCACAGTGGGTAAAGCCACCACCTGAGACTCTGGTGTCCCATATGGGCATGGGTTCAGGTCCTGTCTGCTCCACTTCCGATCCAGCTCCCGCTATAGGCCCGGGAAGGGCAGTGGAAGATGGTCCAAGTACCCCTGACACCCACGTGGGAGACCTGGATAAAGCTTCTGGCTTTGCCCTGGCCCAGCCCCAGCCATTGCGGCCATCTGGGGAGCAAATCAATGGATGAAAGATTCTCTCTCTCTGGATGAGTGGGTGTGGGTCGCCCTCTGTAACTGACTTTCAAGTGAATAAATAAATCTGTGCCAAAAAAAAAAAAAAAAAAGAGGAGGGGGGGGAGGAGCTCTAACACAAAGTCAAATACACAACAGCTACATAGCAGAAATTTCCCATAGTTCTCCTGTGTGTGTGTAAAATTGGAAAGTGTCCTCCCCTTGACTCAGCAGACTCAAGAGAATGAATGAAATCTGTGTGTGAGGTACATGCAATTATGCATAAGGACGGCGTAAGCCACTTCAAAGGTTCACTGAAGCCCTGCTAGGTCCCAGGCATTACACTAGACTGTAGAAGACACAAGGAAGATGACAGGAGGGCTATGAAATTAGAAACCATACTGGTGGACCTAAAGCGTCCGGAGGCTGTTAAACTCTCCATTCTTCTCCAAAACTCTCTCCTGGTTCTCCACTAATCCCAACCTCTGCATTAGTGCCTATGCCAGTTCCTCTTCTTTCATCCTCCCTGTAAGTCAGTGGTTCTCAAAGTGTGGGCCTGGGAACAGCAGCATTAACATTTGGGAATTTGTTCAAAATGCAGCTTCTCAAGCCCTAACCCAGACCTACTAAAGCAGAAGAATATGGAGGTGGGACCCAGAAATTCATGTCCCACCAAGGCCTCGAACTGTCTGATGCGTGCTCATGTTTGAGAACTGCTCTGGTTTGAGTGTGGCCCCCAAAGCTGACATGTTGGAAACCTCACTCCCAATGCACGTGCTGAGGAGGAACCTTTAGAAGGTAATTAGGCCAGGAGGCTTCTGTCCTCATAAATGACTTAACACTGTTGCCGTGGGAACGGGTTCCTTACAAGGGATGAGTTCAGCCCTCTTTGCTGTCCCTCAGCCATGTGACGCCTCTGTCATGTGATGACATGGCAAGAAGGCCCTCACCAGTGCTGGCATCTTAATCTTGCAATTCCCGGCCTCCAGAACTATGAGGAAATAAACTTCTATTCTTTATAAATTATCTGCTCTGATATTATGTTACAGCAGCACAAAACAGACCAAGACAAGAATTGATCTAAGTTTAAACACCAATTTAAGTGACTTCCAAAAGTTCCATGCACTGTCCTTTCCAGAAATGACTCTGCATTTCTGAGGGGTAGCCGGACCCTTCTACTACCTCTACATGTACTACTGCTAACAATACAAGGGGTTTTCAAAAAGGTCATGGGAGGTGCATATTATAAAAACTGCATGGATTTCACATCTTTTTGCACCAAAATAAACTTTCCCACAAACTTCTGAAGTACCCTCATCACACCAACAGCTGCCACTTATTAAACATTTATAAGCTAGACATGTGCAAATTGCTACACCCTTGAGTGTATCTTTTTTTTTTTTTTTTTTTTTTTTGACAGGTAGAGTGGACAGTGAGAGAGAGAGAGACAGAGAGAAAGGTCTTCCTTTGCCGTTGGTTCACCCTCCAATGGCCGCCGCGGCCGGCGCACCGCGCTGATCCGATGGCAGGAGCCAGGTGCTTCTCCTGGTCTCCCATGGGGTGCAGGGCCCAAGCACCTGGGCCATCCTCCACTGCACTCCCTGGCCACAGCAGAGAGCTGGCCTGGAAGAGGGGCAACCGGGACAGAATCCGGCGCCTCGACCGGGACTAGAACCTGTTGTGCCGGCGCCGCAAGGCGGAGGATTAGCCTGGTGAGCCACGGCGCCGGCCTCCCTTGAGTGTATCTTAAAAACCATAATTATTCCTTAATTTGGAAAAAGAGTTAAGAGCTAGAGGTTAAATAACTTGCCCAAGGTCACCCAGCCAATAAATGGAAAAGCCCAGATTTAACCTCAGGTCTTCCTAACTCCAAAGTCCACAAACTACTACATTAACATGTTTCCTAGATGGCTGTGGGCTCCCGCAGCCTGGGCTGTCACCTACATTACAACTGTGCCTAACCTTCTCATAATCCCTAAAGAATTCCCACCTGCCTAGTGGATCTTGCTGAACTCCTCACAAAGACATGAAAATGAACATGCCATCACTTCTTCTCTCCTCCACAAATGTATTCCTTCTCCTGATTAGTGTCTTCATGGTCAACCAGCTGCTCAAGCTAGTCATGTCATCTTTGATTTCTCACTCTCCTTGACTTCTAGTTGGTCATAACATTTAGACTTTGACCTCTAAAATGTCTCTCGGGCAGGAAACTGGCACGGTGGTTTAGATATTGTGTGGGGTGCCCATGTCCCTTAGTGTGAGTCCCAGCTCTGCTTCCAATTCCATCTTCCTGCTAACACATAACATGGGAAGCAGCAGGTGATGGCTCAAGTATCCGGGTCCCTGCCACCCATGGGGGAGAGCTGGAATGATTTACCAGCGCCTGCCTGCAGCATGGCCCAGACCTAGCTATTACAGACATTTGAGGAGCAAACCAGCAGGTAGAATCAATCTCTCTCTCTCTCCCTGCCTTTGAAATAAAACAAAAGTAAATAATAAAAAAAAAAAAAGTAAGTCTCTACAATCTCTCCACTCCCACTGTCCTCCTTCAGATTATCAACAATTCTCATCTACACTCTAACTGGTTTTCCCTGTCTCTCCATTCTAATACAATCTACACATGACCTGCTAATTAGTTTTCTGATCTGATTCTTCTACCTTCCACTGCTCTCCACTGCCAATTCACTGGGGTAAGCTGGGGAGTCTAGGCATTTTAGAAGGCAGTGGGAGATCCCCTCATAATTTGTTCCCAAAAACATTTTTCCTGTCTTATCTCTGCTGCCATGCAACAATCCTACAATAAACAACTAAGTTATCTCCAACAACACCATTCAGTTTTAATTTGCAGCAACTCTGGTTGTCCACTCTGCCTGAAATGTCTCCTTCTACCTTTACGGGTGCCAAAATCCTACTCAACCTTCACAGCGAAGTTCCATCCTCTTCTCTTCAATGCTTTCCTTGACTATTAGCTTTTCCCCCAGCCAAACAAATGATCTATTCCCCAGCACTTTAATTCATTCCCAAAGTGATCACCTTATCACAACATATAATGGCTATGGTTTATCTCCTCTCATGAACAGTTAGTATGTCAGAGAGTATACTGTGTCTTATTCATCTATGTCTCCCCAGCACCCAGCAGAGTGGCTAGCCTTAGCCAGTACTCGATAAATATTTGCTGAGTTGTTAAATAATGCAACATTTGCTGTTGTAACTTTACACGTTTTGGTTCACAATTCAACTTCAGCCTTACACACCACTAAAATAGAGTTTTTATATAATGAAAGATGTAACAAAACCAAAGGTTGGGGGCCGGCACTGTGACATAGTAGGTTATGCCTCTGCCTGAGGCGCCAGCATCCCATATGGGCACTGGTTCTTGTTCCGGCTGCTCTTCTTGCAACCCAGCTCTCTGCTATGGCCTGGGAGAGCAGTGGAAGATGCTTGGGCCCCTGCACCATGTGGGAGACCTGGAAGAAACTTCTGGCTCCGTGGCTTCAGATCAGCTCCGCTCCAGCCACTGTGGCCATTTGAGGAGTGAACCAGTGGATGGAAGACTTTCTCTCTGTCTCTCCCTCTCTCTGTCTGTAACTCTACCTCTCAAATAAATATTTTTTAAAAAAGTTCAACATTCAGCAGCAGTATCTTTATTCAATTCTTTTTGTCAGCTTTTTAAAGATTTATTTATTTATGTGAAAGGCAGTGACACAGAGAGAGAGGGAGGGACAAAGAGAGAGATCTTCCATCCTACTGCTGCTTCACTACCCAAATCCTGGCCAAAGCCAGGAGCCAGGAACTCCACTCAGTTACCATGAAAGTAGCAGGGACACATGTACTTGGACCATCGTTTACTGCCTTTCCAGGAGCATTAGCAGGAAGCTGGATTGGAAGTGGGTGAGCCAGGCAGGACTCAACTGGCACTCCAATATGGCATGCCACCATTGCAAGCTGCAGCTTAACCTGCTGCACCACAACACCCAACCCTGGTAACATTTTTTAATTTCCTTCTTCAGGCAGACTCCTTTACCAAGTAATATTACTTGCATTTTTTTTTTACAGGACCAGGAATAACTACAAACCTCATAGTCTACTATAAAAAATAATCCCAGGCAAAACTGTGTCACTGAGCATGGCTAGATGACTACTTTCTATACATTTCAGTAAATTTCCAATAGAACGGCCCGAGCACATCAGGTCGATTTTAGAAACTGAGACACACATTGCTGACTACCACCCTTAGTGAGGCACTCATCCCAATTAGTAACTGAAATCGAAATTATGTAACAACCTGATTCTGTTTGAACCATAGTATCTTTTAAGTAAGGATAAAATTTACTCTTTATTACAATTAACAGAACTCCATGCCACCCTGCAAACAGATGCCTTGTTATCCGTGGGACACCTATAAGCCCGCCTTAGTCTTTAATGTTTTTCCTTCCCAGACTGCCAAACCTTATTTCTTTAATATTTCCCTTTGAGAGACCTGCTCCAGTCACCAGACCTGTAGACTCCTCAGTATATCCTCTGTCGACCAAATTCTCAGTAGGTGATTTCTTACCTCTTTTCTAATTCAAAATTTGCACTTCTTTCAAAGACTAGTTCAAATATTACCTCTTCCAAAGAGCTCCCTAACAGCCCGAATATCCCATCTTTTCTAAATTTCTACAGGACTGCAAAGTACTCGGGCAGCCCTCACATAGCACTAGTTTGCCTACTACCTCATTTGCTTTCACAATTCTTTCATAAACATAAAGATGCTTCCTTCTCCCAGGTAGACCGTGTGCTCTTGAAGGAAGAAGTCAGGCCTTCAGTCGTTCGTCACCCCCAAATCTTCTTGCCACATCTAGCCTAACAGTGGGAGTAAAAGGGGCCACTTCTGTAAGTACTCGCAGGTAATGAGCGGAACAGAAATGCGATCCGTGCAGAGAGCAACCACTATGCATAAATGATGCAACACAGTATCCCTCAGGTATCTGTTGCATACCCACTCTGCAGCAAGCACTTTTCCAGGTGCTGGAGACACACAAACCGGGAGGAAGAAAACACAGGCGATTCCTGTCCTATACCTCGTACAGTCCTGAGAGGGAGACTTTGCCTTGTGAGCGCTCTAAGTGTTACAGAAACAGGGCTGCTACCGGTCCCAGGACGGAAGAACCTCAGGCAACCCTCAGTTGTTGGACTGAATCACAGGATATTACAGCTGGATGAAAACTTAGAAGTTGTCCTCCTTAATTTCCTGGCAAAACTTCTGATTACGTTCCAGCGTGGTCTCTCTCTCCCCCCACCGGTTCTAAGCATTGCCCCAGGAAGAAGGAACTCCTAAGAGGCTGGCTTCCTGCCGGCCTCCGACACGCCTCTCCCTCCAAGACGGCAGGAACCAGGACCACCACGCGTCCTCCCGAGAAGGGAGCCGCTGCACGTCTACACTCGGGACTAACTCCCCCGTCCAACACCGCGCAGCCCACACGCTGAACTCCCTCTTGTCTCCACGTCCTGGGCAAGCAACAAGCAAAAAACAGGGCTTCCACACTTCCCTGGCCCTGTCAATGACAAAATCCCAACACGGTTCTGGAAGATGTAACAACACAAAGTAAGCAGAGAGGGGGGCGGGCAGCCCTTCGGCCTCCAACGTGACAGGTGCCGAGGAAGCCCGCGCACGTACATGTGAGGCCGGACACCGCCCGCAACAGGTCAGCCGCCCGCCGGCTACACTCGCGGGGGGCCTTCCCCGGGTCGCCATGGGTGTGTCTGAGGCCGCACGCAGGCACTGATTCACAACTCTCTCCATGACAACCGGCTCCGACTCTGAGCCCGGCCGCGGCGGGGGCGACGAGGGCCCGGCGGTCCCAAACTTTCCGAACCCCAGCCCCGGGGTCCCCGGTTCCGCCTCCTCCCGGTCTCAGGCTGCCGCGTCCGACACAGACTGCGGGGCGGCTGAGAGAACTCGGGCTTCCCTTCAGTCTTCTGTTTGGGAGCCCCCCACCCCCAGTTACCTCCTTCCCACCTCCCTTTCCAGGACTCCCGCCTCCCCGAGCGCCGGGGCCCAGAAACTGACCCTCGTCAGCCCCCGTCCCCAGCCCTTCCCCGCCCCCCGGAAAAAAGCGGCGGAGGGGCGTGGAGCGGCGCGCGCGGGTACGGTGGGGGCGCGCGCCCCCGGGCCCGCGCAGCAGGTGCGGCCAGGCCCCACCTCCCCTACGAGGCCCCGGCTACTCACCCCAACGATGTTCCTCAGCGACCTAGCCGCCCGCACAGACGCCTCTTCCGCCTGCTGCACGCGCGCCTCGTAGCCACCGCCCCCTCGGCCGCTGCCGTCGCCGCCGTCCTCGCCGCCGCCGCCGCCGCCGCGGCGCGCGCCCGCTCTCACGCACAGCGCCGTGGCCGCGCACGCGCCTCTGCGCGCTGGCGTCACTTAGCAACCGATCGACCGCGGGCCGGCGAGTCCCAGGGTTTAGGGCCCCGGGGAGAACTTGGGCGGGTTCCGCCGCTTTCCCCCCTCAGCGGCCCGACCTGCTGGCCCTCCCGAGCAAGGGCCCAGGGCGTGGCTGCCCTTCCCGCACCTGGCTGCGGGAGAGTCGCGTCAGCCCACGTCACTGTATGGCGTCACCGGGCACGTCACTGCGGATGGCAAGGTCCGGGCGCCTGTGGTGGCGAGAGCGGTGGCCTCGTCCAGACTGGCGCGGGCCGGATGGGCAGCTTCTGCCGGGTGCAGGATGGGTCTGGGTGCGCGGTTGTCGAGGGCTGCTGGGGGCGTGACGAACCGAGCCATGCTCGTCCAGTCTACACTGGAAAGTTGCGAAGCTAAAGCAGATTAATATGGGAAAAGACGCTTTGTAAAGCGTAACGCCCACCAGACTTGACAGTGTCTTTCTCTTACAAGAAGGCCGTGGGGCGAGAGCAATGAGGAACACATTGGAACAATGGCGTTAGTGAATCTGGGTGCAAATGCGACTCTGGGTGATGTTGGCAAGTCCGTCCCCCTAGGGCCTTGGGCAAGCTGGGGCACCGGGGTGCGGGAGTGGGGGCGAAGCTGGGAAGGACTTAGTTCCAGGCAAGGGAAACTTCGTGAACAGGACGTGGGAATGGACATGGGGCAGGGAGACTCCAGACAAGGTGGGGTAAGAACTTCAGCGGTGGGAACGTGGAAGAGGGGCTAGATGTGGGTAGGTCTGACTGCATTGAGAAGTGAGCAGCCAGCTGTCCAGTGCGGGTGCTGGGGTTGGTGGTAGTGAGGTTTAGTAAGATCAGAAGGCCGGGTTATCCACAGGTGTGTACCTTTCTAAATAGCGGTGGACACTCCTAAGGAGGATGGTCAGATTGTGCCGGCCATGATGATGAGATCAAATGCGGGCACATTTGTTGGGGAGACGCTTATTCTGCACCCGCAGTGTCTCCTTCCGTGTGGAATGGCATCATTAGAACAACCCCAGCTGTTCCCTGTACCTGTGCCCACCCAGGAGGGTGGAGTGACTTCCTGACTGATGAACTGAAAAGGAGAAAGGGCATGTGAACTCCATGCCATTCTTTTTCTCATCAAAGAGGGAACTGCCCTGGTTCCTCCTCTGCTGCTTTGGGGTGAGGGTGCTTGGTGCAGGGCTACAAAGCCAGTAAACCTGTTTAATTCCAGCGTGCAGCATTAGGAAATCCTCGCCATAGGTGATGGCCATCTTTGTCCTGTTGTACAGAATAATGCTTCCCACTGACCCCCTGCCCGTGATACCCATATTCTGAGCTCTAGAACCTGTTCCCTTACTTGGCAAGGGGAACTTTACAGATGCGATTAAATTAAGGCTCTGAGGCAATTATCCTGGATCACCGGACTGGAAGCGGAGGGAGAGAATGGGAACAGATGTAAGGATGGAAGCAGAGGAGAGAGAGAGAAATTTGAAAATGAGACACTGTTGGCCTCCAAATGGACCCAAGGAATGCAGGCAGCCTTATGGGGGTGGGGACACGTTTTTCTGCCAAGGGCCATGTGGATATTTATAACATCATGCCTGGGCCATAGGCAATTATCAGCTTAAAAATTCACCTGCTGTAGACTTAGTGGATTTCAGGTCTCCCCTGTCCTTGCCTTGGCAGCACCAGACCAGTTGATTTCATGGGCCTTATACTGCCTGCAGTTCAGATGTTCTCCACCCCTGCTAGAAGGTAGACAGAGCAAGAAAACGGATTCTTCCCTAGAGCTCCCAGAAGGAACACAGCCCTGACCACATCTCCACGGCCAGACTCACCTTGAGAGTTATAAGCTAATAAATTTGTATTGGTTAAAGTCACTAAGCTTGTGGTAATTTGTTGCAACAGCAAAAGGAAACTAATACAGTCAGTAATAAAAAGTAATTGGTTTCCTGCAACATTCTCTTTTATCAGGAAAAGAAGGGTACCACTTTTTGGGCCCCTTCAGAGATGATAGCAATGTGGTGGTGACTTGATTGACAGCACCTCCACAGCCAGAGGGAACGCCCCATATATAGTCAAATTATCCAAAAATGAGAAAAGTTGAGTTAAAATAAAAGCAGATCTGGAGAACACTAACCCATGTAATGGATATTTTAAGCCCTAAGCATAGATGAGATTGATCAGGGAGAAAATATAGAAGGAATAATGAGTAGAAAGGATAGAGCCCCCTGGGACCCACTTTATTTGAAAGAGTTACAGCAGAGAAAGGTCTTATATCCACTGGTTTAATCCCCAAGTGGCCAATCTGAAGCCAAGAGCCAGGAGATTCTTCCGGGTCTCCCATGTGAGTGCAGAGGCCCAAGCACTTGGGCCATCTTCTGCTGCTTTCCCAGGCCATCTGCAGGGAGCTGGATGAGAAGTGAAGCAGCCAGCCCTGAAACCGGCACCCATATGGGATGCTGGCACTGCAAGGTGGAGGCTCAGCCTACAGCACCAGCCCCAGAATGCACCAACTTTGAAAGCAGGTGGAGAGTGACCAGAAGCCCACAAAGTTTGAGAAAGAGTGGCGAGAAAGAGTGGCAAGGAAGATGAAAGGAGAATGAGGTGAATGTAGTGCCTTGGAAGTCAAGGTAGGAAAGACGTGCAAGATGGAAGGGGATCCATGGAGCTAGAAACAACAAATAGTTCAAGTATATCTAGGGCTAGAAAGCACTGACTGGATTTAGCAAAAGAATGATTAGTGTGGGGCTGGTGCTGTGGCATAGCAGGTAAAGCCACCACCTTCAATGCTGGCATCCCATATGGGTGCCAATTTGAGTCCCGGCTTCTCCACTTCCAATCCAGCTCTCTGCTATGGCCTAGGAAAGCAGTAGATGGCCCAGGTGCTTGGGCCCCTGCACCCTGTGGGAGACTGGAAGAAGCTCCTGGCTTCAGATTGGCCCAGTTGCAGCTGTTGCAGCCACTTGGAGAGTGAACCAGCAGATGGAAAACTTTTTTCTCTGTCTCTCTGCCTTTCAAATAAATAATAAATATATCTTTAAAAAAAAAAAAAAAGAATGATGGGTGACAGCAATAGCAACTTCAGTGGGTAGCGGAGGCAGACGCCAAATCACTGGGTCTACAAAGCAGATCAGTGTAGTGGATTGGCCTCTGGCTGGGCTGATGGGAGTGGGATGTTCTAGTCTCAGTCCTGGCCATTGACTAGCTAGATAACCTTGGGCAAATCACTCAATTTTCCAGGTTTTAGCTTTACCATCTGTCAAAGGAGAGGCTCGGGCTGAGTCTATAATTTTCACATTAATTCTTAGATGATCCTACTAACTTTATATTATGTTATTTTACCCGTAACTGCACCTTCCAAATCCTACCCAGATCACTTCACCAAACATTAAGAGTCAGTACATATGTGCCAGTTTGGAGAGGGAGAAACACATAAGTATTATTTGTTGCCATATGTAAGGTATAAATGTACTGTAATGATAACAGAATCTGCAGGAGGTGACATGAGGGCTATATAAAGGGATACAGTTGAGGGATCTATCAGGTGTACCTAATGGAAGTTAAGGAGCTGTCCTTACCTGCACTGGGTAGGTACTGTATACCTCAGAAGTGAGCAGGAGTTACCAGGGTGTATCTCCACAGGGACAAAAAAACCAGGAGCACTGTGCTGAGCTGGTGGTGCCACTTACTACCCTCCAGGTAGTCTTGTTTTCATCTGAAGGAATATTTATGTATAGTTATTTCTAAACTATAACTGTTTATTTGAAAAAAAAATGGCCACAAATAAAAGTTAAATGCAAGAGTAATTGATTTATCTTCGCAGCAGATCCAAAAGGAAACATATTTATTGTTGTAAATGCCGTGCTGTAGCACATTTGCTTATCTAGTCCTCATAGATCATCTCCTTTAATTTTGCAGACACTGGATTACTGTATCGACCACTGACATTGTATCTCAGTTTCAGCAGGTAACGCTGCCCAGGGTCATAAAGCAGTTCAGCAGTAGAAGAAGATTTAGACCCAGCACAGGCTTTGTCTCTCCAGGAAACCTTCCCTCAGGCTCTTCGTTGATTTAAGTGCCCTTCCTCTGCAATTATGGACAGAACACGTACATATATATTTGACCACTTCTGCAGTCATACTGGGGCTTACTATGTGCCAGCCGCATGGTGTGTGTGTTACCGCATTTCAATCTGAGGTAGGTGATATTATTAATCACATTAATCATTAGCCTCTGAAGTAGGTGATCTTATTAATCACAATATTTTTAATAAATCAAGCAAAGACACAGAAAGGTTAACTAATTCCTCAAGGTCACACGGTTAATAAATGATGAAGACGGCATTCAGATCCAGGTAGCTGGGGCTTAGAGTTCATGCTGTTAACCCCCAGAGGGCCAGCTTCACACCGTGTACCCTCTGCTGACATTGAGGGATTCTAGAAGACACGGCCCACAGAACTCGCTGGTGCATTTACCATAGGACTGTGTGTGTGACAGCACTCCGTGTTCCTTGTATGAATACAGGAGAATTTTCTCTCAGAGTCAGAAGTCGTGAAACATTTGACTACCCTTGAGTAACAGATGTGTTTTCTTTTTATAAGTAATGTGTATTACATAACTAGCTGCTTTTTTTCCCTTTTCGCTTTGACTGCCAAGACGCTGTGGGTAAATTCGTTGGCTGAGCATTTGTAACTGGGTGTTTTGGCCTGCATAGCACACTGTTAGAAATTTTTCAAAATAAATAAGGGGAAAAGTAATCTAATTCTGGTCTTTATTTTATAAATTGTGAACATGTATACTTTTACAGATAGAAACAATAAATTGTGCTTTTAAAAGAAAGATTGTAGCTTCAAATGATTTCTCATGCTTTGACTCTGCAGATACAAAGTAGTTTCAGGTTAAGTTGCTTGAGTTAAACATAGAGTCCCAGTTCTTAGAAAACTAGGACTCGAGCTTGAAAGTCCAGATCAATAGAACTGCTGCTCAGGCAGATCAGAAAGTATTTCATGGCCTATAAAATAGCCAAGTTGTGGCCCTTCTTGCTTTATCCTGTATTTAAATAATTTGAAACCATTTTTAGATACCTAGATATCTTTTCCTGAATAAAAAAAAAAAAAGAAGAAGAAATTTCATTATCGGCCTGGGAAAGCAGTAGAAAATGGCCCAAATGCTTGGGCCCCTGCACCCATGTGGGAGACCCAGAAGAAGCTCCTGAATTTGGATGGGACCAGCTCCGGCTGTTGCAGCCACTTGGGGAGTGAACCAGCAAATGGAAGACCTTTCTCTCTGTCTCTCCTTCTCTCTGTAACTCTATCTCTCAAATAAATAAGTAAAATCTGTAAAAAGTCCGTTGTCTTCCTGTATGCTAATGATACTTTATTTTGATGAATTTTAATATGTAGTTGATTTTGTTCATTTGTCAGAAAGAATGAATTGAGATCATCTGTTACAAACTAAAATGATTATTTCAGAGTATGTCCTTGAATTCCATTGACTTAGATCCGGCCACTAAATATCAGATTAATTTCTTAATGTTTTGCAAGTAACTCTTTCAGATGGATTTATAGGCCAGCTACTTTGCTAAAAGCCAGACATTTCCTGAGAGCATTATTCAAGTTTTTCCGTAGTCAGACTGAGCAACTAATAGATTATTTGCAAATTGTTCAGTCCAAGCCCTCATTCTCCAGCAGAGCAGTGCAGTGCGGGAACAAAGCCCAGGCAGGTGGGCTTGCGTTCTGGACTCGGCCCAGCAGGCTGTGGCCCTGTGGGCTGAGCCGCCAGGTGTGCCAGATGTGCAATCTATTGATCTCTAACTGTGGCAACTGCTGTAGACTTCAGGAAAAAGACAAAAAAGTCAGTCTGTGGGTTTGCAGACCTTCTGCTCCTCTGGGTAAAAATTGATAATCTTGAACACTTGCCTTTTTTTTTTTTTTTTTTTTTTTTTTTTTTGAGGAAAATCCTGGATTGCCTGTAAGGGCTCCTTCCTTCCACTACCATGTGAGAGGAATGTCTTTATTTAGGTGAGAAACTTAATGGATGACTCACTCATCACAAGAGGCTGTCAGCCCCCTACCATCTGCTGATCAGATTCCTGAGTTCCAAACAATGTGTGGAAACAGATTTCAAAACATTCCTAGACAATAGAATTAAAAGATAAATTTAATCTGTGCATAGTCTGAAGGTCCCTTGTACCTGCCCTCGGTAATCCACACTGTATTAGCTGATCCATCAGAAAACCACAGACCTGACCCCCACGGAAA
Organism: Oryctolagus cuniculus; assembly: GCF_051225735.1. NCBI lineage: Eukaryota > Metazoa > Chordata > Mammalia > Lagomorpha > Leporidae > Oryctolagus > Oryctolagus cuniculus. Next base: position 130,967,571 of record NC_142871.1, on the reverse strand, counting down.
CCTTAACCACCTCCTGCCAACACTGTTTTACTGACTTGTGTTGTGAGTGCTGTGTCCTCTGCGTGCGCTAAGGGATTCTAGAAGAGAATGTGCCACGACACTCACTGGTACACTTACCACAGGACTGCTACTGGGTGCTGATCACCTGTATTCCCTACGGGAAATCCCATGAAAGGGTTCTCCTTTAGAACCAAGCATCGTGAAGTGCTTGCTACCCTTGAGTAACTGATGTGTCTTTAGTACAGACAAGCCAATTATATAATTCAATGTATTTCCCTTTTCACTTCGGCTGCCATTAAGCTCTGAGTCAAACTTGTGACTCAATTTTAGCACCTGGGTAGGAACCTAGAGTCTGTGTATCTGCATTCTAATTTGCCCTCTGCTCTGCCCTTCTATTTAAATAAGTGTTTTTCTTTTGTCTGATTTATCTATACATTTCTGTGTTCTGTGTGTAATTGTTCTACCCACCTCAACTGAAGGGGGCAACCTCAAATGAAGGGGCGACTGACAGAACAGGAGAAATTATTTGCAAACTATGCAATTGATAATTAATAACCAGACAATATAAAGAAAGAAACACCACCACAACAAAACAACCCAGTGAAGAAATGGACAAAGGACTTAAACAGGCGTTTCTCAAAAGAGGAAATCCAAATGGCCAATGGACAAATGAGAAAATGCTCAGGATCGCTAACTATCAGGGCAACGCGAATCAAAACCACAATAAGGTTTCACCTCACCCCCATTAGAATGGCTTTCATACAGAAATCAGCAAACAAAAATGCTGGCGAGGATGTAGGGAAAAAGATACCCTAAACCACTGTTGGTATAGCCACTGTAGAAGATAGTATGGAGATACCTCAGAAACCAGAATATAGACCTACCATATGACCCAGCCATCCCTGGGAATCTACCCAAAGGAAATGAAATCAGCATATGAAAGAGTTATCTGTACTCTCATGTTCATTGCAGCTCAATTCATGGAAAACTATGCAGTGGTAAAAAAAAAATGAAATCCTATCGTTTGTAACAAAATGGATGAAATTATCATACTTAATGGAATAAGCCTGTCCCAAAAGGACAAATACCATAAGTTCTCCCTGATCGGTGATAGCTAACAGAGTACATGAAAGGTAATCTATAGAAGTGAGATTGACACTTCGAGATGCAATGACTTTGAATAGCCTTTGTCTCGAATGTTGAGAAAGAGTTTTTTCTTACTATTTGTTGAACACTTTACTTAGTATAGAGTTAATCGTATGTGTATAAAGTTCATTAAAAATAGATCTTAGTAAAAAATAAGAATGAGAACAGGAGAAGGAGGAGGAAGAGGAGTGGGAGTGTGGGTGGGTGGGTAGGTATGGTGGGAAGAATTACTGTGTTCCTAAAATTGTACTTAGGAAATGAAACCTTAAATGTTTCTGGAGAGAAAAAAAGTTGTCTTTGAAAAAGGCTAGGAAAATGGTAAATATGCTCATGCTAACTATATTATGCCTAGTTCCTGGTCCTCACTTCAGGCAAAAATTAAAACTTAGGGGCTGGCACTGTGGTGTAGCAGGTAAAGCCTCCACCTGGGGGCCAGTTCTACTCCCAGCTGCTCCTCTTCCGAGCCAGCTCTCTGCTGTGGCCTAGGAAAGCAGTAGAAGATGGCCCAAGTCCTTGGGCCCCTGCACCCGTGTGGGAGACCTTGAAGAAGCTCCTGGCTCCTGGCTTCAGATCATCACAGCTCCAGCTGTTGCAGCTATGTGGGGAGTGAACCAGTAGATGGAAGACTTCTCTCTGTCTCTGCCTCTCTGTAACTCTGCCTTTCAAATAAATAAATAAATCTTCAAAAAATTAAAACTTATACACCGTTTCATGCTGATAAGATTGTATCTTGTTTATGAGTTCTTCAGAGTCTTACATAAGGTAAACAGAGCTATAACAATGAATTGTCTTATAAGAAATGTTGTTACTACAACTCTGCAGAATGTCACTCTTTTTTTATTTTTAAAAAGATTTATTTATTTATTTATTTGAAAGGCAGAATTACAGAGAGGCAGAGGCAGAGAGAGAGAGAGAGAGAGAGAGTCTTCCATCCGCTGGTTCACTCCCCTAAATGGCTGCAACTGCCGGGGCCATGCTGATCCGGAGCCAGGAGCCAGGAGCCAGGAGCTTCTTCTGGGTCTCTCACATGGGTGCAGGGGTCCAAGCACCTGGGCCATCTTCTACTGTTTTCCCAGGCCATAGCAGAGAGCTGGATTGGAAGTGGAGCAGCCGGGACTCAAACCAGCACCCATATGGGATGCTGGCACTGCAGGCGGCAGCTTTTACCTACTACAGCAAAGCGGCAGCCCCTAGAATGTCACTCTTTGACCTTGGCTTGTTTTCTTTTGAGAGAGATGGCTAAGTGATGTAACGGTGGACAAGCCTAGGTGAGAAACTTCAAGTTCCAAGCTCTCCACTTAGTTCATTTTCTCACAATATCTCAGTTCTCTTCTATCTCATCTAAATCACACTGTAGTTTCCATCTCATGTATTAAAGATCCCATTGTATTTGCTAGTGCATTTATTTCCACATGTACACCTTTGAAGGTACAAGGAATATTCTCAGGCAGGATTCCTTGTTTGTTTGTTTTTTAAGATTTATTTTATTTATTTGAAAAGCAGAGTTAGAGAGAGACAGAGACAGAGAGAGGTCTTCCATCCACTGGTTCCACTCCCCAAATGGCCACAGCAATCACAGCTGGGCCAGATTGAAGCCAAGAGCCAGGAAGGAGCTTTTTCCAAGTCTGTCACTTGGGTACAGGGGCCCAAGCACTTGGACCATCCTCCACTGCTGTCCCAGACACATTAGCAGGGAGCTGGCTCAGAAGCGGAGCAGCCAAGATACAAACCAACGCCCATATGGGATGCTGGAGTTACAGGCACCAGCCCCTCATTGTTTTAATGCATCTTTTCTATTTGCTAAACTGACAGCAGAGAGCTAACTGAGTGCCATGACTATTCTTAGGTATTGTCATTACTGGTGTTTCTATGGTTTGATATTTTAATCCTATGTTCATTTTGGAACTGGGACAGTAAATCTGCTTTGTAAATTCATGGTAAACATTTAAGATACACCACAATTTTTATACTCCTTTCCTTAGGCCTCTCTTCAGTTCTTGTTGTATCAGGAACCTTCAAAATGGAAATAGCCTATGCTTATTTCCTTTCTCAGTTTTCATTTACTGAGTTACTTTATGCCAGGTAGAAAGAATGCAGGGATTGAAGATGGCATTTTTGCTCTCAAGGAACAGAGTTTAAATTGCAGTGTCTCAGATGGTAGCCTCTAGCCAATGTGGCTGTTTCTCTTCAATTTAATTGTTGGGGCTGTGGTGCCGGGGTTAATGCCCTCGCCTGAAGCGCCGGCATCCCATGTGGGCACCGGTTCTAGTCCCGGCTGTCCTCTTACAATCCAGCTCTCTGCTATGGCCTGGGATGGCAGTGGAGGATGGCCTAAGTCCTTGGGCCCCTACACACAAGTGGGACCTGGAGGAAGCTCCTGGCTCCTGGCTTCGGATCAGCACGCAGCTCTAGCCATTGTGGCCAATTGGGGAGTGAACCATCGGATGGAAGACCTCTCTCTTTCTCTCTCTCTCTCTCTCTCTCTCTCTGCCTCTCCTCTCTCTGTGTAACTCTGACTTTCAAATAAATAAATAGATACTTTAAAAATTATTTAATTATTTATTCATTAGAGAGAGAGAGAGCCCACTCCATCCACTGATTCACTTTTTTTTTTTTTTTTTTTTTTTTTTGGACAGGCAGAGTTAGACAGTGAGAGAGAGAGAGACAGAGAGAAAGGTCTTCCTTCCATTGGTTCACCCCCCAAATGGCTGCTACGGCCGGCACACTGCGCTGATCCAAAGCCAGGAGCCAGGTGCTTCTCCTGGTCTCCCATGGGGTGCAGGGCCCAAGCACTTGGGCCATCCTCCACTGCCCTCCCGGGCCACAGCAGAAAGCTGGACTGGAAGAGGAGCATCCAGGACAGAACCAGCGCCCCAAACAGGACTAGAACCTGGAGTGCCGGCGTTGCAGGTGGAGGATTAGCTTAGTGAGCCATGGTGCTGGCCCACTGATTCACTTTTCAACTGCCTGCAATGCCCTGGGCTAGGTTGAGACTAATGCCAGGAGTTGGGAATGCAATACTGGTCTTCCACATGGGTAGCAGTAACCCAACTACTTAATCCATCACCACTGCCTCCCAGTGTCTGCTTTAGCAGGAAGCTGGAGTCAGGCACTGCAGGCAGGATTTGAACACAGGTACTCTGATAATGGGATATGGGCATCTTACCAGTATATTAACCACAAGGCTAAATGCCACCCCCTTGCTATTTTAATTTCAACTATGCTATAAAGTTTCTTGGTCACACTAATCACATTTCAAGAACAAAATAGCCACAACAAAATGCTACTGTGATGGACAGAGCATTTCTACCACTGCAGAATTTCTATGCATTGTCAAGCCGTGTAAGAATCAGACAAGGCAGGGCAAGGTAATTTCAAACTGAGAAAAAGATATGAACTGTAAATAGAGAATCACTTGGTGGGAGCATGTTAATTTCTACTGGCTGAAATTCTCATCTGACAGGTGCCAGGGGAGTCTGCAGTTTGCTTGCTGGGTTGCTTGAATTTGTATTTTCCTTTTTAAATTTAGAGGCAGATTCTGTTCACTGGTTCATTCCCCAAATGCCCACAACAGCTGAAGCCAAAAGTCAGGAATCTAATACACATATCCCACATGGTTGGCAGGGACCCAAGTGTTTGAGCCATTACCTGATGCCTCCCAGTGTGTGTATTAGCAGGAATTTGGAATCAAGAGCCAGACAGGGTCTCAAGCCTAGGAATTTTGATATAGGATACTGGCATCTAAACCACTAAGCCAAGCATTGGCCACAAGTCTGTATTGTTGTTGTTTTAAGATTTACTTATTAATTTAAAAAGCAAAGAATTATGGAGAGAGAGGAGGGCATGGGAGAGAGAGAGAGATCTTCTATCCACTGGTTCACTCCCCACATGGCCGCAATGGTCAGGGCTGGGCTAGGCAGAAACCAGGAGCCAGGAGCTTCATCCAGGTCTCCCTCGTAGGTACAGGGGCCCAAGAACTTGGGCCATGTTCCAATGCTTTCCCAGGAACACCAGCAGGGAGCTAGATTGGAAGTGGAGCAGCTAGGACTCATCTGGGATGAGTCCATATGGGATGCCCATGCCGCAAGGTGAAGTCTTAGCCTGCTATGCCACCCCAGTCTGTGTTTCTAACAGATCCCACAGATGGTTCTGACGAAGAAGGTATATGGAATACACTGAGACAACTCAACATAAGACGAATAGGAATAGCCCTGGAGGGTGGTTTTGAGCTTCCTACCTTTTAAATGCCATCTGGGTGCTTGAGCCAATTTCAGTTGGCCTTGGCAACTGTGGCTATATTTATACCTAAAGTGCTATGAAGCATTTTAGAATTGTAATATGTCTTATAATCAAAGACTCTAGGTAGGCCGGCGCCCCAGCTCACTAGGCTAATCCTCTGCCTTGTGGCGCTGGCACACCGGGTTCTAGTCCTGGTCGGGGAGCCGGATTCTGTCCCGGTTGCCCCTCTTCCAGGCCAGCTCTCTGCTGTGGCCAGGGAGTGCAGTGGAGGATGGCCCAAGTGCTTAGGCCCTACACCCCATGGGAGACCAGGAGAAGTACCTGGCTCCTGCCATCAGATCAGCGCGGTGCGTCGGCCACAGTGTGCTGGCCGCGGCAGCCATTGGAGGGTGAACCAACGGCAAAGGAAGACCTTTCTCTCTGTCTCTCTCTCTCTCACTGTCCACTCTGCCTGTCAAAAAATTAAAAAAAAAAAAAAAAGACTCTAGGTGTCTTTAATCTGTCACATGCAATTTGAGCACCAGGAAAGGATATGTGATGGTGTTATTCAAAACAGGCTAGGTTATGCAACAGTAAAGAAAAAAAATTAAACTCCAAAATATCAGTGTCTTTTTCCAGGAAGGAATAAAGAACTCTGGAGCGTCTCACGCTAACAATTAAATTCTCCAATCCAGAAGTGACAGGCCTCACTTTGAGTCACAGAAGCAACCAGAGGGAGTCAGAAAGTGTAGTCCTACTGTGTGTGGCAGAGGAGAAGGACCAGACGAGGGGAGCAGCACCAGTGCTTGCCGCAGGGATGGCAGAGGAAACCTGCCGATCGTGCTGCAAGGCAGGTGGGAGCTCCAGACACAGAGCGTGGAGAAGGGCAGAGAAGGATCAGGATGAGCTTCAGAAAACTCCTTGTCTTCCACAAAGGAGTCAAGAAGAAATGACTAAACACAGGGCTGGCGCCGCGGCTCACTAGGCTAATCCTACGCCTGCGGCACTGGCACCCCGGGTTCTAGTCCCGGTCGGGGTGCTGGATTCTGTCCCGGTTGCCCCTCTTCCAGGCCAGCTCTCTGCTGTGGCCCAGGAGTGCAGTGGAGGATGGCCCAGGTGCTTGGGCCCTGAACCCCATGGGAGACCAGGAGAAGTACCTGGCTCCTGGCTTCGGATCAGCGCGGTGCGTCGCAGCGGCCATTGGAGGGTGAACCAGCGATAAAAGGAAGACCTTTCTCTCTGTCTCTCTCTCTCTCACTGTCCACTCTGCCTGTCAAAAAAAAAAAAAACAAAAAAAAAAAAAACAAAAAAACACAACACTCTTTTTTTAATGAATGGCCCTGTGATTGATTTTGGCCACTGAAACGTGAGCAAAACTATTGTGTGACAGCTGAAGCTGTGATGCCCTGTGTTCTGCCGAGATGACCAGCTGTGCTGCCAGCTGCAGCTAAGACCCTTAGTGTCCACGTAGCGTAAGGAGAAACACAGCTTTGCTGTTGAGGGATCTCTTGTTACCACAGCACAACCTAGCCCAGACCACTGACCCTATGTGGATTCTCCCAGCCTCTGAGTGCAGGGTACCACCAAGAGCCAACAGACAGTGGTGGATTAGAATTCAATATAAGGTAAAACGTCTGTTCCGAAATACTGCGTTAGAAGAATTTTTAAATGGGGCTTCCTGATGGAGGCCTGGCGGAGAAAGTAGTTGGATTCTCAGGGTTGTTTAGATGTGAGTAGGAAGGGGAAACCCTGTCCCAGTTTAATGAAAGGAGAGTAAAATCAAACACCGGCTGAAAGACTAGAGAAATAGTTCTAAAACCTATGACAGAAAAGGGTTAAAATGAGTAATCCAAAAGGAAATAATGGAGAAAGAAACTAAATAGGCATTGCATAATAAAAATTAAAAATTGCAAAAAAAATATGGAAAGGTGCTCAACTTCCTTTGTCCTCAGGGAAAGTCAAAGCAGATGGGAGTGTGAGCTTTTACAGTTTTCTTGGAAAGTAACCTGACGGTATCTACTAAAACTAAAAATGCACTTCCCCAAAGACCCTCCTAAGAGTCTATTCTCCCCTCCCTGTAAAAAAAAAAAAAATGTAAAACACAGACACACATGGACAAGGTTATTTACTGCAGCACTGCTTGCAATAAAAAGTTGGAAACAGGCCAGCGCCGCGGCTCACTAGGTTAATCCTCCACCTAGCAGCGCCGGCACACCGGGTTCTAGTCCCGGTCGGGGCGCCAGATTCTGTCCCGGTTGCCCCTCTTCCAGGCCAGCTCTCTGCTGTGGCCAGGGAGTGCAGTGGAGGATGGCCCAAGTGCTTGGTCCCTGCACCCCATGGGAGACCAGGAGAAGCACCTGGCTCCTGCCTTCGGATCAGCACAGTGTGCCGGCCGCAGTGCGCCAGCTGTGGCGGCCATTGGAGGGTGAACCAACGGCGAAAGGAAGACCTTTCTCTCTTTCTCTCTCTCTCACTATCCACTCTTCCTGTCACAAAAAAAAAAAAAAAAAAGTTGGAAACAACTAGAATATCCACTAATACGAGAAATAGAAAATGAACTATAAAGCATCCACACTGGGCAGGTCTTATGGAGCAGCGGGTTAAGCTGCCACTTGTGACACAAGCATCCCATATTGGAGAGCTGGTTTGAGTCCCAACTGTTCCACTTCTGCTCCAGCTACCTGCTAATGTACCTGGGATGGCAGTGGAAAATGGCCCTGCCACCCACACGGGAGACCAGAATGGAGTTCCTCGCTCTTGGCTTTGTCCTGCTTCAGCCCTGACTGTTGCAGCCACCTGGGGAGTGAGTCAGCAAATGGAAATCTCTCCCCGACCCCGGATCCTTTTTCTTTCCTTCTCTGTGTTGCTCTGACTTTCAAATAAAGAAATACATTTTCTTTAAAAACCCATATTATAAAATATTATTGTTACAAAAATAATGACAGCTATGGATATAATCCTGTATAGATGTAACTTATACACATATTAGAAGGCCAACAAAGTAAATTGCAGGATACTGTACAGAGCATGTCATGTTTGTAAAATGTAAACAAGGGAGAAAATGTCTTTTTAGTTTCCCATGACTGCTGTAATGAATTACCACAAAGTTGCCGACTTAAAACAACACACACTTCCTGTCTTACAGTTCTGGAGGCCAGAAATCCAAGGTTCCAGTAGCACCTGCCTGACATAAAGCTTCTAGCAGGGCCGTGCTTTCCCCGGAAACTGTAGGGGAGAATCCTTACTTGCCTTTTCAGTCCCTGGTGGCTGCCAGCATTCTTTTTCTTTTTTAAAAAGATTTACTTATTTGAAAGGCAGAGTTACAGAGAGAGAGGGAGAAAAAGAAAAAGAGAGAGAGAGAGAGAGAGGTCTTCCATCTGGGGCTTGCTCTGTGGTATAGCGGGTAATGCCTCTGCCTATAGTGCTGGCATTCCATGTGGGCGCTGGTTTGTGCCCTGGCTGCTCCACTTCTGGTCCAGCTCTCTGCTATGGCCTGGGAAGGCAGTGGAGGATGACCCAAGTCCTTGGACCCCTGCATCCATGTGGCAGACCTGGAGGAGGCTCCTGGCTCCTGGTTTCAGATCAGCACAGCTCCGGCTGTTGCAGCCGTCTGGGGAGTGAATCGGTAAATGGAAGACCTCTCTTTCTCTCTGCCTCTCCTTCTGTGTAACTCTGACTTTCAAATAAATAATAAACAAATCTTTTTTTTAAAAAAAGTCTTCCATCTGCTGATTCACTCCCCAAATGGCCACATAGCCAGGGCTGAACCAGGCCAAAGCCAGGAGCCAGGAGCTTCATCCAGGTCTCCCAAGTGGGTTGCAGGGGCCCATGTACTTCCTCTGCAGGACACAAACTGGCACCCACATGGGATGTTACCATTGCAGGTGGCGGCTTTACCCACTACAACACAACCCCTGCCCGGCATTCCTTCGCTGGAGTCACATGACTCCAGCTTGCCGTCATTGTCACCTTGCCTTTTCTTCTTTGTCCAGTCTCTCAGCTTTTCCTTACAAGAGCACATGCGATTGCATTTAGGAGCTGCCAGGATGATCTCCTCTCAGGATCCTCAGTCACATCTGCAGTGACCCCCTTTCCATATAAAATAACATTTACAGGTTCCAGAGGTTAGGCCTGACATCTGTGGGTGCCAGTAAGCCTGTCACAGTTTATGAATTTAGAGAATAGTGTCAAAAAGATGTTTACCAACTTGTTAACAGTTTCTCCAAGAGGGATGTCATTGGGGAAGGAGGGACAAATATTAACTTTTTTCCTATAGACTTGTTTAACTTGTTAAAAATAATAGAGTTAACATGCTTAAAAGAAGACAGAACAGCAGAGCAAACGCTTCAGGTAAACACAAACAGAAAGCAGAGGCGGCGGAAACACTGATTTCCTATGCAGTGGAATTCAAGGCCAACAGTGGAATACAGAAAAAGAGTATTTTATAAGTATAAAGAATCCCAGAAAATGAAGAAGACGTAACTGTTACCAAGTTTTAGGTACCACGAGGATTAGGGGCTGACTGGCACTGTGGTGAAGCAGGCGAAGCCACCACTGTGATGCCAGCATCCCACCCTGGAGTGCGGGGTTGACCCCTGGCTATGTTGCTTCTCGTCCACCTTCCTGCTAATGTGCCTGGGAAGGCAGAAAATGATGGCCCAAGTTCTTGAGTCCCTGCCACCCTGTGGGAGACCAGAGGGGGTTCCTGGCTCCTGGCTTCAGCCTGGCCTACTGCTAGCTGTCATGGCCACTGGGGAAGTGAGCCAGCGATGGAAGATCTCTGACTCTCCCTCTTTCTTTGTCCCTGTGTCTTTCTTTTTTTTAAGTTTTTTTTTTTTTTTTTTGACAGGTAGAGCTATAGACAGTGAGAGAGAGAGACAGAGAGAAAGGTCTTCCTTCCGTTGGTTCACTCCCCCAATGGCTGCTATGGCCAGCGCTGCGCTGATCTGAAGCCAGGAGCCAGGTGCTTCCTCCTGGTCTCCCATGTGGGTGCAGGGCCCAAGCACTTGGGCCATCCTCCACTGCCTTTCTGGGCCACAGCAGAGAGCTGGACTGGAAGAGGGGCAACCGGGACTAGAACCCGGTGCCCATATGGGATGCCGGTGCCACAGGCAGAGGATTAACCAAACGAGCCACGTGCCGGCTCCATGTCTCTGTGTCTTTCAAATACAGAAAGAAAGAAATCCTAAAAAGGAAAAAAAAAGTTTAGTAGCAAACCGTATAAGACAAATTTTTTTTTAATTACAAGGAGGTTTTCATAAACCTATTATTAGGAACCTTTAATACATGTTTTGTAGAATTTGATGCATCAAACAGACTAACAGTAAGGTTGTAGAAGATTTTAATTAAACCATCAGTGACCTTGATTTCATAATTTTAAATGGAACTTAGTATACTGAAACAGAAAATACATACTAATCATATCCAAGGAACACTCATAAAAATCAATCATATGCATATTCACAATGAAAGCTCCAACACAGTAATAGAACACACTATTTTCAGTGAAGCACTTGGTCATGTAGAATGATGACTACATATTCCAGTCATTCTTTCAGCTATGTGTGATCACGTGACTTAGCTTTAGCCAATGGGATATACTTGGAAGTCTTTCTTTTAAAAAAAAAAAAGATTTATTTATTTGAAAGACAGAGTTACAGAGAAAGGGAGACACACACAGAGAGAGAGAGAGAGAGAGAGAGGTCTTCCATCTGCTGTTTCACTCCCCAAATGGGTGCATTGGCCAGAGCTGAGCTGATCCAAAGCCAGAAGTTTCTTCCAGGTCTCTCATGTGGGTGCAGGGGCCCCTAGGCTTGGGCCATCCTTTGCTGCTTTCCCAGATGCATTAGCAGGGAGCTGGAACAGAAGTGGAGCAGCTGGGGCTCCAACCAGCACCCATATGGGATGACGGCACTGCAGGCCAGGGCTTTAACCTGCTGAGCCACACGCCTGGAAGTCTTTCTTTTCCTTTTCTTCTTTCTTGCTGGCCTGAATGTGTATGTGATGGTTAAAGTTTGAACAGCCCTATTTCATCATAAGATAAAAACCATATGCTATGAGGGGTGGTACAGCAAGATAGAAGTTTCCAGATCCCTGATGACTTTGGGAAGCTACTCCTCCATGTTTTAGACTGCCTACCTCCAGACTTATTTTATGTAAGAGAGAAATATATCGCTATTTTTAAAGGTACTTTTACTTTGCTCTTAATGTCACTTGCAACTAATCCTAATCCTAATAATCATTTTGGAGGATAATTTGGCATTATCTAGTGAAGATAGATAATGAAGAAGATAGATAATGAAGGTGGAATATGCCAAGACCTAGAAATTTCACTCCTATGGAGCAGGTGTTGTGCCACAGCAGGTTAAGCCATTACTTGGGATGCCTGTATCCCATATTTTGAGTCCTGGCTACTGTGCCTGTAATCAGCTTCCTCCCAATGCATTTTGGAAGGTAGAAAACTCAAGTGCTTGGGCCTCTTCCACTCATGGGGGAGACCCAAATTGAGTTCTTAGTGGACAAAGCCTCCCCGCCCCATATCCCCATCTCTGTTACTCTGCCTTTCGAGTAGATGGAAATAAATAAATAAGCCTGTATTTTTCCAAATGTCACTCATAGGTGTAGCTCCTGGATATAACCCTAGAAAGAGTTCTCCTATATCCATTCATGGAGACATATACAAGACTATTCATAGTAACTTCTAATAAGAAAAATATGAATAGTGTTAAATATCTAGTAGCAGAAGAATGGATAGTTTGTCATAATAAAGTAGTATACAGAGGGGATATGAATTAACTAGAATATATGTATCAATATGCACTAACCTCACAATATAATGTTGAGGGAGAAAAGCATGCTGTGGGGTGGACATTTGGCCTAGTAAGACTCCCACATCCCGCATGTGAGTACCTGGGTTCAATGCCCACCTCCAGTTCCTGATTCCAGCTTCCTGTTAGTGCACACCTTGAGGGATGCAGTGATGGCTTCAGTCTTTGGGTCCCAGCCATCCATGTATGGGACACCTGGATTGAGTTCCCAGATCCTGACTTTGGCCCTGGCCCAGCCCTGGCCATTGTGGGCATTTGGAGAGTGAACTGGCTGATGGGCACTCTCTCTCTCTCTCTGTAGATGAAAGTCCCCTGTTGAAAGTATGCAGTTTTGTGGTTTTTATCATGTACACAGGGTTGTGCAAACATCACCCGGATCTAATATAAAACATTTTCATCACCACAAAAAGAAACCCTATTCCCATGATCAGTCATTTCTCCTTCCCCACAACACCGTCCTCAGCCACAGGCTTAGACAGAGGGGGGTGGAGAGAGAGAGAGAGAGAGAGAGAGAGAGAGAGAGAGAGAAACAGATCTTCCATCTGCTAATTCACTCCCTAAATGGCTACAATGGCCAGAGGTAGGCGGATCCAAAGCTAGGAGCCAGGCACTTCATGTAGGTCTCCAATGTGGATGCAGAGGCCCAAGCACTTTGGCTATCTTCCACTGCCTTCCCTGGCCATTAGCAGGGAGCTGGATCAGAAGTGAAGCCCATATGGGATGCTGGCCCATATGGGATGCAAAGGCTTAGCCTACTATGTCATAGCGCCAGTCCCACTATCCCATCCTGACTGCATTGGTAATGATTTCTCACATGGATCTGATTGGCCCAGAGTCTTACACTAGTGAACCCTGGTCTTCCGCCTCGATTCATTTCCTTTTCTTTTGCACTCAGCATTTCTCTTCTGTTTTCAAAAGGAAGAGGAGAAGCAGGAGATACAACAGTTGGGAAGATAGGGTTAGCTTAGAATTAAGTAGGTACAGTTTCATGGAGTCAAAGGGAGAAACACTTCAAGGAAGGCCATTTTATCTGCTCCCTTGAATTAAACACATTCTGTTGTATGTTTTTTGAATGAGCAGATTGTTCTTTATTTAGTGGTCACTCCTACTCTGCATAAAGAGGTGAGCAACTTGGGCGAGCATGCTTTGTCTTGCTCTAACCTACCAAGAATTTCTTCTTCCATTTCCGTAGTTTACTTTAAAAAGTGTCTTAAGGCTGGCGCCATGGCTCACTTGGCTAATCCTCCGCCTGCAGTGCCGGCACCCCGGGTTCTAGTCCCGGTCGGGGCACCGGGTACTAGTCCCGGTTGCCCTTCTTCCAGTCCAGCTCTCTGCTGTGGCCCGGGAGGGCAGTGGAGGATGGCCCAAGTGCTTGGGCCCTGCACCCACAAGGGAGACCAGGAGAAACACCTGGCTCCTGGCTTCGGATCGACGCAGCGCCGGCCATAGCAGCCACTGGGGGAGTGAACCAACGGAAGGAAGACCTTTCTCTCTGTCTTTCTCTCACTGTCTCTCTCTCTCTCTCTCTCTCTCTCTCTCTTTTTCTCACTGTCTAACTCTGCCTGGCCAAAAAAAAAAAAAATGTGTCTTAAAAAATAAGCCTGACGTACACTAAGATGCACCAATAATCCCACAGCTTGCTGCATTTTCACAAAGCATACCCAGCTCAAGAAGAACCAATACCCTGAAGCCTCCTAGGGTCTCTCCCAGTTACTGTCTCTCCCCTCTCCTCCAAGGGAGCTTTTCCTGACTCCTCCGGTAACCGCTGTTCTGAGAAGTGAGCATAGCCTGTGGACACCACAAAGCCCACCAGTGACTCTGCTCCTCGTCCCATTACCGAAGCAATGAAGGAGGATGATGAGGACACGGTGTCACTGAGAACTCACTGGTGGCTCTGTCCCCCGGACAGCTGCTGGTAGGAGATGCTATCACAGCACTGAGCTGCCTGAAAGAAATGGGGATAAGAGGTCCCAAAATAACAGAGGCCAGGCACTTAACCTTCAGAAATAAGGTGAGTGCAATTATCATAATGACCCGTAAGGTCAAGGTGGCAATGGAGCCGGGGGAGGCTCGTGTGAAGAGAGCCGAGGGGAAGGTTAATGGAACACTGACTCCCTAGGGGAAAGTTGATGGGCAACCAGCAAAAGTGTTGCTCAATCTATACAGTCAAAAGAAATTTAGAATGGCTAGTGACAACCAGAAGATAGGATTTTAGATGTTTTCACTCTATGTTTGAAGAGACAAGGATATTTACCCTGACTGGTTGGCACCGATTCACCAACATACTCCCCTGTAAATTTTTATGTCGATTTAAAAAAAAAAAGATTGGATAGTGAAAAGACAGAATGCCATTGAGCCAATATATTTTTTTAATTCACCATTTCTTGGCCAGTTTCCAGACATAGGTGTGTTTTCAGACCCAGAATCCACTGACCGAGTGAGAGGCCAGGTTACCAGAAAGAATGACCCGGCCACACGGTAGCAAGCATGCCAGTCATGATTTCCTCCAATTCTCCCCCGCAGGGACTACAATCATTTACTAGGGTGCCTATATACCGGTGAAGGGGGGATGCCCAGCATTTATTTATTTATTTTTAAACTGTTGGATGTAAGGTTCAGGTTGTCACTGATTCATAGGACCCAAAGCATCATCAGGGACTCCCGATAAAGTGGGGTATGGGGGAGAGGAGTCAGGTAACAGAGTCCTGGCCCATGGTCCCGGTGACCATTCCCTCGGCTCTGTGTAATGGGGACTGACACCCCTTATATCTGACAGAGCAGCCACACTGGTGACTTGGCCTGTGGGGTGCATAAGAGTTAGGCTAGTGAGTTACCTCTGACACCCACCCTCCCCACCCTGACCAAGGGAGTAAATGAGGACCAACATCACCTCCCGGGAGGAAAGGCAGAGGTTACTGCCGACCTCAGCAGCTAAAGGGCACCGTTGTCTACATGCCAGCTTTGCCCTGGTGAATGCCTTCTCCTTCAGAGGCCAGGTCTGCATTTCCAAGGCGTTAACACAAATGTTTTTAGGAGGGCATAGATTTGAACTGCACGCCTTTACTGGGACCAAGAGCCCAAACCAACACAGCATTTAACAATAATAACCACTGAGCTTCGGTGCGTTACAGAAGGCCCTGTAGTCAGTTAACTGGTTAAGCTGCCAGGCTGGGGGCTAAGCTGTAGCCCACATCGCACCTCTGTTTTTTTGTAAATGATGTCCAATCATGGCACTGGCTTGAGTTCTCAGAACCTTCTTTGGTCCTGGGAGCTGCCTGACTTACCATTGTTGTTGTTTTGTTTCGTTCAAGCAATTCTACTAAATGTAATTGGGACTTGGTACCACTGGGACACAGATAGTTAACTTCAAATCTGATGGACTTGGGCATCCCCCAAAACCTGGTATTCTGCCATCCTGGCACTGACTTCCACAAGTGCCTCTCCCAGGACATACCAGACTGACAGAACCATATATTATAAATCATCGGCTGTAACAGCTGCCAAGAAGGGCTTTCTGGACATTCAAGCCCACCGTATCTCGGGCAACGAGGTGCTCTTCTGGCCTGCATGACCCCCTCCTGACAGGCCGCAGTGGCTCCAGTCCTACCTCAGCCTCCCCTGTGCTGTCCTTTTTGCAATAAAAGGCTTTTCTGCTTTAGCTGGTCTTGTCTCCTTCAGGCCCCAAATTCCTAAAACCTAACATAGGGAATTTTCCATTTTTTTAAAAATAAAAATATGTATTTGAAAGGCAGAAAGAGAGAGAGAGAGAAAGAGAGAGATCTTCCATGCACAGGTTCACTCCCCAAACAGACTCAAAGGCTAGGACTTGGTCAAGCTGAAGCCAAGAACCAGGAACACCAGCAGGGTCTCCCATGTGGGTGGCAGGAAAGCAATTACTGGACCCGCACCTGCTGCCTCCCAAGTGCATTCACAGGAAGCTGGATTGGAAGTGTGGAATAGCTGGGCCTTAAACCAGAGGGTGTGGGATAACAAGGCAGGTAGGTAGTGTAGGTCTGCTGAGCTAGAAGTCACAAGCCTGCTTGTGTCATTCTATCCTCCTACTTGTCTATTAAAACTGTCCTCTTCCTGGGATGCATTGGCTTCAACTGGGACTTGGGGGAAAGACGACATGAAAATGGATATTGAGGGGGCCAGTGCTGTGGCGTAGCAGGCTAAGCTTCTGTCTATGGCGCTGGCATCCTACTGGGCATGGGTTTGTGTCCCAGCTGCTTGTCTTCTGATCCAGCTCTCTGTTATGGCCTGGGAAAGCAGTAGAAGATGGCCCTGAGGTGAACCAGTGGATGTAAAACCTTTCTCTTTCCCTCTGTCTGTAACTCTACCTCTCAAATAAACAAAATCTTTAAAAAGAAAAGAAAAAAGAGATAAAATGGATATTAAGGTTGGCATTGTGGCCTCGCTGGTAAAGCCACCACCCATCCCATATGGGCAGCAATTCAAGTCTTGGCTTCTCCACTTTCGATCCAACGCCCTGCTGGTGCACCTGGGAAAGCAGCAGAAGATGGCCCCATACCCACAAGGGAGACTCGGATGAAGCTCCCAGCTCCTGGCTTCATTCAGCCTGGCCCATCCCCTGCCACTGCGGCCATTTGGGGAGTGAACCAGCAAATGGAAGACCTCTATCTCTGTAACTCTGCCTTTCAAATAAATAAATAAATCTTTTATTTTAAAAAAAGAAAATATGGACATTGAGCTCCATGTGGAATTATGGAGGTATTATAAAGTTCCCAAGTAGCTTCATGCCAGTAGAGGCACCCATACCTCATGAAAGGGACCAACAACCAGGGAGAGCTCTCTTTGGCAGCAGGCCAAGGCTGGAGGCGAGCCAGGAGGGAGCCCTGTCTCCCCTCCCCCACTCCTTTTCCTTTTGGGCACATCTTCCTGCCCACTCATGAAGGGTGTCTCTGTGTGGGGGCCAACCCATGCTCATGTGTGCGTTCACTTTCTCACCTTTTAAATAAAACTTATCATGTTGTGCATCTTTTTTTGTGCCAGCAGTAAGAATGCTTATCTTTGCACATGACAAGACTCTGGAATAAAAGCAAGTACCTGCTCTCTGTCCTCTTTCCACACACACACACACACACACACAGACACACACACACACACTGCAGGCAATTCCAACACCGGATATGGGCATCCCAAGCAGAGGCTTGACCTGCTGCTCCACAATGGCTGTCCCTAGGGAATTTTCCTTTTACCAATGGGATGGACAGCATTGCTATCTTGTCCCTAGGGGGTGGTGACACTTTCATGCCGTCTCACCGTGTGACATGACTAGACATGATGCACACTGGCCACACTGGCCCACTGAATTGATATTATTATGCTCATCCGACCGGATGAGCAGGAAATGGCAAATTTGTCAGAGGTCTTAGTAAGGCATCCAAATCCCAACATGAAGGGATCAACCATGCAGTGAGTCAGGAGCCCAACACATCCGTGACATTTCTAGGAATCTGGGATCTAGGGTCTGACAGATCATCCCCTCCAAAGTGGAGGACAGATTATAGAAACTGCCACCTTCCCTGAGGAGAGAGGAAGCACAGAACCTGGAAAACCTCTTGGGAGTGTGGGGCACCACGTTTCCCACGTGCTACTGCTGCACTGACTCGTGTTCTGAGTGCCACAGAAGGCTGCCTGCTGAGGGGAGCCCAAAGTAGCAAAGGGCCATGCAGCAGATGCGGGCACCAGTGTGAGAGTCTCCGTGGGCCCAAATGACCCAGCAGACGTTGTTTGAGGTAGATATTGTTAAATGAAAATTTATACGAGGCCATGAACTTGGACCTGACACTGCATGGGGACCAGCAGTCCACACCAATACAGAGTTTTGAGTTTAATCACAGTAACTGAGCTTTGTTCAGTTGTAGAAGGCACTGTAGCCAGTTAACTGATTAGGCTAAAAATAATTAAGTAGTTAAACTGTAACCAATTGGCTGGTTGGTTGACTAGGCTGTAGCCAATTAAGTTGTTTTCCATGTCTCACCTCCATTTTTCTATTAATGCTGTCTGATCCTGTCCTTGACTGTGGTTCCCAGGATCTGCCTGACTCTTGGATTGTTTTTGTTTTGTCTTGCTCCAGGTAAACCCTACTAAGTTTAATTGGTCTAAGGAATTTTCCTTTTAACACGGTGATAGGAAACATGCCAGGTGGGGTTTATGGCCAGCCCCAGGAGAACCACAATGTGGTCCTCCAGCATTCTGGAGCAAGGTGATGTCACTTGCAACAGAAAAGTATGTGCTATTCAAAACAAACCCAGAAACGTCCTCAGTGCTCCTGAGTCATAGTAGCGATGGCACCCTGTGCGGGTCATCTCAGCTTGGCAGGGGAGTACAAACTGAAATGGGGCTGGTGCTGCTCCTCCAGTGAGGGACCCTGCAGAGAGCAGAGAGGGGAAATCTCTCTAAGGGACGGAGTTAGTGTGGTGTGATGTGTGGAAAAAGGAATGCCCTGAAGAAAAACTATATAGTCAAGAGCAGGTGCTGAAGCCTTGGCTGGCTGATCAGGGGCTAAAATGAGAGAAGTTAGATGATCAGGAGCAAGGTGGAGAGAGAAAGAAGGACGTGGCTGGATCTATAACGAAGGACATGAAGTACGAGGATGTTGATATCACGCATTCACCACAAAGCCTCCCCCCACAAAAGGCACCACACAACCAGGAAGACAGGAGACTTGGCCAGTCTGGGGCATCAGCCACACAGCTGGCATGATGGACAACATAAATGAACTGGTCCCAGAGGCAGACATGAGAGCTAGGCGTGGGTCCAGCAGCATCAACTGCCACCTGCTGATATGTCTACTGCCACTCAGCGCCACCAACCTGCCAGCAGCAGAGACCAATGCCGAGCCCTTGCTATGACACCGTCCCTTGAGGAGATCAGTCATCCCCATGGTGGAAAGTGGATTTCACAGAACGTGGCCCATGTTTAGGCACACTAATTCATCTTGCTCTAATCAACATGCATTCCGGGTACATGCTGCATCAGTGTCTCCAAGGGTGAAGGAGTGGGGAGCTTCTGGCCAACGGGCCGAAAGAAGTGTGCAAAATCATTTGGTCTGGCCCTGCCAAGGCAGCTGCAGGTGAGACTCGAAATCCACAGCAGGCTAATCTTCAAACTGATCATTTTATATGGCTCATAAATGATGTTATATATATCCAAATGGCCCTTGGCAGAAAAAAGGTTCCCCAGTATTAGATTTGCCTACACAAGACTTCACAGTGGTGCAGAGGGTTAAGCTGCCATCTCTGTCATTCTGTATGAGCACCATTTCAAGTCCTAGCTGCCCTGCTTCTGATCCAGCTCCCTGCTAATGTGCCTGGGAAAACAGCAGAAGAGGGACCAGGTACTTGGACCCCTGTCACCCATGTGAGAAATCTCGATGGAGTTCCAGGTTCCTGACTTTGGCCTGGCCTAGCCCAGCCCTGGCAATTCCAACCATGAGGAGAGAAACAATGAATGGAAGATCTCTTTCTCTCTCCATATGCCTTGCCCTCACTACTCTGCATTTCAAATAAATACTTAAAACAAACAAAACATGGATTTTACAGGATGTCACATTAGATGAAGAGGCCCACGTTACAGAAAGGAGGTGTGGTCATGGGCACATGACCTTGGAATCCTCTTGGGCCTATCCTGGACTGCACGGCCCAAAGCTGCTGTTCCTTTGAAAGTGTAGCTGCAGCATCCCATATGGATGCGGGGTTCTAGTCCTGGCTGCTCCTCTTCCAATCCAGCTCTCTGCTATGGTCTGGGAAAGCAGAAGATGGCCCAGTGCTTGGGCCCTTATATCCGCGTGGGAGACCCGGAAGAGGCTTTTGGCTCCTGGCGTGGGATCGGCACAGCTCTGGCTGTTGCGGCCATCTGGGGAGTGAACCAGCGGATCTTTCTGTCTCCCCTTTTCACTGTCTGTAACTCTACCTCTCAAATAAATAAATAAATATTTCAAAAAAAAAAAAAAGTGCAATTGTGGTGCAGGCTTGGCGACCATACTCTGTATTGATGAGGTGCTACCCATAGGACATATTCTATACTGTAAATAAATTATTATTATTATTATTGGTGCTACTTTCCAAAGTTTTCTTCCAAAAGTTCATGGAAAACGTGTCTTAAGAAAAAACTATGTGGAGCCAGTGCCGTGTGTAGCTGGTAAAGCCACCGCCTGCAGCACCGGCATCCATATAGGTGCCAGTTTGAGTTTTGGCTGCTCCACTTCTGATCCAGCTCCCTGCTAATGTGCCTGGGGATGCAGCGGAAGACGGCCCAAGTGCTTGGGCCCCTGCACCCATGTGGGAGACCTGGAAGAAGCTCCTGGCTTCAAATTGCCTCAGCTCTGGCCATTGTGGCCATTTGGGGAGAGAACCAGCAGATGGAAGACCTCTATCTCTCTTTCTCTTGCTCACTCTCTGTCTCTACCTCTCTCTGTAACTCTTTCACATAAATAAAATAAATCTTAAAAAAAGAAAAAAAACTATACATGATTTTAAAAATGCACCAAAACAAACTTACTTTTTCATTCAATGTTCCACGAAGTTACTGAAGTACCCTCCTCCATGAGTTAGACACTAAGGGGTGGAGCTATGGATAACTCTCTTCCCACCATTGCTCCCAGATGCACTTAAGGTTTTTGTGCTTCAATCTCCACAGCTGTGGCTCTGCTGGCCTAAAGGACCTGGATCTGAAAGCAGAACATTTTTACTAAGGTCATATTATGAGCCCCATTAATTTTTTTCCAAATTTATTTATTTGAGAGGCAGAGAGAGAGAGAGGCATACAGACTGAGTTCCCATGCACTAGCTCACTCCCTAAATGCTTACAACAGCTGAGACTGGGCCAGGGCCAAAGCCATGAGCCCGGAACTCAACCCAGGTCTCCTATATGGGTGGCAGGGACCCAACCTCTTGAGCCATCATGGCTGCCCCCCCAGAGTGCATTAGCAGGAAGTCCTAGGAGCTAGGAGCCGACAGCAGCAAGCAGGACCCAGGAACCAGAACTGGGTGTTGAACCCAGACACTCAAATGTGAGATGCGGGTATCTTAACTGGGAGGTCTTAACTGCTGGCTAGACAAGTGCAGCAGTCGTGACTGGCTTTCTTTGGACATGATGATGAGGGTCTCGAGCCCTTCAGAGATGACGGCCTGGGTTACGCCCCCAGGCAGGCTGCAGAGACTAGCAAGGGTCCTCGCCAAGGACGAAGCACGTCCCAAATGGCAGAGGAGGGAGGCGTTGAGCACCAGATGTGATCATCGAGTCAGCTGCAGAAGGAGGGCCGGCCACTGATTTCACTTCACCTTTCTACGATGATAGATTTCTCTAGAAAAAGAGAGCAACCAGCATCTTAGAGCAATGGCTTGCGCACTACATAAAGCAGGTGGCCCTGTGTGGTGCAAGAGACACACCGCATTGTTTGCTGTGGTGCTCACCAGGTCCCTGTCTCAGGACCAAGACACTCAGGCTCCAGCGGCTGCAAGCATTGCCTGCTGACAGCTCGTCGCTGAGTCCTCCCCGCACTGGGAATTCTCCTTGATGGACGGGCGCTGCCTCAGCAAGGCCAGGCTCCCTCCCGGGGCCGCTCACAATGCGACCGCTCAACACAGAGGAACAAAGCCCAGGCCTCTCTCTGCCTCGCTCTGTGATCTCTCCGAAGGCCACTGGGACTGGCCGAGGCCTTTGTGGCAGCTGCATTGCAGTGAAATCTCTCCTCCTGCCCAGCTCTGCTTCCTTCACCTCCCTCCTTCCAGGGCTTCCTCCAAACAGCACCCCTGGATAAAACGCGTCTACGTGAAGCTCCAGCTTGGAGTCTGTTTCCTGGGAAGCTGCCTACATCATTGTCCGTTTCACATTTTTTCACAGTGCCACGGTTGTCACAAGTCCAAACGTTGATCATGCAAGGCTCTGTCTCCAGACTTTTTCTCCTCTCCCATTAATCTCTGTCATTGCACCAGTACTACACTGCCTTAATTACTGTAGCATTCTAATAAGTCTTTTTTTTTTTTTTTTTTTTGGCAGGCAGAGTGGACAGTGAGAGAGAGAGATGGAGAGAAAGGTCTTCCTTTGCCGTTGGTTCACCCTCCAATGGCCGCCACAGCCGGTGCGCTGCTGCCGGCGCACAGCGCTGATCTGAAAGCAGGAGCCAGGTACTTATCCTGGTCTCCCATGGGGTGCAGGGCCCAAGCACCTGGGGCATCCTCCACTGCCTTCCCGGGCCATAGCAGAGAGCTGGCCTGGAAGAGGGGCAACGGGGACAGAATCCGGCGCCCCGACTGGGACTAGAACCTGGTGTGCCGGCGCCGCTAGGCAGAGGATTAGCCTATCTAATAAGTCTTGATACCTGGCAGAGAAATTTATTCCATTCTGCTTGATCAGCACTTTTTGCTACTTTGGCCCTTTGCATTTCCATATACATTTTAGAATCAGCTTGTTAATTTCCACAAAAAAGTCCTTCTGTGGGTTTGGTTGGGATTTCATTGATTCTACGGTCAATTTGAGGAGAATTTACCTCTTGTTATTACCTCCCGATTTATAAAAATGGCATCTCTCTCCGTTTGTTTCAGCCTTCAATTTCTGTTGTTAAAGTTTTATAGTCCTAAAGTTTATAGAGGTCTTGCATATCTTGTTAAGGTTTATTCCTTGGTATTGCACGTTTTATATGTTCTTACAAGTGAAATCATTTAAAAACTTTTATTTTCTAGTTGTTTAGAAAACAATTGATTTTCATATTTTCAGTTTATATTCAGCAATCTTGCTGGGTTCGGTTGTTAATTTCTCATTCTCTCATCTCCAGTCTATTTGCAGACATCATGTAGATTCTGGAAGCAGATTTTGGGCATTTTTCTGAGCAGGGAAAAAAGGTAGAAATTAAATGTGGAGGAATGTGGGAGACTTCAGAATGGGACAGGATTTGCGTGGGGTGTGTTGGGAGGAACAAATAGGAAATGGAGGCAATGAGCGAGGGGTGCGTTTCAGCGTTCTGAGGAGTGCAGAGAAGAGAGGCCATCAGGATTAGAGATGCGTTCATGCCAGTTTCAGGCAGGGAGTGGGCACCAAGCAGAGCACGGATTGATCGTGCTGGGTGGGGCTGCAGGTGGAGGGATACCAGGAAAGGCTGCTGGGTACACAGGTACTAGAGGGAGTTTGCAGAATTAAACCTCGAAATCTGAGCACAGTGTTGTAGTGGTTCTCAAAGTGTGGTCCAAGACCAGCAGCTGGGACTCACTTGCTCAGTTGGAAATGCAAGACCTCCAACCCACTCCAGACCCGCTGAGTCAGAGTGGGCCCAGACACCTGGAGCTGACAACCCCTCCAGGTGCTGTGCTGTGCATAAGAACTGCCTAAAAGGTTCAAGCGAGTCCTTGAGGTGCTACACCTTGCCCCTTACAACACCAGAGAGGGTGGTTAGTGCTGTTGTTAAGCCCATTTTAACTCACTGATATTTTGTTTCATTGCTGTATTCTAGCTTTATGCAGTTTGCTGCCGCCGATTATAATTTTCTCCAAGTCTCGTACCTTGAACTTTCTTGTCCTGTAAGAATATTTAATCTGAGAGTGTGCTTCCAATCATGCTGTGCACACGCCACTAAATCCTTTTATCCTATTATTCACATGACATGATGTTTTAAAATATTAATTCTTCTCCCCGCATCTCTTCGTAAGCCGAGGCTCATTGAGGCAGCTAGACCATGGACCCAAGGATGCTACAAAAGAAAAAAAAGACTTCTGACTTTCAAACATCAGGACCTTGATGCTTTGTGTTGTGGGGAGGGGAGACAAGACGGAGCGCTCCTACGTGCAGTGAGTCCCTAGAAGAGACGCTACGTTCCGCATACCTGTAGGTTAAGACAAAGCGGAATCCCAGAGTGCTGGGATACAGGTGTTGGGGACCTAAAAGCAGAGAGGGCTTCTCTTTGGCTTCCCAGGATAGCCCTTGGAAACGGGCAAGACCCCAGAGAAGAAATGGCTCTGAGAGGTGTCTGTTAGCTGGGACCTTATGTAAATCACTTGAAGTTCGTTTCCCACGGCCTCACATGCTGTAAGGGCCATGCAGTGATTCAGGGCTCCCCGAGTAGATGTTGTGGAGAAGTCAGTACAGGCCTGGGAGGTCTCTCTGTAGGCTGATACGGCCTGGAAGTAGCAGGATGAAGTAGAAAGGGAGGTGCCGCTCCTGCAGTAGCTGCAACAATAAGAATGAATGATGGCCTGGCAGCAAGCTGCATAGATTTACAACAAAGAACCAAATGAGGTGCTTGACATTTTAGCAAATGCCAGTAGAATATCTCACCTACAGAAGGCCAGGTGCTTACCTCCCTGCAGCATTCTAGACAGGTCAGGAGCCTAAACAGGAGAGATCCTGAAGTCACTGATTCGGTTTCTAACGTTTCAGAAATGCTCCATGCTTGTGGATTAGATAACCATCTCCACACTCATTACCACGAAGAATGAATTGTTTTACTGTTTTTATTGTAATGGGAGAAAATTAACCCCATATTTTTGGAGATGTATTTCTCAGGCCTTTGAAAAGGAGTTGGTAAATGGGAAGGGCATTTGGGGGAGCGGTTAAGCTGCCACTGAGGATGCCCGCATCCCACACCAGAGTCCCCGAGGTCAAGTCCGGGATCTGCTTCCAGTTTCCTGCTAACGCACACCCTGGGAGGGAGCAGGTGATGACGCAAGTACTCGCCACCCACGTGCAAGACCCATATTGAGTGCCACGCTCATGGCTTTACTCTGGCCCAGCCCTGGCTGTTGGCATTTGGAGAGTGAACGCTCTGCCTTTCTAAAAAATAAAAAAAAAATGTTGATACAACAGTGCCTTCAAACTTAATTGTGTGCACAAATCACCTGGGGACCCTTTGAAAAGACAGATTCTAATTTTCAGTAGGCTTGGGGTGAAGGCTGAAATTCTGCATTTTTATTCAGCTCCCAGGTGCTGCTGCTGACAGTGAGAGCCTTCGAAATACTGGGAAGCTGACCACCTTATGTTGGTTTCACTATACTTTATACAATGGCTAGTTTTTCTTTTTTGTTTTTGTTTTTGTTTTTGGACAGGCAGAGTTAGACAGAGAGAGAGACAGAGAGAAAGGTCTTCCTTCAATTGGTTCACCCCTCAAATGGCTACTACAGCCAGTGCGCTGCGCCGATCCGAAGCCAGGAGCCAGGTGCCTCCTCCCGGTCTCCCATGCAGGTGCAGGGCCCAAGCACTTGGGCCATCCTCCACTGTCTTCCCAGGCCACAGCAGAGAGCTGGACTGAAAGAGGAGCAACCGGGATAGAATCCGGTGCCCCAACCGGGACTAGAACCCGGTGTGTCGGCGCCACAGGCGGAGGATTAGCCAAGTAAACCTCTGCGCTGGCCGGCTAGTGTTTTCTTTACAAAGCAGGGTGGTGCTCGTACCAAACTGTACCACAGACATATGATACAATTTTAGAATATGACTTTAAAACCCAAAACGAATCTAAGCAGCAAAGAAAGTTCCTTTAGAGGGGGATAAAAGCAGAATGCTAACTTTTCTGTGGATTGTTACTGACGAGGACACTCCAAAAAAAGCCAGTGGAAAAGTGAAATGAAGAGATAAGTTTATTTTGGCACAAGACATTTTTGGAATTCATGCATGATTTGTTCGTGATTTGCTTTTTGCTTTTCTGAAAAGTCTTCTCATACCTGTTTGACTTCTAAAAAACTGAATCAGTATTATCTTTAAATAACTGGAGAAATTTTGAATGCCATTGAATTGAACTTGCTCATGTGGAACTGTCATCTGTTTAACCATATCAAGTTTTGAACAGATTAATATAAAATTACTTTCTAATCTTTAATATGTTACCAGCCTAGGTAGAAGTTTGGGTAGCAGACAAGCACGTTTGTCAAAATTCCTTATTTTACTCAACAGGTGGAAAAAAATGTTAGAATATTAAGCAGTATTTCTCATTAAATTTTCCAGATTATACAAGTGATAGTTGGGGCTGGTGCTCTGGTGTAGTGGGTAAGGCCGTCACCTGCAGTGCCGGTTCGAGCCCCGGCTGCTCTACTTCTGATCCAGCTCTCTGCTATGGCCTGGGAAAGCAGGGGATGATGGCCAAAGTCCTTGGACCCCTGTACCTGTTTGGGAGACTTGGAAGACACTCCTGGCTCCTGCCTATGGATCGGCACAGCTCTGGCCATTGTGGCCATTTGGGGAGTGAACCAGTGGATGGAGGACCTCTTTGTCTCTGCCTCTGCCTCTCTGTAACTCTGCCTTTTGGATGAATAGATAAATCTTTAAAAAAAAAAAAAAAGTGAAGAAGTGACAGCTATTCATTTGGCAACTGTAGAAAAATATAAAGAAGGAACTAAAATCATTGGTAGTGCTAGCAGCCAAGTATATTCCTTTCCAGTTATTTCTATGTTTATGTGTTTCTTTTCTTTTTTAAAAAACTAAACCAAGGGGGCTGGCACTGTGGCACAGCAGGTTAACACCCTGGCCTGGAGCACCGGCATCCCATATGGGCGCCAGATCGAGTCCCGGCTGCTCCACTTCTGATCCAGTTCTCTGCTATGGCCTGGGAAAGCAGTAGAAGATGGCACAAGTCTTTGGGCCCTTGCACACACATGGGAGACCTGGAAGAAACTCCTGACTCCTGGCTTCGGATCAGCACAGCTCTGGCCATTGCGGCCATCTGGGGAGTGAACCATCGGATGGAAGACCTCTCTGTCTCTGGCTTCAGATCAGTGCAGCTCTGGCCGTTGTGGCTAATTGGGGAGTGAACCAGCAGATGGAAGACCTCTCTCTTTCTCTCTCTCTCTCTGCCTCTTCTCTCTCTGTGTAACTCTTTCAAATAAACAAATAAATCTTAAAAAAAAA
The DNA here is from genome assembly GCF_051225735.1 of Oryctolagus cuniculus. Taxonomy (NCBI): domain Eukaryota; kingdom Metazoa; phylum Chordata; class Mammalia; order Lagomorpha; family Leporidae; genus Oryctolagus; species Oryctolagus cuniculus. The sequence goes on along the minus strand of NC_142871.1, from coordinate 130,940,527 downwards.
AAAAGCAACAGCATCATGTACTAAGTTTGCATTCTGTGTTTTTCACTTAATATCTCATCATTTCTCTGTATCTTTAATATCCTTAAATGCTCTTTGAAGACAATTCAATAACGTTAAAATAGGTAACTCTCCTCCCTTTGGAGGCATTCATACTGATTCTAATTTTTTGGTATAATGAAAAAATGATATAAGCAACAAATTGTATATAATTTAAAAACTCTGTGATTATTTTCTAGGAAACAGAATTGCCACAATATCATTACAGTATTAGTAGGTAAAAGGATATTGGGGCTAGCCTTGTGTCTCAGCAAGTTAAACTACCACCTCCATTGCCAGCACCCCATGTAGGAGTCCTGGCTGCTGCACTTCCAGTCCAGTTTCCTGCTAATACACCTGGAAAAGCAGCAGAGGATAGCCCAAGTGTTTGGGCCCCTCTACCCATGTGAGAGACCCAGATGGAGTTCAAGGCTCCTGGCCCCGCCCTGGCCTTTGTAGCCATTTGGAGAGTAAACCAATAAATGGAAGATTTCTCTGACTTTCCACCTCTCTCTGTAACTCTGCCTTTCAAATAAATAAAAGATTTTTAAAAATAAGTAAGTGGATATTAACATTTTATAAGTCTTCAAACTCTCTTAAAAATTTTCAAAAGACTTATTTATTTGAAAGGCAGTTACAGAGGGGGAAGGGGAGAGAGAGATATCTTCTATCAGCTGGTTCACTCACTAAATAACCGCAGTGACTGGGGGTAGGTTGACGCAAGGAACCTGGGACTCCATCTGGGTCTGCCATGTGGGTGCAGGGGCACAAGCACTTGGGTCATCTTCTGCTGCTTTCCCAGGCCATTAGCAGGGAGCTGGATTGAAAATGCAGCAATCAGGACTGGCACTCGGTGGGACGCTGGCATTGTGGGCAGTGGCTTAACCTGTTGCACCACAATGCCAGCCCAGAATCTTTAAACCCGAAGCCTACTATAAAAGTGATGGGTAGCTACTTTGGATGGAGTCTATAAAATCGCCTATTCCATTACAACGACAGCAGTCCTAGGTATTGGCAATTTTAAAAAATCTTCTAAATCTTTGCTAATATTGATAATACTCATATCAGCGTATTTACAGTAGGAATTCTCTTAACTGCATTCTACTTGCCTGATTGTTGGATTGACTTGGCAGGCTGAGTAACTAGTTTTGCTTCCTCAGATATGTTACTAACTTGTGAAATCAATTGTTTCCATTACAAAAATGTTCCCTCCAGTTATCCTTGTACTCACAAATGTATATTTTAATAAAATATGACATAAAACAATAAAATGAGGTTATATGAAGTTGAATGCTTTGAAGCCCTCTCCAAGGCAAATGGCTAATGTGAATTGCTGCCGAGTGTGTGGCCGAGAGTCCTGTCCCTAAGGAAGAGAGTGCAGAACCATGGATTCCGAGCTTAGATTTCTCTGGAGGTGCTTCACATTCATACTCCGCATTAAAGAAATTAGAATTGGAAATGTTAGACCAGTGGTTCTCAACAGGGCAGTACTGACCCCTAGGGGTTGCTTTGGAAACTGGTAGGGCATTGTCCATTGGCTGTGGCTACTCGGTATTTGGCGCAGGAGAGCAGAGCTGTTAGAATCCTTATAACGCCTGCACAACTTTGGGAAGTCTCACTTTTTTCTATGCAGGAAAAAAGCCGAAGTTCCTCCACCCAAGGAAGTGGAACAGGGCCCCTCGGCACCTGTGGGCTTCCCATGGTGACTTCCTTCCCTAGTGTTCAGCATGAAGGGAGTGGGCAGAGAATAACTATGGTGGAGACACTGAAAAAGCACTTCAGCCAGGACCTCGAGGTGCAGGGCATCGGGACTACAGCATGCTGACAGCGGTACGCTGAACGTGATGTGATGAGAGCCGTTTTATATCTCTGGTTTTCCTCTTAGAAACCCATAACCTCAGTTTCATCACCATCATCATCATCATCACACACACATACACACACACTATCAGAAAACCTCAAATGAGAAATATTCTACAAAATATCTAACTAGGACTCCTCAAAGCTGTCAAAAGCCATAAAAGGGGGCTGGCACTGTGGTGTAGCTGGTAAAGCCACTGCCTGCAGTGCTGGCATTCCATATGGGCACTGGTTCAAGACCCAGCTGTTCTACTTCAGATCCAGCTCTCTGCTATGGCCTGGGATAGCAGTAGAAGATGGCCCAAGAAGTGCTTGGGCCCCTGCGTGGGAGACCTAGAGGAAGCTCCTGGCTCTTGCTTCGGATTGGCCCAGCTCTGGCCATTGTGGCCACTTGGGGAGTGAACCAGCAGATAGAAGATCTCTCTCTTTCTCTGCCTCTGCTTCTCTGTAATGCTGCCTTTCAAATAAACATAAAAAAAAATCATCAAAGGAAGTCTGAAAAATGATCACAATCTAGAGAAGGGTGAAGACACAAGAAGACTACATGTAGTGTGGTATCCTCCATGGGGTCCATGTATAGACATTAGTTAATAATAATAATGTATTCACAGGTTCACTGATTGTGACAAATCTAAGATTTTACATTAGAGAACAGGGGAAACTTGGAACTTTTGTACTATCAGCAAAATTTCTGGAAATCTAAAACTGTTCTGAAATTTTTTTAAAAAAATCAAACTTTGCTTTTTGTTAGCTGGGTCTAGAAATTCTACTTTACTTTTTTGTATATATATTTCACGTATTCACCAGGGACCAAATTGTCCTGTAAACACAGTCATTTCCTTCAAACATTTATCAAGAATTGACCAGCATTTTGGAGACTGTTCCCAGTTCTCCGAGTTGTCAAACACACTTGTAATCAGCACACATTTGAAGTTGTAAAATTAGAGTGCGTCAAGAATCGTACAATGTCGATGTCACTCCACTGAACAGTTTTTCCTTCTTCTCGGTTATATCACATATGAAGTTCACTTTAGGCTAGTGTGATATATATTAGAAACGCTACCTTGTTATGAAGGGTCTGTTAGGTCTGGTATGGTTGAGAAACACAATCTTAAACCTGGATTCTTTAAGTGAAGGAGATGTCATGATTTCTTATAGCACCCTGCACCAGCTAGGCTCTCAATATCAAATTTTTGAAAATTTTCTTATTTGTATGTACATATTTGAGAGGCACCCAGAGCTCCCATCCACTGGCCTGCTCCCCAAATGCCCACCACAGCTAGGGCTTGGCCAGGCTATAGGTGAGCCAGGAACTCAGTCCAGCGTCCCCTACCTGGAGGCAGGGACTCAATCACTTTTCCATCAACTGCTGTCCCCAAGCTTGCATAGCAAGAAGCTGGAATCGAGCATGGAGCCAGGAAGCACCCCCATTACAGTTTATGCCCCCCCCACCCCAAGCCCCCATTTGCTCCTCTATTCTTTCAGTCTCCATTTTGACCTGGTGTCCACACCTGCGCAGCTAACCTGGTCAAGTGAGTAGTCCCATCTCCTTTGCTAGTGAGTACCAACAGGCAAGTGACCCAGTGCTGTTTGAGACAGGATGGGAATGCTGCTTGAAGACAAGCTTTGGGAAAGATTGTTCACTCTTAAAGACCCCTGAGGAAGTAGAGCTTATTTTCTTTCACTGGGCATTGTTGGTCTACACGGAACACCTAGAATCGTGGTAACTCTTCGAGCATGAGTTACCAGTGCCCCAGAGACAACGCTGGGATGAGGAAGAGGGGACTTGGGTTCCTGCCATCTGTGAACCCTCTGTCCACCCATTCTACCATCTCTGCAGTGCTTTGTGAAATCAGATAGTTGGGGCTTTTCTTATTGTCAACAGCAAGGTCCCATACTGATATCATCTCTTCAGAAGCAGTTGTGTTGCTATGAATGACCTATATATACGGTGCCTTGGACTGAATGAGTGTGCCATCCCCCCACCCCACCCCGCCCAACTCCCAAATTCAATATTGAAGCCTAATCCTCAATGTGATGGTATTTGGAGGTGGGGCTTTGGAAGGTACTCAGGAGCCCTCATGAACGGGACTGCTGGCTGTCAAGAGGTACTAATAGAAATTCTTTTGGGACATATGTTGACACAGCACAAGCCAGAAAGAGGTCCCTCAGCAGACACTGGATGTGCTGGTGCTGTGGACTGGAACTTCCCAGCTTCTAGAACTGGGAGAATTGGATGTTTTTTGTCACCTAGTCTATGGCATTTTTATTATAGTAGCCTGAACTCTATGCAATCCTGGTCAAAATACTGTAGAGGTTGGCATTTGTCTCAGTGGTCTAACACACCCATACCCCACACTGGAGTACCCAAGTTCATTACCAGCCCCTGGTCCCTGACTCCAGCATCTGGGTGACACAGAGCCTGGGGGGCAGTGGTGATAGCTCAAGTAATTGGGTTCTTGTCACCCATGTGGGAGACCTGGATTGAGCTCCTAGCTTCCAACCCAGACCCATCCCAGCCATTGCAGGCATTTGGGAGTCATTAAGTGGAAAGTTCTCTCCCTGAAAAAAAAAAAAAAAAAAAAAAAAAAAAAAAAAAACTAAAAACTGTAAGGAAACCCTTTCAGCCAACAGCTCTTACTTCAAACCATGGTATTTTAACTGAGTCCCAGTCTTAGCTGTGTAGAACTCAGCTCATGGGGGAAAACAATCTACACTGAGCGTGAGCTACTGCTGTTTCAACACAGAATTCTGTGCCCTGGATCATTCTACCGTATCACCACGCTTGATAATCTGCAAGTGAATTGCTCTGCTCCCTAGCAAGGCCTGGTGTTGACACAATAGAGGATTTTGAAAAATTCATGGAAAATGTACACTCTCTTTTAATTCTACTTTCCATAAACTTTATGTGGTATTTTTCTTCTCAATGTGTATAGGATAGAATTTAAGGAATAAGCAAGGGTGATCTTTTGGAAAAATTTAGTTAGCCAAAGGTTTCATTCCCTGGAAATAAAACTTAAATGACTGAATGTATGAACCTATTAGCTCTCCCACCTGGTAATTCTGGTACTCGGCATGTGAAATTGGTCTTCATAATTCACTTTTTAAAATTATTGTTTGACAGAGTTAGACAGTGAGTGAGAGAGAGACAGAAAGGTCTTCCCTCCGTTGGTTCACCCCTCAAATGGCTGCTACAGAGATGCTTCGGAGCTGCACTGATCTGAAGCCAGGAGCCAGGTGCTTCCTCCTGGTCTCCCATGCAGGTGCAGGGACCCAAGCACTTGGGCCATCCTCCACCGACCCCGGGCCACAGCAGAGAGCTGCACTGGAAGAGGAGCAACCGGGACTAGAACTGGGCGCCCATATGGGATGCCAGCGCTGCAGGTGGAGGATTAACTAAGTGAGCCACGGCGCCGGCCCTGTGATTCACCTTTTCAATTTGGCCTTTCCTCTCTCTGTACTTTTTCTCTTTTTAAAGATTTATTTATTTTATTTGAAAGAGCTACAGAGAGGTGGAAGCAGAGAGATAGACAGAAATCTTCCATCTGCTGGCCAGATGGCTGCAATGGCCAGAGCTGTGCCGATCTGAAGCCAGGAGTTTCTTCCTGGTCTCCCACACAGGCGCAGGGGTCCAAGGACTTGGGCCATCTTCCACTGCTTTCCAGGCTATAGCAGAGAGCTGGATCGGAAGAGGAGCAGCCAGGACTCAAACAGGTGCCCATATGGCTTTACCTGCTATGCCACAGCACCGGCCCCTCTGCACTTTTTCTACCATGGTCCTTTCTTATTTACTTTCTTCCTTCCATACCTCCATGAACACAGAAACTACTTGCTTTACAGGCTACACAGAATTACAAGTTACTAGTTCAGAAGGAACCTGCAAGCCTTTTCAAATCCTTTTGGTACTCCCTACGTGCAGTACTTTTAAGATTTTATCTATTTGAAAGGCACAATACAAAGATAGAGAAGGATAGACAGAAAGAGAGATCATCCATCCACTGACTCATTCCCCAGATGGCCACAACAGCCAGGGCTGGGCCAGGCCAAAGTCAGGGGCTTCATCTGGGTCTCCCATGTGGGTACAGAGGCCCAAGCACTTGGGCCATCTTCTGCTGCTTTCTCAGGTGCATTAGTAGGGAGCTGGATTGGAAGTGGAGCAGCCAGGACTTGAACTGTGAGGTAGCAAGTTAGAAATTAGCCTATGTGTGTGTGAGAGGCTCTCTAACACTGAGCAATAAAACCATGCCATCCGTCCTCCAAGGCAGGCACCTTAGAGAAGCCCCTTGGCCCAGCACCAGCAAGATGCCCTCTGATAACAAGCTTGGGAAGGAATTTCTTAATTTACACTCAGCAAACCTTTTGTCCTGTAGGACAAAGGAGAAAGGATAAGGAGAGATGGCAGAAAGACTCCCTTAAATACCCCCAGTCTAAACAAAGACTGTGTGTTCTGCTCTCTCTCTGCTGAGCCGCCCACCAGGCCCTCCAGGTGTATTCTCTCCACTCAACCAGGTAACCTCGCACTCCCCCAGTCTGAGTGACTGGGCACCTCTCCCTGTCCCTTCCCTTCTGACAGATGCCTTGTCCCCAATAAAACCTTGCCATTCTGCTCTGTCTCATGCCTGAATTCTTTCTTGTGCAAAGCCAAGAACTCCATGACTTCTCTCTGGTGACAGAACCAGCACCCATACAGGATGCTGGTATTGCAGGTGGCGGCTTAACCTGCTACACAACGCTGGCCCCTGGGGAAGTACTTCTTAAACAAACAAGTACCTGTTGGACAGATGCTTACAAATCAGTCTTATTAAAATTTCATTTGTCTGTGAGTACTGCCGTTTCAATTGTTTACGTAACTTCATTCCATGAAAAGGGGAAAGTAAAGTGCTCTGAGCACTGCAGAGGCAGCTGGCATGGCCTCTTAGGGTCTCCACCACAGTCCACAGAAAATCTCAAGGGACTTCAGCCACCCGTGTTTCTATTCTCAATCAACATCACTTTGACTTTCTGAAATCTACCTAATGTCAGTCATGGCAGGGAGGACCAGCGAGCTCACTTTTGGTAACTGATTGTTATCCCAGAACATAAATGAGTCCTGTAATCACGAAGACTTCGGGGTAGGCAAGCCTCTCCACAAGTAACATCAGCATCGCTTGTGCAGTTGTAACCGTGTCTGTGATATGTCTCATGCTGGCGACTTCTACTGCTTTCTCCCTCGCCATGCTGCTTAGCCCCAGGAGCCAGGAGCGCCACGATCAAACTCAAAGATGGCTTCACAGGGGAGGACTAGTGGAGGAGGCCCTATGAGATGCCAATTTTGAGGCCTGATCCAAATACTAACAATGATGGTGAGATCTTGGATTCTTGAGCTTAGTTATACTGTGTGCAAGTCATGAAATTATTTTTCGTGTCTACTCTGCTAGCTTTCTCCTGGGACTGGGGGGAGTGTGAAATGAGATAAAGTATGCTGCAGCCTCGTCCCTTCTCTTCCCGTTCCCAAATAAAGGAGGTTAGTCCTTGAATCCTGAGAGTACTTTATAAATACAAAGAAATTAGTTTTTCCATCAGTATCTTTGTCAGCATGATTCTGAATTGCTCTCACGGGTATCTTCTCCTTTGTAAAACAAACACTTCACAGGGTTTGAAGTATGCATGAAGTTCCATTTTTGTTCAGTGTTCTTTACTTTCCATCATGAAAAGCTATTCCTAAGGAACTGAAACCCCAGAAGATAACTACAACAAAAACATGGCAAATGTTTTTTAAATGATGCACAGGAAGATTTTAAGAGAAGCAGTATTTAGGAGACAGAAGAAGGCAAATGCAGTTTCTGAAGGGAATTGTTCTAATTATTACCCAACAAGTCAAGTCACGTGACTACATCCAAGGACATAAAATGAAGAAAAAGTTGAATTGGGGCAATGATCCATCAGTCCCAGAGCCTTCTGGAATCTGAGCATCTCGAACTGCATTGCTTTCTTTCTTATCTCCGTCTCACTGCCGTCTCAGAGCACCATTCCCACACGATTAAATGATACTTGTGACTGTGTTAGGATTCAAAATTTCAATCCAGTAGCCATCAGGATCTTGAATAAATGCCAGGCCTTTCATTTTACCTGTAAAAGGAAAATTTTCCTTATTGGAAAACGAAAAAAGAAACCTCAGAAATTTTAATGAGATAAATTATTTTGTTTACACCTTTAATTCTAAGAAATTCTATGTTGTTAGTGTTGCCCAAATCCATGTTTTTCATAAAGGCTAAAATGGGTGTCTTCTACCCATAGGTGGATACCAGCCCCTCTAAAATAAACTGTTGGACTGGCTCCATCTTTTAGGTATTCGGTATTAATCTCACCTTCATGATAGCACTTCAGAGGTCATAGAAACTGCCTTATTTTAAAGAACAAAAAGGAAGTAGAGAGATGCTCAAGGGAGCAGGTAGCATGGTTTACCCACACATCAGAAGACCCAGGAGCTTGGATTACACAAATCCTTTAAAACCCTCTACCAGGTAACCCAAGCCCTGCCAAGCAGATTCTTTCTTCCAGGAATTAGTCCCTGAGATGGAGAGCCTACTAGGTCAGAGTTGTTTGCTTAAATGGAAAAATACGACCCGAGAAATTTATTTTGGGGTCAAGATGCTGAGTTGGTTCGACCTCTACCTCTGGGTTCTTTCCCCAAAGTCAAACCCAGAGGTATACAGATAGAAAATGGAGAAATAAAAGTGAGAAACATGGAGTGATGACTGGGGCAGGAATGGGTGGGGGAGGGGTGACTACTGTTTTAACCTTTTCTGTGTGGTAGGATGTAGTCATGGTTTGGACCAGAAAGCGATACAGCATAGTGGAGAATAAACAGAGGAGCGTAGATTTAGCTCTCCCCAGAGGCTCTGAAACTACTAGTTCAGATGTTTCTGGGAGTAAACAGGCAGTATACAACGCCTGTGTTTGTAGGAACTGAGAAAAACAGGTCTGGCTAATGTGGATCAACCATCTCCCTATCATTCCTCCCTTTTCTTAAAAATGATGTATTTTATTTATTTATTTGAAAGGCAGAATTACAGAGATCTTCCATTCACTTCCCAAATGGCCACAACAGCTGAGGCTGGGGCAGGCTGAAGCCAGGACCCAGGAACATCATCCGGGTCTCCCAGATGGGTGGCAGGGGCCCAAGCTCTTGGGCCATCCTCTGCTGCTTTCCCAGGCACATTTGCAGGAACCTGGATCAGAAGTGGAACGCCTGGGATAGGAATCAGTGCTCCAATATGTGATGCAAGCATTGCAGGCAGAGGCTTGAGCCACTGAGCTGCAATGCCGGTCCCCAAATCAATCTTAAAATCATCAACAAAAAAAACAAAACATCAAACTAATGGATTATAGATTCAAATAGAAGAAATACTATGATGGTCCAAGAACTACTAAAATATGTAAAAGTGATGAGCAGTATGGAATACTACAAATATGGAACAAGAATAAAAAAAATTAAAAGAATCCAGCAAAAATTAGAGGTGAAAATTGTAACAGACTGAGAATAAAACAGATAATTATCAGGAAAATATATTGGAGAAAAATTAGCTATTTGGTTACCTGTTTGACAGAGTCTTCCAGAAAGAAGACATAAAAGTAGAAGATAAAACAAAAAGGAATACAGGGGCTGGCACTGTGGCTCAGTGGGTAAGCCACTGCCCACCCTGCTGGCATCCCATATGAGAGTGCCGGTTTGAGTGGTAGCTGCTCTGCTTCTGATCCAGCTCCCTGCTAATGTGCCTGGGAAAGCAGCGGTGGATGGCCCAACTGCTTGGGTCCCTGCCACCCAAGTGGGAGACCAGGATGGGGTTCTTGGCAGCCATCTGAGGAGTGAACCAGTGGATGGAAAATCTCTTCTTTTTCTTTTTTTTTTTTTAAGATTTATTTTATTTATTTGAAAGAGTTACAGAGAGAGGAAGAGCCAGAGAGAGAGAAAGGTCTTCCATCCGCTGGTTCACTCCCCAAATGCCTGCAATGGCCAGAGCTGAGCTGATCTGAAGCCAAGAGCCAGGAGCTTCTTCTGGGTCTCCCATGTGGGTGCAGGGGCTCAAGGACCTGGGCCATCTTCCACTGCTTTCCCAGGCCATAGCAGAGGGTTGGATCGGAAGAGGAGCAGCTGGGACTCAAACTGACACCCATATGGGATGCTGGCACTACAGGCCAGGGCCTTAGCCTACTGCTGGCCCTGGAAGAAGATCTCTTTCTGTCTTTCCCTGTCTGTCACTCTGCCTTTCCAAAAAAAAAAAAAAAAAAAGGATACAAATCTTTCAAGGATGACATTGCATGCAAAAAAATCAATTGGGAATTTTCAAGATTGAAGTAAAATAAACCTAAAATTTTTCATATAAAACTGACATTTATATATAAAGGTACAGTTCTCAGGCATACAAATCTCTGAAGTTTTTCTTCACAAACCCTGAAAGCAGTTGTACTTAAATAAAAGGACGGAAAACTCTAAAAGCTGTTACAAGAGATACATGAAGAAAAGACGATCAATATACCTTGATATAGTTATTGTTATCTTAAAAAAAAAAAAAAGCCAATCCCCTCCCCCAAAAAAAGTAAAGAAAAAACTTTGTAATCAATAATATCCCAGTCGGATTAATAATAAAATGATGGAGGTAAAAGGAGAGTAAGTTATTATTGGGAAGATTTATTTTAATTAAAAGATTAAAATGAAATAGTGAAATGTTTCCAACTAAAATCGAAAAATAGTGGCCAGCGCTGTGGCATAGAGGGTTAAGCCTCCAGCTGCTCCACTTCTGATCCAGCTCTCTGCTATGGCCTGGGAAAGCAGTAGAAGATGGCCCATGTCCTTGGGCCCCTGTGCCCATGTGGGAGACCTGGAAGAAGCTCCTGGCTCTGGGCTTTTGATAAGCCCAGCTCTGAACCAGCAGATGGAAGACTTTTCTGTCTCTCCCTCTCTCTGTCTGTAACCCTGTCTCTCAAATAAATGAATAGAAGCTTTAAAAAATAAAATATAATAAAATGAAAAATAAATTATGATGGCAGTGACAAATCTATATAAAACAATTATAATACATGAAAACCCACAAATATGCTATTTTAAGAGACATGCCTAAAGCATAAGTAGACACAAAGATTATAACAGAATAAAAAAGAAATCCCAGACAACTACCAACCAAAGAGACTTGTGTAGTTATAACAATATCAGATAAAATAGACTTTAAGGAATTTATTTTTAGATGGACAAATATAGCCTGGAACAGTGAAAGCTGGTGGCCAGCGAAGAATGCGGTGGGGTGGAGGAGTGGGAGAGGGAGCCTAGATTTGGATGGCTCTCCAGATTCTGTCTGTGGTCCCTGGAGAGCCGCCCTGTGGCTCCCTTTCACTCCCTAAGATACTGAAGTAGTCTTCTAATAATTTCCCCTCTTTCCCTAAGCTGACTGCAGCAGACCTCTGTTACTTGCCACCAAAAGGGTTTTGCCCCAGTGGTGATCTCTGTGGGTACCAATAAATGGTGCTGAGCTGAAGAGGGGCCTGCACACAGTAAGTGGTGCACTCACCATCGTCTGGTTTCTTCACAAATTTGACTCCCAGTTCTTCAAATCTTTTACAGGCGCCGTACACATCAGGAACAGCAATTCCAATGTGACCTTGGGTAACATCAACCCAGAAAAAGCAGAGAAGGAATAAATAATTACACAGGGTATTCAAATGCCTGGTGGCTCCCAAAACTTGCTTATTTCAGCACACAGGTACTTGAGAACAGGTTAATAGTTATGTAGGTTCAAAATCTGCAATGTACTTACTGGCTGAGTATAATGCAACAGTTGCTATGTATTATAAATTCTCTACAATAAACCATTATTGGCTGATGCATAGTTCAATTTGCTAAAAATAATCTATAGTAAAAGGATTGATCATTAACGCATATGTGTTGTTGGCATTGACTATTTAGTAGCAGGATGAAGCTATTTATTTATTTTTAATTTTTTTAAAGATTTATTTATTTATTTATTTGAGAGGTAGAGTTACAGACAGTGAGAGGGAGAGACAGAGAGAAAGGTCTTCCTTCATTGGTTCACTCCCCAAATGGCCGCAATGGCTGGAGCTGTGCCAATCTGAAGCCAGGAGCCAGGAGCCAGGAGCTTCTTCCTGGTCTCCCAAGTGGGTGCAGGGGCCCAAACACTTGGGCCATCTTCTACTGCTTTCCCAGGACATAGCAGAGAGCTGGACTGGAAGAGGAGCAGCCAGGAGTAGAACTGGCGCCCATATGAGATGCCGGTGCTGCAGGTGGAGGATTAACCTAGTGCGCCACGGCGCTGGCCCCTATTTTATTTGTTTTTAAAAGTTTTATTTTATTTATTTGAAAGGCACAGTGACAGAGACAGGGAAAGACAGAGATCTTCCATTCTCTGGTTTACTTTCCAAACGGCCGCAACAGCCAGGGCTGGGCCAGGCCAAAGCCAGGAACCAGGGGCTTATTCTGGGTCTTCTGCATTGGTAGCAGGGGCCCAAACACTTGGGCCACCTTCCCCTGCCTTCCCAGGGACATTAGCAGGAATCTGGATGGGCAGTTGAGCTGCTGGGACTTGAACCAACACTCCTATATGGGAGTTGCAAACAGCTTAACCCACTGCACCACAATGCCAGCCCTAACTGAGAGCTTTTAGACCAAGGCAGAGTATATGCTAACAGAAACTGGGATTACTATTAACCATAATTTTTTTACTTAAAAAAATCCACTGGAAACATAATAAAGACTTAAAAGTAAAATCACTGTGAGAGAGCAAGTAGAATGCTCAGATTGAGACTGAAATTAATTCCTAAATAAGATTATTTGTGGATAATAAAAATAGCCACACTTCTAACAAACTGAATATACACAACAATTAGATCATTAATGTTTTAGGTTTATCATAACCACAGATGCATACATAATACAGAATCACATAAATCTGTATCTATTACATACAAACATACCAAATCCTCGAGGGTCTGAATTGCCACTGTGGTAGCTCTGGGTCTCGTCATCTTCAGTGCCCCAATTGCTACAAAAAGAGAGAAAACAAAGCTACAAGTGTCCAGCAGCACAGAAATCTGGAGAAGAAATCTCTCTGTGAAAGGGTACTGTGTGTATGTGCTACTTTGCATATGTGGCCTAAATGCTGCTGTAACAAGTATGTTTTCAATGTAGAAAGGGCAAAGCGGCAAAGCATGACTTCCATCAGAGTAAGGAGACAAGCCAATCAGACATCTGGATAAGAGCAATGAAGATAATCACACCAACCACCATTTATTGTGCTAAATCCCTTCGATTTTATTAAACTCTCCAAACAGCCCCATGGTCCAGATCTCAATGCCTTCATTTTATAGCTAAGGAGACTGTTACTGGCAGGAGGCGGTCTCATCTGTTTTAGGGTCACAGAACTAGTGTTTTGAATCAAGGGACACACTAGTAAATGATCTGTCCCAAAACAAATTCTGCTTTGGTAGTTGTTAGGATAGAGGAATGTGGTAAAGAAACAAAAGGGCAAGAGAGGAAGATTTATTTATTTTATAACATTTTCAAGTGTTAAAATTATAAAAACCACCAGAAATTTAAATAGTACCTATTACAAATGGCTTTGTTACATTTTTAAGGAAAACACAGCATTTCTGTATCAAAAATATAGTAAAATAATAAAAATAAAATTTTAGATGCTGAAAGGCTTTGGTTCAAGTACATAAACATTAGTTAGCTACAGTTTGGCAAATATCTTATCATTTAAGGCAAAAGGAAAAGACAAAAAAATTCATACTCACTGTGTCAGCTCAAGGGTAGCTTTTCTGGAAAATGCCCATGCTACTCTTTCATTTTTATCTTTGGGGATGTCATTTTTATCCTCATATGCCATGAAATAGAGTGAAAATTTCATAGAAGGAAAATCTAATTTTTGGATTAGCCTGAAATTAAAAACCAACAAGCCTGAATCATTAATAACAGAAAAGACTGATTTGTACTAAAAATCAACATCACTTAATATTTAAATTAGAGTACATTGCTGACTTCTGAGATAATTACCACTTATTACAGTTTTTTAAATGCAAGCAAAAATTTGTTACATTTCTGTGTCATTGTCAGTCATCCTTTTATAGAGCCTTATTTTTATATAAACCTCTTTTCAAAAATGTGGCAAAAGAAGTTGCTTATTAAAGGAAAGACAAATTAAGACAAATTGAGACTCTAACAGGTCAAGACAGTTACCTCAAATTATTTAAAGTGGTTATAAGGTGCAGGAAAAATAATTGGCTTAATCACTTTTCACTTGCATGTATCTTAGCTACACAGACTGATATTTGGGAAGCTGGGCTTAATTCAATTCAAAGTATCCTCCTCTAAGGCAAATTAAAATATATATTCTCTATATTGTGGCTTCCTGACAAGAAAATAGAGAAGAGTATTATGTTCAATAATATAACATGGTTTCTAGTTAAAGGTCAGTAGGCATGTAGGCAAGAGTGGGAAAACTACATGTAGGATAAAGTATCATTGAAAAGGAAAAAAAAATCTTTATTCATTTTACACATGGAATGTTCTTGAATCTCAGCTAAACAATAATAGCCTTTTAGGGGAGAAAACACATCTGATAAATGTGCATATGGATTCTAAGACCCGGGCTGGCACTGTGGCGTAGTAGGTTAAGCCTCTGCCTGAAGTGTTGGCATCCCATAGGAGCACTGGTTCGAGTCCTAACTGCTCTGCTTCTGATACAGCTCCCTGCTCATGGCTTGGGAAAGCAATGGAAGATGGCCCAAGTCCTTGGGCCCCTGCACCCACATGGAAAACCCGCACGAGGGTCCTGGTTTCAGATTGTCCAGCTCTGGTCATTTGGGGAATGAACCAGCAGATGGAATACCTCTCTGTTTTTCCCTAACTCTGCCTCTCAAATAAGTCAGTCTTTAAAAAAAAAAAAAAAAAAAAGACCCAGCCCAACTAGAGGATGTAAAAAGTAAAAGACTTTTCTTACCACTGTTTATACATTGTTTACTGGTTGAAAAGTGGAATTTGTATGTAATAAGTAAATGTGTACTCTGTGTGTAACTTAAATAAATTTTATTTTTATAATAAAAAAAATTCTAAGAAAAGATGTGTGTATGTGTGTGTGTGTGTGTGTGTGTGTGTGTGTGTAGAGACAGGGAGAGACAGGTATAATGAGAAAAGCAAAGAAAAAAAATCTCCTTGCAGCTGGCAGCACTGTGGTGTAACAGGTAAAGCTGCCACCTACTGGGATCCCATATGGGCACCAGTTTGAGACCTGGTTGCTCCATTTTCAATCCAGCTCCCTGCTAAATGGCTAGGGAAAGCAATAGAAGATGGCCCAAGTCCTTGGCCCCCTGCACCCATGTGGGAGACATGGATAAAAACTCCTGGCTCCTGGCTTTGGCCCAGCCCATTTGTAGCCATTTGGGGAGGGAACCAGCAGATAGAAGACCTCATTCTAATTCTACCTTCCAAATAAATAAAATAAATCTTAAAAAACAAAGCTGCTTATCTGTAAATATCAGTGAAACACACACAAAAAGCAAACTTTTTAAATTCATCAATGAAATTTAGTTGGAATTATGGAATTTGTTTAAAAATAGAAAAAGGTATCTTCAGGGGCTAGCGCTGTGGTGTTACGGGTTAAACCATTGCCTGCGATGCCAGCATCCCATATGGGCACTGGTTCTAGTCCCAGCTGTTCCACTTCCAATCCAGCTCCCTGCTAATGTGCCTGGGAGGACAGAGGAGGATGGCCCAGGTACTTGGGCCCCTGCAACCACATGAGAGACCTGGAAGAAGCTCCTGGCTCCTGGCTTTGGCCTTGCTCTGCCCCGTTTAAAAAAAAAAAAAAAAAAAAAAGAGGAAAAAAAAAGAAAAAGATAGATTATGCCATTCAGTTTAATAGACACATTTTTAAAAAGGTTTACTTATTTATTTGAAAGGCAGAGCTAGAGAGAGTGAGTGTGGAACTGTGGCACAGTGGGTTAAAGCCCTGGCCTACAGCACCAGCATCCCATATGGGAGCTGGTTCAAGTACTGGCTGCTCCACTTCCGATCCAGTTCCCTGCTAATAATGCTCCTGGGAAAGCAGTGTAGGATGGCCCAAGTCCTTGTGCCCCTGCATCCACATGGGAGACCTGGAAGAAGCTCCTGGCTTCGGATGGGCCCAGCTCTGGCCATTGCAGCCATCTGGGGAGTGAACCAGAGCGGATGGAGGACCTCTCTCTCTCTGTCTCTACCTCACTGTAACTCTTTCAAATAAAAAAAAAAAAAATCTTTAAAAAAGGGAGGGAGGGAGGGAGAGAGAGAAAGGAGAGAGACAGACCTTCTGTCTACTGATTAACTCCGCAAATGGTCACACAGCCAAGTCTAGGCCTGGCCAAAGCCAGGAGCCAGGAACTCCATCCTGTTCTCTCACTTGGGTCAAAGGAACCCGAGCACTTGGCCCATCTTGTGCTGCCTTTCAAGGAGCCTTAGCAGGAAGCTGGATTAGCAGCAGAGTAGCTGAGACCTGGACTGGCACTCCAGTAAGGGATGCTGGAGTTGCAAATGGAGGCTTATTAACACTCTACGCCAAAATACAATTTACAAAAACAAATAAAAAACATAAGTAATAGCCTATAAAGTAAGTCTAAAGAGTACAGAATTATTTTGCAAGGAGTAAGGTAGAATGAGGATCATACTCCTATAATTTTCTTTAGATTACAGAGGACGAAATGCTCAGATGACCTTGTTAATAATCAAGAGCAAATGGCTGAAGCACGGCAAGTGGGAAGTTTCTAGAGCTCTGCTTCAATCTTTTATTCAAGTATCACAGCTTTGTTAAAAACTCGGCCCCCGAGATCAACGTACCGATTTATCACAAATAAGATTTACTCTAATAAGCTGTAATAAAGAATCAAACACTTTAAATATTCTAATCAGGAAAAATTATCTGTGCACTGACTAAAGCTAACTGCCCAAGCTTTACAGACCAGTCAGAGGGGGAACCGAAGCAAATGAACCCACTGCAACTTGCTTGTCACGTCACTGTCAAGTTGCGCCCTATTTTTGCGTTCTCGAAAACCAAGGTCAGTGATGGCGTCCATCAGGGATGGGTTCAAATTCCAGCTTTGCAAGGTGTCAACTTTGAGTTGGGTCCAGTGATTTCACCCGCTGTAAGACTTTGTCTCTTCATCTATAAGGTGGGGATAAAAGCTTCCTTATGGGTCTAGTGTGGAGACTGAGTGAAATAACACATGGAGTGCCTGACAATTAGCAGGTGTTCAATAAATTTGTTTGCATTCTGCTCTTTAAGTATACCACCAGTGAACACATAACTACTTCTAATAGAATCATAAGGAATTGTTAACAACAGTTATCTTTAGGGAGAAGAATTATAGCAGGAAGGCGATCACTTCACATTTTATATTTTTCTGAACTGGTCACATCTTCTAAACCTAGACATTTACTTATTACTTGATTTTTTTCTCTCAAAGTCAATAGAGATTTTCTAGGCAGTAGGTTAAAGATCATTTTATTCTTTATGTATCTGTATTATAAAAAAAAAAAAACCCAAAAACCCAAAGCCCCAAGCCCCAAATGTAATTTAGAGAAATAAAGAAAAATACTTTGTCAATTCTGCCTCAATGCACTGGAGGAAGGGGAAGAGGGAAATGAGCAAATAAATATGCTTTAATGATTCTAAGAATGCGCGGATACTTCCTGTTCCGTAGAAAGAGAACACAGCCTATACAAATGAAATAGGTGGCCAGTTTTAAGTAAGCCCATTCATATCTGCACATTTCCTGAAGCAAACAGCAAGCTAACAGTGGTCAGAACATCAAGAGGGGTCCGAACATATTAAGGATTTAGGTGGCAGCTCTGAGAAGGGAGAATGGAGAAAATGCAAGTATTACGGTCCTTTGTTGCCCACTGAGTCTGGCTGGAATAGAGAAGAAAAGAGCTTAGCAGAAGCCCTGACCAGCTAGGCCTAGTCACAAAAGATGCTTTGTTACTCCTGAAAACAAACTTTTAAGTCTTAAAATGGGCCTGAAAACTCCCTGCTATTTGCAAAATTATGTATGCAGGGACTTCAACAAGTTCACAGAAAATAGAATTTAAGAGATAAGTCTATTTTAGTA